>NC_048307.1:27635264-27751080 GCF_013100865.1 Trachemys scripta elegans
CCCCAAAAGCCCCCCCCACCCCCGTTTCTTGACTGCCACCTCCAGAACCTTCCTGCCCCCTGGACCCCTTACCCTGCTGCTCAGAACAGGGTGTTGGGCTCTGTGCGAGCCGGACACGTGGCTGAGCTCCCCAGCACAACAAAACCCAGCCCCTGGCCCTGCACAACAAAACCCAGTCCCTGGCCCGGACCGGGCTGCAGGGGAGAGCTGCCCTTGTATCAGCACAAAGTGCTCTCGCTCCCGTTTTGCTACACTGCATGGCAGAAACCACTCCCAGATGCAAAAGGGGAGGGCTGCACTTTGTGCTGAGACACTTGCTCAGCATGCAGGGCGGATCCGGCTCCTCTACAGCTGCTCCGGAGTCCAGCCCGGGACTTTCCTGCAGCCCTCCCAGCCGCTCGGTCTGCTCTGCCGGGGGAGGGGGGAAATCCCGGACATTGTGAGTGCTTTACAAATTCCCCCCGGACGCTATTTTTAGTACAAAAAGGAGGACATGTCCGGGTAAATCCGGACGAATGGTAATCCTAACTAAGTTTCTAAAAAAAGTCTGGGGGTGAATCTGGGGACTTGAATTTTTTTGTTTGATTTTTACGGTCTTTTTTTTTTTTTTTTAATGATTACAATTTTCACTTAACTGATACCAGGTAAAATGTTGAGTACTCCTGATTTTAGACAATGGTCCTATAAACATTAACACAAGTGGGTAACTTTACCCATGTGTGTAGTCTCACCGAGTCTATCCAGAACTACAGATGCACATAAAGTTATTCCCACATGTAAGCATTTGCAGAATCCATGTCATAAATAGTCTCCATCATTACAACAGCTAGTTTTTATATAGTGCTATGTAGATCTCAAAGCACTTCCCAAAGGAGGTAAGTATCATTATAACTATTTTTATATAGGTGGAAACGGAGGCACATGGAGGGTAAATTATTTGCTCAAAGTGACTCACCTGGCCAGTAGCAGAGCCAGGAGTAGAACTAAGGTTTCCTGATTCCCAGACCAGTGTTTTGTCCACTACACCACATTGTTTTCCTTTAGAAAATTTGACTACATAGAGGGATAAAGAGTTCACAATATTTGTGCTAATGCCACCTCTGCAACATTTCTCTGGTCACTTCCCTTTGTCCAATCATCACTAATGTCAGTCTTAGATACCCAATATCCAAGACACATCTTTAGCAAACACCTTTAAAAATAATAAATCCTGAGAAACAGCAACATATGTACTCATCAATCAAAAGCAATACAATTTGCATAAACACACATACACAGTAGATAGTTTAAAGAAAAAAGCTTCATGGAGGTATCAGTTTTCAGGATGCTAGTGCAGTGCAATGCTGCTTATTATACTCAACACAATGGTTGCCCTGCTCCTTTGTCCTTTCCCTTGCTGCTTTGTCATAACCACCTGTGATCTCTGGTCATATGTTTATATGGCAAGCTCTTTGGGACAGGGGTTTTATTTTGTTATATGTCTATGTAAAGAGCACAATGGACCCCTGATCTCTGATTGTAGAAATACTTGGATTCCCCAATTAAATACTAATATTAATATTAATAGTAAAAAGAAAAAGTAGTCACAACATAATATAATCAACACTATGCATCTGAAGAAGTGAGCTGCAGCCCATGAAAGCTTATGCTGAAATAAATTTGTTAGTCTCTAAGGTGCCACAAGTACTCCTGTTCTTTTTGCGGATACAAACTAACACGGCTGCTACTTTGAAACCTATAATCAACTCGTCATCTGCATAGAGATCAATAGGAAATAGAGGATTTAGAACATTGGTGATAGTTAACTTATCATTTAAAAAAATAATAACTTGCTATTTACTTTATAGCACAGGAGATCTGGAGGTAGATAATTTTCACTTCCCGGTTGGGAACTGTTGTTCCTCTGGTATACTTCCACCTGCCCTACCTACTCTTCCCTGCCCATACATGTTTCAACACAGCACTGGTCCCTGATGAAATGTGTACATCTATGTGGCATTTATAATCCCTCTCATTTCAATAGTCACACCAGCTTGGTGTGATTTTAAATGATTGTCCAACATTTAGCTAAAATATAGAGATAATTAAAATTTTAAACAGCTATCGACTGTTCTATCTTGCTCATTTGGAATCTTATCCAAGGATGTCAAGAGAAGAAAACACAATTCATCTTTGCTTAACACCCTGACACACTTGGGAAAGGTAGATGAAATATCTAGGTTGTAGCTTTAAGATGTACCATCATTAAAAACAATGTGTCACCCCCTCCCCAAGTAACTGAAGCTGTGGGAAGACACCTTCTCTGTGGACTCCATTCTGCATCTAACCTCACAGCGCCCAGTGAGGTGAGATGCAAATATAAAAATGCAACTTTACATAAATGTATGAAGGACATTTGAAGGCAAATTGGGAGAGACGGAGGAGTGAAAACAAAAACAAAATCCAACCCTCAAACTTGTCTGTAAAAGTCAGAAAAAGGAAAATAGTTAATAGTTGCTATTTAAGCACATAATTATCTGTTTTAATTAGAGGACAATCATTTGGAGGGCCATCAAGTAGTGACGATTTGAATTAGGGAATTTTTAAACATCTTACTGAAAAACATCAAACACCACTGAACAGTGCACTGACCCACAGGAACCCTCCTACCAACACTACAAGAAGAAGAACTCTGCGTGGACTCCTCCTGACGGTCGAAATGACAGACTGGACCTCTACATAGAGTGTTTCCGCAGACGTGCACAGGCTGAAATTGTGGACAAACAACATCACTTGTCCCATAACCTCAGCCGTACAGAACGCAATGCCATCCACAGCCTCAGAAACAACTCTGACATTATTATCAAAGGGGCTGACAAAGGAGGTGCTATAGTCATAATGAACAGGTCAGATTATGAACAGGAGGCTGCCAGGCAACTCTCCAAGACCACATTCTACAGGCCACTATCCTCTGATCCCACTGAGGAATACCAAAAGAAACTGCACCATCTCCTCAAGAAACTCCCAGCTACAGTACGGGAACAAATCTACATGGACACACCCGCAGAACCCCGACCAGGGGTATTCTATCTGCTACCCAAGATCCATAAACCCGAAAACCCTGGACACCCCATCATCTCAGGCATTGGCACTCTGACAGCAGGATTATCTGGCTATTTGGACTCTCTCCTCAGACCCTATGCTACCAGCACTCCCAGCTATCTTCGAGACACCACCGACTTCCTGAGGAAACTACAATGCATTGATGTTCTTCCTGAAAACACCATCCTGGCCACCATGGATGTAGAAGCACTTTATACCAATATTCCACATGAGGATGGACTACAAGCTGTCAGGAACAGTATCCCTGATGAGGCCACAGCAAGCCTGGTGGCTGAGCTTTGTGATTTTGTCCTCACCCACAACCACTTCAGATTTGGGGACAACTTATACCTTCAAGTCAGTGGCACTGCTATGGGTACTCGCATGGCCCCACAGTATGCCAACATTTTTATGGCTGACTTAGAACAACGCTTCCTCAGCTCTCGTCCCCTAATGCCCCTCCTCTACTTGCGCTATATTGATGACATCTTCATCATATGGACCCACGGAAAGGAGGCCCTTGAAGAATTCCACCTGGACTTCAACAATTTCCACCCCACCATCAACCTCAGCCTGGACCAGTCCACACAAGAGATCCACTTCCTGGACACTACAGTACAAATAATTGATGGTCACATAAACACCACTCTATACCGGAAACCTACTGACCGCTATACGTACCTACATGCCTCCAGCTTCCATCCAAGACACATCACACGATCCATTGTCTACAGCCAAGCCCTAAGATACAACCGAATTTGCTCCAACCCCTCAGACAGAGACAAACACCTACAAGATCTTTATCAAGCATTCGTAAAACTACAATACCCACCTGGGGAAGTGAGGAAACAGATTGACAGAGCAAGACGGGTACCCAGAAATCACCTACTGCAGGACAGGCCCAACAAGGACAATAACAGAACACCACTGGCCATCACATACAGCCCCCAGCTAAAACCTCTCCAGCGCATTATCCACGATCTACAACCTATCCTGGATAATGATCCCTCACTCTCACAGACCTTGGGAGGCAGGCCAGTCCTCGCTTACAGACAACCCCACAACCTGAAGCAAATACTCACCAGCAACTACACACCACACCACAGAAACACCGACCCAGGAACCTATCCCTGTAGCAAACCTCGTTGCCTACTCTGTCCCCATATCTACTCTGGCAACAGCATCAGAGGACCCAACCACATCAGCCACACCATCAGGGGCTCATTCACCTGCACATCCACTAATGTCATATATGCCATCATGTGCCAGCAATGCCCCTCTGCCATGTACATTGGCCAAACGGGACAGTCCCTCCGCAAAAGAATAAATGGACACAAATCGGACATCAGGAATGGTAACATACATAAGCCATTAAGTGAACACTTCAATCTCCCTGGTCATTCTATTACAGATTTAAAAGTCACTATCATTGAACAAAAAAACTTCAGAAACAGACTTCAAAGAGAAACAGCAGAACTAAAATTCATTTGCAAATTCAACACCATTAATCTGGGCTTGAATAGGGACTGGGAGTGGCTGGCTCACTACAGAAGCAGCTTTTCCTCTCCTGGAATTGACACCTCCTCATCTATTATTGGGAGTGGACTACATCCACCCTGATTGAATTGGCCCTGTCAACACTGGTTCTCCACTTGTGAAGTAACTCCCTGCTCTCCATGTGTCAGTATATAATGCCTGCATCTGTAACATTCACTCTGCATCCGAAGAAGTGAGGTTTTTACTCACGAAAGCTTATGCCCAAATAAATCTGTTAGTCTTGAAGGTGCCACCAGACTCCTTGTTGTTTTTATCAAACATTGTAGACACCAGGGCTGGAAAGTGGCATGTAGGAGTGAAATGAAACATTTATAGATGGCAGAAGAGTAAACTGATGAGTGCAGGGAAGATTGAAAGATCAAAAATGCACAAGTTCACACAAGGGTGTAAGGAGAGGATGATTATGGATTATCGGTCTTCATTTACAACTCCCACAACCCATCTGACCACAAAGTAAACAAAAAGCAACATACTTAAACAAAACTACTCTAGCAAAAAACATATTTGAAATACATATTGAAGTTTACCTGTGTGACCCTGCAACGTCTTGGTGACAACTGGCAGAGAGTGCAGATGTACAGAGAGTTTTCACAGGGATCCTCTGGGTCAGATGTATGCATATTAAGTTTACCAGTAGGTGGCATGTGTGGTCTCCACTATGCACTCACTGGTCATCTATCACTGGGAAACGTAGGTACAGAAAATGTTTAAGGAATTATGTATCTGTACTGAAAATTACAGGTCTGTCTCATCTTACGCGGGGGTTCCGTTCCGCAGTTAGCGCATAAAGCAAAAACTGCGTATAGTCAAAATTCCATTGAGTTCAATGGTGGGCGGAATTGCCCGCACTACAGGTACAGTGTTAAAATTGTTATTTTTCTCTTTTTTTTTGGTTTTGTTTTTGTTTTTGCCAACCGCGTAAAGCTGAAATCGCACATGTTAAATGTGCGTAAGATGCGACAGACCTGTATGTTCTTAAGATATGAGCTTTAAGGCAGGTCACCAGAAGGTGGTAAACATGCTCTTGTCAGGCAGGTGTGAAGAGACGCTGCTCTCTCTCTGGTTGGTCATTGGTGTGTTATACGCTTCACAATGGAAGCCTAGATACAATCTCAGCCAAATGCTGATCAAGAGATTGTGAAATTGACAAGAAAGAGGTACACAGGAGAACATAACCAGCAGGAGGCATCCTGTTTATGAGTAAAGACAATATTTTGGGGGGGTGGGCAGAGGGGGATAATTGGGGATATTGGGAGCATCCTGGATCTTTTCTGCTCAGGAGACAAGCTGACAGCATGACTTGTCTCATGAAAAGAAGATCACAGCCAAGGTGTAATACGCTGGAAGGAGTTGGGGTGAGCGTAGCCCTGTAATACATGACAGTAACTAGTTCAATAAGTCTAGGCTCTGGAATGCATGTTATTTTATTGTATATGTAACTATTTGTTTCCAATATTTCTACTTGCTATCACTTGAATCTCTAGTTTTGTTAAACACATTTTTTACTTGTTTCTACTATAAACTTATCTAAGTGCTCTGTTTTAAGCAGAATGGTGATTGAGGCCTATCTGGTAAGCTGGGGTGTACGGGGAGCAGGGATTCTGTGAATGCCAAGACTGTCCAGTAGAACAAGGGCTGGGAGCATGCCTATCACTAACCTGCAGAGGTACAGTGGAGTCTATGCAGGCTGACGGGAATGCTGGTGTTGCCTGTGAACTCAGAGAGCTGACCCATGGCAGGCACAGACATGGCTTCCTCAGGCTAAGGACAGGCCGTAGCAAGATGCTTCACAACCCTAGGTACCCCCAGGAAGTGTCACAAACTGGAAAGAGTGTTAAAGTCAGCCTGCTTTACCCACTAATTTCTATTCTGAGTGCATTTCTCCCCCTTCTATCTGTCCTTATAATGACAGCCTCAGTGGAGTTTGGTTAGAAATAACCGTACCAATAGGGCTGTTGCTGTATTCTGAACTACCTGTCTATACACAGGGCAAGGATAACTAGATGATGTAGTGTGGTATAAAGCTACACTCTCAGGCATTGCGGATGTCTCCATTGTCACTACTTTGAAGCACTGAGTGTGCTATGAAGGTCATCCCAAATTAGTGCCAACTGATACCACACCAAACCAATAGGTACTCTGTATATGACACATGTTTTAAGGAAAAATAGATTTTCGAAAAATGGTAAGATATATTGTAAAAGTACTGGGAGCTAAGTTTTGTATCCCTACACTTATAAAGCCAGCTTCTTCAACTACCACAAGTCCAGTTATACCAGAGGGAGCCATAAAATACTTAGCATCATAGGGGCTTTCCGGGACTAGAAACAAGAAATAGGTCCCACTTGAGAGTAGAAAAACCTTACCTGGCTTCTGGGTGAAAGTCAATGCAAGGGTGGGTGGGGGGAGTGGGCAAAACTTCTTTAGGCACCTTTTGAAAATCCCAGTCTTAATGGTTAAACAATTCATTCCCACCAGCGTACATGTGGTATGTACATATAGGACCTCAGGAACCTGCTGCAAATGGTGGATTGGGTGTATTGGGGCACTGCTTTGTCCTGCACATCTCCACCACCCCCTGGAATACCCTTTCTCTCCAATTATGCCAGAGGTGGAAGGGGGAAGCTGGTGCAGGAAGTGGATATGCTGATGGAGAGTTCCTTAAAGCTTTACAGACCAAACTTCCCTGGAACAAAATATAGAGCATGATTACATGATAATGGATTATTAGGACAGAATTAAGATGGCGAAGTGAAAGAATCAAATAAAATATACATGCTTTTATGTGAATAATCATTTTCAGTATGTTAATAATTAAATTATGAAATTAAAAGGATAAGCGTTGGAAATTTGCATCTCCCCGGAAGGCACAAATACTAAAGGTTGCTCTCCATCCACCTAACCAGTACTAAATCTGCTGTCTTTCATTTTTGTCTCATTTGCTAAATGTACTAGCTTAAGAGAAAGACTTTGGCAACCCTAAGCACTTAGTGGAAAAATATAAATAATGCACTTGTAATATGTAAACCTGTATAGATAGACCAGTGGCACTGAAAGCCATAACATATTTAATTTATGACCAAGAGACCTGAGAGAGAAATTTTGAACATGTCCTCCAATCTGGAAATACATAGCTTCTTAACCCTCTATGACCTTTGTTGTGGCATGCCTCTGGATTGAACCAAATGCAGTAAATTTATTTATTTATTTTGCTTCTTCCCTGTTATTCTAGCTGTTATTTCTAGTTTGTATATAGAAGGTACCTGTTTCTGTATCTCTCACATAATGGATGACAAAGTACTTTTTATTGTTTAAAGGTGATGGCAGAAGTTTATTTGCCAGTGGAAGTTTTGAACGACTTGAACAGGATTACCTTTTTTGTGCATCAGCTGCTATGCACTGCTTATTCAATAAAGACCCATTAGAAATAGAACTTGACCTTCTGGGGTAAATCTCTAATCAGGGCATGCAAATGAGATATGGGTTGGTGGTGTGATTTTGTTTTGTTTTTTAACAACAATTAAATTAAAATTATTTTTTTTAAATAAATGGAGATATCCTATCTCCTAGAACTGGAGGAGACCTTGAAAGGTCATCAAGTCCAGCCGCCTGCCTTCACTAGCAGGACCAAGTACTGATTTTGCCCCAGATCCCTAAGTGGCCCCCTCAAGGATTGAACTCACAATCTTGGGTTGAACAGGCCAATGCTCAAACCACTGAGCTATCCCTCCCCCCCCCCACCCCCACCCCCACCCCCAAACTGCAGAACGTGGTAGAGTTGAGTTATTTTATATTTATTTAGGCAGCCATCCTCTACAGAAGGTTCTCAAACTGCAGGTCATGACCCCTCAGGGAGTTACGAGGTTATTACATGAGGGGCCATAAGCCGTCAGCATCCACCCCCAAGCCCAGCTTTGCCTCCAGCATTTATAATAATGTTAAATGTAAAAAAAGTGTTTTTAACTTATAAGCAGGGAGGTTGCACTCAGAGGCTTGCTGTGTGAAAGGGGTCATCAATACAGAAGTTTGAGAACCACTGCTCTACAGGGATTTGCAAGCACAGACTCCATGCTTGGAACCCATATAAGTTCTGTGATAGGGTGCTCGGAGGGAGGGATGGCCTAGTGGTTAATGAACCCAACTTCCAGCCCCTTGCCGCTCCTATCAGTGACTGGACAATAGGAGCCACACCTCAAACTGAAGGGACATATAGGTAGGAAGTAGCCCTGGGAAGTGGATCTGGACTCGCAGCAGGGAGCACCAAGCAGTGTCTGATCCTGATCCTAAACTATGAATCTTCTGCTCTCCTACCGTACCTGGGCCTAGGCTATTAAGGAGGTGAAGTAGTGGGACTTGGGCCCTCCCTCTCCACCAGGTCCGAGCCCAGTAAAAAGCAGCACTCGCAGGATCCTCCCTGCAGCAAATCCCAATCCACTGCCCTGGGCTACTTCCTACATGTCCCTTCAGTATGGGGTATAGCTAGGGTGACCACTCATCCCGAATTGGGCGGGACAGCCCCAAAATGCAGAGTTCAAGTCGTGGTCCCTGGCTGAATGACTCTGGGACAGCATTTGTCCCAGATTCCCTGCAGCACTGCTACACGCCTGCCCAAGGCTCAGGGGCAGCACCAGCCTCTGATACCCCCTTGCAACAAGGCCCCACTCCCTCTCCCCACAGAGAGCTGGGTAGTAGTAATAGCTGCCAGGGAGCCCAGGCCACTGTGGGGAGCCCCTGACCTGGATGGATGACACAGGCTGGGGGCTGCTCTCGGGCCCTCAGCCCTCCACCCAATGCAGAATATACTGTGCAGTATGAAGGCTACTCTAACAAGCAGGGCCGGCTCCAGGCACCAGCTTGTCAAGCAGGTGCATGAGGCAGACACTCCGGAGAGGGGCGGCACGTCCAGCTATTCGGCGGCAATTGGGCGGACGGTCCCTCACTTCGGCTCAGAGTGAAGGACCTTCCGCCGAATTGCCGCCGCAGATCATGATCGCGGCTTTTTTTTTTTTTTTTTGGCTGCTTGGGGCGGCCAAAACCGTGGAGCCGGCCCTGCTAACAAGAGTTTCCAGGGTCAGGCCCTATGACCTTAGGTTTACTGAGATCACCATTCTCATTCTTTTTTCAGAATTTGAATAAAAGGAAGGATGCTTTCTTAAAGGAGAAAAAGCTAGTTTGCTTTTATTACCTATATTTTAAATCACTGATTGCATGATATAGATGTAAATGTGACCTGATTCTGATCACAGTTACAACAGTTTTACACTGGTCTAACTCCATTCGCGTCAAAGGAGCAATTCCTGGTTTAAGTGAAATCAGAATTAAATTCCTAGTTAAAGTGAAATCAGAATTAAGTTCACAATATCTCTTCGGTGTCTTAGGCTTGGTCTACACTACCCCCCCCAATTCGAACTAAGGTACGCAACTTCAGCTACGTGAATAACGTAGCTGAAGTCGAAGTACCTTAGTTCGAACTTACCTTGGTCCACACGCGGCAGGCAGGCTCCCCCGTCGACTCCGCGGTACTCCTCTCGCCGAGCTGGAGTACCGCAGTCGACGGCGAGCACTTCCGGGTTCGACTTATCGCGTCCAGACTAGACGTTCTAAGTCGAACCCAGAACTTCGATTTCCAGCCGTCGAACTAGCTGGTAAGTGTAGCCAAGGCCTTATTCAGTACATGGGCTTTCTGCACCAGATACTTACTAGCCACTACAAAAAGCCAATCAAAACATAGAATACTGAGTGAAAACAGTGCAAGTTATATTTTACTGGATACTGTAAAACAGTTCATACTATTTCACAATACTTGCATAATATAGCTATCATTTTCTTTCATTAGATGCTCTCCTGACAGTGCCAGTCCTCTTCCTTTAACCATCAAATGCTTGTTTTTACTTACCACTATGCATAAAAAATGCTGAGTGGCTCAAGGAAATATACATTGCACTGCCATCTGCTGTATTTTATGTAGAAATATTCATCTCCCTGACCAGCATGAGATTTTCTAATCCCAAATTTACATTTTACCACATTAGCCGTATTTTCAAAATTATCTCAGCTGAAATCAGAAGAGATAAAGTGTTTCAACAGAAACATGCTATAGCAAAACAAAAATGTGGTTAATAATGCAGGGTGTGGGGCGTAATTTAAATTTGATCAATGTTGTGCCAAAAACCAAACCAAAACAAAGCCTGTCCCAAGAGCTCAACAGCTAAACCAAGTTCAATGCAACAGCAGAGGAGATATTGAAATACTGGGAATGCCATATAGGCAATCACATTTAAAACGGAGTAACTCCCAAAATAGATAGGGATATAGGAGCCTTTTAGGGGGCAGCGGGGTGGAGGGCAGGAGGGTATAATACATTAACTGGGATATATTTCCATGAACTAAAAGGATGACATAAAGAAGGTGCAAAGATGGGCATTTACAAATATTCACCATTAAGGGAACATGGCATTAAATACATTATATTATATACCATGTGGTCACAGATGCCTCAGTTATGGAAAATAAACATGGCACATGTATTTTGTACATTGCAGGAGACTGGAAGTTTATGTACAGCTGGAATATTATCAATGGACAAATTATCCATCAGACCCAGCAATTCTTTTGATATTCAGATAGAGGGTTTCAGGACTTTCAGATGTCCTGTTAAGAAAATAATATGGCTGTACAGCCAATTACACATAATACCAAGAATGCTCCCTCTCCATGTGGAAATCTGGACTCCCCTCCATGGTTTCCCTTTCATCTGTACATAGCAATAAGGTTTTGCCACATGTGTAATTGCTGGAACTCCATATATGCCTTATCTGAAGTAAGCCTAATAAGATGACTTGGTGCCAAGAACCTATGGACCTCTGATGACTGCCAGGCCTCTGCTGGGAAGGAGTGTATATATGTGCACACCCATTTCAGGGTAGAATTCTGCCTGAAGCAGGTAAAACTTCAAGTTTATTTTGGCTATGTGTGCCCCTACAGCTGTACAAAGTAACTCATTTTCAACTTGATAAATGGGGTTGTATAATGACTATTAACTGTATTATGGCAGTGCCTACAGGCCAGGACCCCATTTATTCACACATTCCTGCTTCTGCTATCGGTCTGTAGTTTTGACAAAATATTTTATACTTGCTGATGCATTTCTGTGAATATGTTTTGGGCAAAATTGGCTCAAGTCCCATGCACTGCATTTAACATATTCAGATACTCAAATCTTGCATCATTGGTGCGCCTATTTCTATGGGAGGAAATTGACACCTGACATAGAAACTCAGACTGAGCATGTCCAGCGACAGAACATTACAAGTGTTACAGACCTCCTAGTAATTTGGTAAATGCACATGGGGAATCCTCTATTCTCCCATAAGAGCTAATCTAAGGATTCACATCAGCTGTCCCCTGCCAACTATGCAATCATTTTACAATACTTAGCAGAATACTCCAAAACAGCACACAGGTCCCCTACAGGAGAATCTTACCAGGCTTTTCAATGGTAAATGTAAAAGAGATGTCTTGAAACGTGCATAAGTCACAATCTACTAAAGCTGTGATCTTTACCCATACTAAGTTGCTCATTAATGCCAAATTCATTGGTTCCTGCAACTGGAATACTTTTAATTTTGCCCCACCTCTGGTTCAGCTGAGGTACAGTCTTCTCTGTGAGATCATCCAATGACACCAGATGAACAGTGAACCTTACCGACTTTGGGGGGGGGGAAGGAAGAGGGGCGCGTTTTGTTTTTCTCTTGCAACTCAAGATGGTCCTTCAAATAGTTTCAATCATATTAGATTTACATACATTTAAGGTATTACAGATAGGAGAAATTGGGTTACCCATGTTCACAGCTACAGTATGTATTTTAATTAGGTTTTGAAATGTAATGAACTGGTGCTTTAAGATTGAAAACAGAAAAAAAAATATTTGCAACAAACCTAGAGGTCCTTGTATCAAAGAAAAAAAATACAAGTAATATTCTAGAAGAACTTGTGTGGTAAAATCTTGAAATTAAATTCTGCAAATGTGCTATGGAACAATCCCAAGAGAAACCTTATCTGTATTTAATATTCAAATAAATACTCTTTTCCTGCATATAACAATAGCTATATCACATTAATTAATTTACCTGTGTAACACTGTAAGTATCATAAGGAATAATCAAAAAGTAAAGTCACTGTGCTAACAAGAATAAATAGACACTACAGCAGACATAATGGGAAATGCTGTGATATAAAGGCAATAGTGGGAAAAGAACTAAAGTATGTTTTAACTTAGTATTCAAACATTATCAGAGGTTGACTGGCTTACTGCATGCATTACATATTACCGTTTATTGCAGCAGTAATTATTTTCCTTTACCATGAAAACATTATTATTAGAATATATTCCTAAATATATGTTCCAGGGTGGTTTTTGGAAAAAGATGTGTCCCCTTACTTAAAACCTCTAGCTGTTGAAATTGACACGGCTAAATTAATGAGGAAGGACTGCTCATGTGAGGTTAAAAAGAGTAAGACAATAATTATTCACGAGTATCAGATATACCCACCAGCCTTATAACCAAATCCTGAGGGTATGCCTCAGTTACTACTGAGCCCTTACTCCAAAAAAAATCGCATTCACTTCAAGGATTTCCATGGAGAATTTTGGTTTAAATATGACTAAAGTACTACTCATTTCCAAAACAAAATCTTAGAAACTTAGATGAAAGAAAGACAATGACGCAACTTTGCAAGACTAATTCTAGATGGATGACCAAGAGAAAAGCCCTGATACCTCCAAGCATAAGACATATTGAGACCATCATGTGATAATATCACACACACACAGCATGTGGCCACAAAAGCAGAGCATAATTCACAGTTTCCATCTCGATACTGAGAAACATTGGAACAGAGTTGAGACATCCTATGCATGAAAACTATCACTGCCACCAGGGAAAGGAATTCAAGTGTGGAATTCGCAATAGATACAACGATCAAAATGCGAAAGAACGACCAAAACAGATTCCTGATGGTCTTTGATGCAATGCTGGTGTAAATCTATTTGAATTAAACAGGAAAGATTACTACTTAGAGAACTATTATATTTGTAAATAACTGAAGAACTAATTCTGCTCTTCATAAAACCAATGTAATTCTGGAGCAACTCTACTGAAATCAATAGAGTTACTTTAGATTTAGGCACACAGGAAAATACAGGAATTATTTGGGCAACCTGTTCAAAGGAGATTGCTGCTTTTGTACTCCTTTGGTTCTGTGCACAGTCCCCAAGAGGTGGGGGCAAGATGGTGTGAAGCTTTCTTCAGTTCCTACAATAAGGTCAACACATAGCAGCAGTTTGGACTAGTTTTCAAGAAGGTTTATTCTCTGTAGCAGAAGCAAGTGTATAATATATTTATGGGAACTTTTACTCAACTACCTAATTATTGTCTGCATTATTAAAAAGAGGAGCTATGGATTATGAACTCATGGTAGATTATTTTTTAATGTTCACAAAACAGAAAAATAATTGGTAAACTTGCTTTGTGACTCAAGCTCCATTGCACTGTAATATATGCCACATACTGAAATAGCATTATGTCAACAGAACATTGTTGTGAGTGACAGCATATCTTAAAGAATATTGGACAAAGTTTAACCCTAGGGTAACTCCATTTATGACAATGAAGGTACACCACAGCTACATTTGGTTCAGTGTGTTACTGACCAGAATATGGTGAAAAACTACAGTCCTATAAAGTTACAATATTTACATTTCATTTAGGGCTAGAATGAGCCTAACCCTGAGTGAGGAGTAATTACTCTGCTCCACAAGTATCCCTGGGAAGGAATCATTATTTGGACAGCCAAAATTTCTCTGCTGCTCTTCTCTTATGCCAAAGGGAAATAAGTTTCTATAGTCCTTGAAAGAGTGCAGCTTACTTCTGTATTGTCCCTGGCCATCAAGTGAAGAGAATGAGGAGCAAGACCAAGGCTCCTATCACTCCACATCACAGCAAATACCCAGAAAACGAGGGCCTGTGCTCTTTACCATAGCAGCATCGAACAGTTGTGTAGACCAAGCAACAGAGTAGGATGATGCCATAATTACTCCCTTGCTAAATCAAGTAGGTCAAAGACACAATCTAGCTCTAAAAGAAAAAACAAAACAAAACAAAAAAAACCCAACACTAGCTGCTTTTACGTGCTTTTAAAATGTATTAGAAAGAATGTTCAAGTACAATTAGTAATACATTCTTAACGGTGGTACTACAATGTGCCACAATGAAACAGCTGTTATTTCCCAGGTATTACTAAAGATTCTCTAAAGAAACCTTGTTGCATAAAATAACTTTAGAGATGGTCACATACTAAGGTCTATTAGGATATATATTTTTCCCGTGCCACGAAGTTGCAGGTTTACCTTGAGTAGGGTGAATACTTCTCAGTAATGTCAGGAGCATCTGGCACAGTTAAACATTTTTTGTTTATCTTTTTAATGGGGAATAGCACTAGAATCATTAATATCTCTTACCTAACCACAGAAAAGTAAAATAAACTTTATATTCATTTTATGTAACCAGCTTCAATGAGGTTTCATCCAACCTCCAGCATACATCTAGGGCTTTAATCAGGATGGGAGCCCCATTCAGCTAGATACTGTACAAGTTACAGAACAGAAGACAGTCCCACTGGCTATTCCAGGATCTTGGGCTTCATTTGGGGTTTCCAACTTGGTCCCTCAGCATTGTGATACATCCTTGCAGTTCGCACTCTACTGGATAGGGACGAGCCATCCAGATCCCCGAAATAAATCCAAGGTCTCCCTGGATCACGACCAGCAAGCAGCCTTAATGCTTTCATCTGATTGTGAATCCAGCCCTCATAGCTTTAGATTGTGTCGTACTGCATGGTTGTGTTTTAACTTCCATTTCTATGGCATCTAAGAGGATAGGGTAACCAAATTCTATCAAGTTTCAGATTCTGGTTCTGGATAGTTTTCCTTATATCACAGTATCATTACCATTCTTTCCTTGTGCCCAGGGCTGGCTCCAGGGCTTTTGCTGCTCCAAGCGGCGCAAAAAAAAAAAGTCGTGATTGCGATCTGCGGTGGCAATTTGGCAGGAGGTCCTTCGCTCTGAGCGGGAGTGAGGGACCGTCCGCCGAATTGCCACCAAATAGCTGGACGTGCCGCCACTCTCCGGAGTGGCCGCCCCAAGCACCTGCTTGGCAAGCTAGTGCCTGGAGCCAGCCCTGCTTGTGCCCAACAAAGAACAGCTCTGTAAGTTCTCTCACCAGCCTCTGAAATTCAAAATCTAGACCCTCCTTCCCATTTCCTAGGTTGGGAACTTTGCTTGTCCTTTTATTGCCAATCTAAGCTTACAGAAATTTTTCAGTTGGTTTTCTATATAATTAATGAGTAAAGAGTACCATAATCCAAGATGCAGAATTTTTATCCTATTCTGTATTTAGATGCTCATTTCTCTCCTTGAATTAATCTGTAGCTTGTCACTAAAGGTTCTGATGTATTCATTTCCACCAGTTTTGTTGGATAGGTTTAATTTTTAGTTTTTTAGCACAAGTACACTTGACTGTCAAACTTTCTTATATTAGAGTTTATCCCATCAGGTCAGGGTTGAGGCTGATCACCTGTGCTTTAAATGGGCTTTTTCAATGGCTAAACAGAGAGCTACAGTTTCCAGGGCTGCCAATTCAAAACCTTTCAACAGCCCAAATTCACTGCTCTTAAAAAACACCAAATCAACCTCCTGTCTGCCTCCCCACACACCCTAAAATAAACACCAATAAATCCTTTGCTTTCCTCTGAAGTTTATTTCAACTAAACTGAGTGCAGTATTAGCTTCCAGCACAACATCAATTCTTTACAGTATCAGGGGGGAGGGCACTCAAATATAGAGTTAATGACCACAGCCCCTTCCCAACACTTTCCACTACAAACAGACTGGCCAACAGATGCTACTGTTGTAGCTCAACGTACAGAAGAAGCCAGTAAGAAGTCAGCATTTTCCTGCACATATCTCCTGTGCCAAGAACAGGGATTATACAGAGATGACTCAGATACCACTGTGTAATAGTTGGCTAATACTGTCTTTTTAAGCAATGACCAACAGAGCAGTGGAGTTTCTTTCCATCCAGGTGAGAGTATAAACTGCTCTTGCAAAACTAAGCAGCACAGAGTTAACCTTCACACCCCAAGGCCTAGAATTTGAACTTACATTGTCACAATTGCAGTGTGTTACATTGATACTATGCCAGCACTTTCAGAACACACTCCTAGACACTCTTTTAAACATTCATTCCCTCCAAAACTGCAAATTAACCAGATCCTCAAGCTTTATGCACTCACTGATCGACCAATTCTCCAAGTCTAAAATATGTTTAAAAAAAAAGCTTTCAAATCGTATTGTTAGATTTATTCCTCATATGTATCATTTTTAAAAAAATGTTAAAAACATGTAAAATAAAATGAGATTCTATTAACCAATGAAGAATATATGATGTACGATTTCAAGCTTTTTTCCCCAGAGGTCAATGCACCAGTGCCATTTCAACATCCTTGCAGAAAATGACAAAATCTGCTATGATGTATATAATACAGTACCCCGGAATCTAAATGATTCGCTCATTTGAAGATCTAAACTTCATCAAAACAAAAATATGCATATTATTCAGACAAGGCTACAGTGTGCTATTTGCATGCGATCAAAACTAAGGGCTTGCCTTGACCTACCTCCGGCTCACCTGCAGGTTTTCTCTTAAACATGTTTCATGTTCACCCCCCAACTAACCTCGATTAGTGTTAAAAGCATGGTAGCCACCACACTCTGAGATATAAGGAAGACCTCAAGGGAACTGCAGTGAAGATGTGCAATCACAAGTAATCACTACAATTGTGATGACATCTCCAATCTCTTCCCAGAAGCTCCTGACTGTCAATCTACCTCTGCTCAGCTCCTTCAACCCCTTTGCTGAGATCTTGGCTTGCAATTTCTATTTCTCCAGCTTCACTCATCTGTTTTTTGATACAGCAGAACAAGCCCTTGTGTCACATTGCAGTCATCTTGCTGCATGAACATACATGAATGTTGGTATGGCTTTGGGCTGAATTGAGCAAAACCCACAACTTTAAGTGTACAAAGAGAACAAAGCAGCATACCAAGTTGTGGCACTCTTAATCTTGGGATAAGCACTCAGTGTGTGTGTGTGTGTGTTGGGGGGAAATTTTACTCCCTCCTACTGTCCAGTGTGGCTGCATAAGAGCTTGTCACACCTTAGTCTTGTGAATTTCAGAATTTAAACCACTTTATATTTCTTTCCAAAGTTAGCAAATGTTCAAGCTCTGAATTAGTTTATTAATTGAATATATAACACTTTTAATGTTATATGATGTAAAAGCAATTCTTTTAATCTAACTGCCTAAAACACTAGGATCAATTTTTATATTTTAAAGTAAAAATCTCATTTATCTCATTTTACTGTGACAAATTAAGCAGCATTTAAAGAGTTCTCATCCTTTCTATCTTGCTGCGTGATGTTACTTGCACAGTTTTTAGAAAGGTATCTGCACAGTAATTGTTTTATACTCACATTTTATAATGCCAATAACAGTTGCTATTGTGATAGGCATTATATGAAAACAGTCTTTGGTAGACAAGGGAGAGGAATGTAGTAAATATATACAGAAACAAAGTGTAATATTTTACTACACTTCAGCACTAAAAGGTAACATCCATATAGCATGATTGGTTAATAAGACTATGTCAAAGTAAATGTGGGTATAAGTGAAGTAAAATATTTTATGTTTTTAGCACAAAATTAAAGACAATGAGGAACAGGAAGAACATGCAGAACAATATGGCAATGAGGTTGTATAGTATAACCTCCACAGTTATATTATATATGGGAATATATCTACCTGTATGTAGGAATGTATAGTGCCTGGTATTCAATCAAGCCATCTAACAGTTTACACACTTTTTGGGGAGAAAAGTATCTAATATCCAAATTAACTGGTGTGTAAGTCAGTAACTACTACTTATGGAATACAGTGAAATTTGCCTTAAGTAACTAATCAAAGGACACCCAAAATTTGGTTGATTAATGGAGGTTACATTCCAGTTAATGTGGAACAGAATTGCAGTCCCCATGTTTGGGGAGTCTTTGGAATAATCTTTTTAGACAGGAGGTGATTCAAAAAGAGTCTCCTATAGTTTTTTTGGTTTTCCCCCCTCCTTTCCTTTTACTGTGGCAAAAAGCTGACAAAGGCTGCTGTCTATGCACGAGAGAGAAATCAGTCTAAAATGGGGTTAAAACCAGTAAAACATGTCAAAATTGAATAACTGCATCATGGAGGTGGCAAACAAGGCATTTTCTAGGCCATTGAGTCACTTTACAAAAGAATATGGACCATTAAAGACACTAATTCAAGTAGTTTCCTTGTGTATTGAACAATAACCTTCAAATTAAACTCTCAGAGGTGCATGGGTTCGTGTGCGTGTGTGTGTGTGTGTGTGTGTGTGTGTATGGGCAAAGGATCTAACATTGTAAACACATTTGAATATCAAAGTTTTTTGTCTGTTGGGCCTTAGCTACCTATAGGAAACACAACATTTAAATTGTCCATGACAGTTTCCTTTGCAGAGCAGCATAATCCCCTGGGTCTTGATCAGCCCTTGCTTTGGTAAAACACATGGGAAGAGTCCCAAGCACAGAAAATGTTTGCAAGGAGACTCCAGCAAATTTCTGCTGGGGTTTGCCTCCACAGGTATTGACACTGACATCCAAATTTAATTAAACCTAGGGATCCACAGAGACCAAGACGAATCACACAGCTCCACTGTGCTTCTGCATTAACTCTAACTCCCAAAGCAACTCCCAGGCCCCACCCACCCATCTTTGCAGCACCACTCCATTAGACCCATGCTTTCAGCGACTCCTCTTGGTTATGGCTGACCAGAGTGTGACTCACACAACAGATAATACAACCCAGGCTATATTGCATTTTCCAGGAAATTTCCAATGAGCTGAACACAGAGACAATATGTTTTTCCAGAGCCCTGCCTATTTCCCCTCCTACTATCGCTCTGTGGAATCCAGAAGCAGCCTCACTGGGGTACGTGGGAAAAGGGGGATAATGCTAAAGAGGCTGCTAACCACCTTTTCCACACAGGAGGTGGGAGGTCCAAGTGCAGCATGCACTCTCCAAGAATATACCTGGTGCTGGTGGAATGACTATCTGGGCCACAGTCCTTTGGAAACAGTGGCCATTACACACAGATGCTGTTTTGGCTTCCTAGAGATGAGACTACTGCGTAAGCAGTATTCTACTATATTTTAGTGTGTGTGTGTGTGTGTGTGTGTTTTGCATTCCAAGCTTTGGGCCAAGATTGATTTTATTCCCTCATAATATTTTATGGTTATTAGACTGCAATAAATTTTACTTAAGTTAGCTCTGGATTTAAATATGGCAAAATGGAAGGGCGCCAGATCTACAGTATACCAAACCTTTGGATTATTTGTGATTTTTTTTTAATGTTACATTTTGTAACAAGACACTGTGTATTTAGTTTAGAAGCCTACCCTTCCAAAAGGCCAAGGGAGGGTTTGTAACATTGGAAGCAGATATGCACTGCTGGTCTAGTTTCTGCTTGCACCTTAACAGCTGTTTTGTTTTTTATTTAGAGAGAACAGTGTTGCCACCATCTGTTTTTAAGAGGGGGAAAAAGAGTTCTGCCCAAACAAGTTAAAAACAGAAAGGACTGAAGCAGAAAAAAAAGCAAACTGTTGGAATGGAAACATGGTCAGCTTGAACAGAAAATAAAATTAGGAATGAAACCATCAGCATTTTAAATGGCTTTGCTATCATTGTCTAAATAGCCATCTGTGACAAATAAGCAAGACAAACATGAGCCTTCACCGAGGAGGGAAGTTCATAGTCACTTTTTTGAAAATACTTCTGAATCAATGATACAAAGAGTATATGCACAACCTCTGTTTTCCATCATCAAAGAGCACTGTCTGAAATTAATATTTTTCATAACAGAGATGGTGGGTAGAAAATAAAATAACTGGACTAGTTATTAAAACACAATTCTTGATTATTTCATATATTCATACTATAGATATAAATGATTCCATTCTAGCAATGCACATAGGAGAGCATACTAAGTTTAAGTTATCAAGACCTAAGTTTGAAGATGTGCCATTGGGCTGCCTATAATTTGACAAAGTCAAAATTTGATCAGCTCTGGATCAGTTGACAATGCTATATAATAGTATCCAGATTTAAAGTGTCATGTTGTCTGGATTATAAGTCAAAGCGCAGCTTGTTAACATAATTAAAAATGATTTTGACAAGTTCGCCTGCTCTCAAGTTATTAACAAAACCTTGTCTGCTCTCAATGCTCATCAGGACTTGGAGGTTTGTATGTCAGAGTAAACTGTGGCAAACCATGGGGATGGGGAGGGAAGGCAAGCAAGCAAGAGGGGGAAAAAATGCTTTTCACTTTTATATCTGCATCATCTTAATTGATCCCAGCAGAGTCTCTCATTCAAACAGCTTATTGACAAATGAACTTGGAGGATCTTACTTTCACTAGTGGTTGTTTTCAGCAGTGGCTTTCAACCTTTTCAGACTACAGTACACTTTTCAGAAGTCTGATTTGTCTTGTGTACCCCCAAGTTTCAACTCACTTGAAAACTACTTGCTTACAAAATCAGACATAAAAATACAAAAGTGTCCAGCTCACTATTACTGAAAAAATGCCTACTTTCTAATTTTTACCATATAATTATAAAATGAATCAACTGGAATATAAATATTGTACTTACATCTCAGTGTATAGTATGTAGAGCAGGATAAACAAGTCATTGTCTATATGAAATTTTAGTTTGTACTGACTTTGCTTATGCTTTTTATGTAGTCTGCTGTAAAAGCAGGCAAATATCTATATGAGTTGTATCTATATGACCTGTGTACACCCTGGTTGAGAACCACTGATTTACAATACTTTGGGGCATGAGAAAGAGCCTCTCCTTTTCTCTAGAGGAAAATGTTAACTCTTAACACTCAAGTACTTGAAGTTCTATACACTTCATTCCAGGGTTATTAATACATTCTGTACATTGTTACATATTTTATTTTAAAAATCAGTCTCCCTAACACAGAGGTACTGCCTATAAATAGGTAAGGCAGATATTGTTCCACCTGCAGCATTAATGTTAACTGCTTAGTGTGGGAATGTCACGTTACTTGTTGCTGTTCAGGTAGAATCAGATGCTGAGCCCAGCATTAAAATCTCTGCAGTCCATTCTTCCACATACTAAGTTTTAGCGATGTGTAAAGATGCTTTTTTACATACATTCTGAAAAAACCATTAAAGAAATACTGGGATTAGCTTTCTAGCAGATTATAAAAAAGCAACATGTAACGCAGGACGTTTTTGGGGGGATACTTGAAGAATGGCACAACAACTAAGGCCAGTCATAGGCTATGATACTGCAAAGACTTAAATACATGCTTAGTTTTATTCAATGGGATTACTTTGTAAAGTTAAGCATGTACCTAATTTTTTGCAGCATGTGGTTACTGGATTGTTAACTTTACACACAAAGGGAGATATCTAACAGCTTGGTCTGGAAAGAAAATGCACAAGAAAGCATTATCGTACTCAGCTCATTGCTTTCTGTTGATGTCGTATGGTTGTCTGTTATTACTTCAGTGTCTTGGCAGGAAATGCCTGCACTGCAAGAACACTTGCCTTCATGTTGAGATGTTTTGACTTTATGCCTCAAATAAATTTTATAATCTATTACAGAAAAAATAAGATCTGAACTCTTTCACTAAAAGTTCATAGAATTATTCATAGCAGCTTGTTGGTCTATTGGGATTAGTCAAAACTTAAAAGGAAACCCAATATTTCTATTCTAATACTGCATGCACAGCTTTCCAGCAATTATATAAAAAAAACACTGCTCTGTGCTTTCCTTTACACAGGTTGGCTTAAAATTAATTGTCCCAGAAAGAATTAAAATCCACTAGGTCTTATTTACTGCTGGAACATAATTCATGAAAATTGTATTCAACTTAATAGAATTCCCAAGAGACAAAAGAAAGGAACAAAGACTTGGGGAAGGGGAAGGTTTGTTCCACAGCAATTATTTAACACTGTATAGTTTGAATTCTGTCTTTTTCCTTTATGAGAGGAAGGTATACAGTTAAGTTTTAATGCTTAGTGTAATCACGAATCAAAATGTAAATTAATATTCTGGGCTTCCTATAAATCTCATTTAGATGAGAATTTAAAATTGTCTCTACAGTTGTTGTACCATCAGGTTCACAATAAGGTTTCCATTCTAAAGCCTACTTTCAGTTTATAACATATGGGTTTTTAAAAGTGAAACTTAGCTCAGATGCTCTATTCCTATTTCCACTAAATAGAAAAAAAAAGGTACTATTGAATCAATTGACACAAAATTGTTTTTGTTATCATTTTTAGACTTTCTTGAGCACATAAGATAACAAAAAGATTTTTAAAAGCTAAATTTGTCTAGGTTATCTGTACTAAATGCTGCCTTTTGATATATAAAATAGATATCATTTCAATGTTTTATTTTCTTATCACTGAAAATGACTTTGACAGAAAGTTATAACTTCACTGTGTCATAAGGAAGGACCCCATAGATATGATACGTCACTGGAAGTGTCACACATGATGTCCAGTGACATAATGCTTCCACTGAAGTGAAAACCTTCAAAAATGATAGGACTTCAGTGCAACTCTGATCAGTGGCAGTGTCATTTTCTTTGCCTTTGGGTCAGAAGGCTATATCACCAAATATTTCTAAGTGCATGCAAAGTAAGAACTCACAAAAAACACGCTTAAAGAATAAAATGCAGATTCTCTTCTCAGTACAGCAATGCAAACCATGAGTAATTCAATGAGTAAACTTAAAGAAATTCTTTTAGTGTAAAACTGGCCTAAATGAAGGAAGAATCATGCCATAAGATTATTAGAAATCAGTAAAACCAAGGAAATTTAGATTTAACCTTAAATTAAATTAGGCCTGTGACGCTGGCAGACAGGTGCCAGTTCATGCCAAGGCCTTGGGCCTCACTGTATGCTGCCAAATACATAGCTGGAAAGCAGTCTGGCTTACCTGTAGGTTACTATAGTTAACAGATATACCTCTACCCCGATATAACGCGACCCGATATAACATGAATTTGGATATAACGCGGTAAAGCAGCGCTCGGGGGTGGGGGGGCAGGGCGGGGCTACGCACTCCAGCGGATCAAAGCAAGTTAGATATAATGCAGTTTCACCCATAACACAGTAAGATTTTTTGGCCCTTAAGGACAGCATTATATCGGGGTAGAGGTGTATTAGTGTTATAAGAGTTAGTTCAGCGTATAGACTTCATGGAATGCTTGTAGGATGTTGCATGTATTAATCTTACTTATAATACCTCTATCCCATGGTATGAAGTTATATTGAGTGTTTGCATTGTAAATCTCTGTAACTGTGTAACTCAAACAGGAAAAGCAGCATTATTTAAAGTAAAGTGCAGGTCCTGTACACAACATGGCCCACTGAAGGCAAATGAGGCATGTGTAGCATCAAAGGACAGAGACCTTGTTGACTGCATTCCTCATTCCCTCCAAGAATGGGAGAACTTCACATGAACTAATCTCATCAGCTTGAATTCTGGGGTGAAGGGAATAAAAATCCTGACAAGGAGAAACTGGGTCTCTTTATGCTATCTGGACTTTGAGGGGAAAGCTTCCTAAACATAAGCAAGAGCTCCCCATGCTACTTGGCATGGGTCAACCCTAAATGACATAGTGGTTTATTATAGAAGCTTATATAACCTGTTTAAATATAAAACTAACTCATTTGTGTATGTGTTTATCTGCTTTAACCTCATAAATAATTCATATTTCTTTTCTTAGTTAATAAATCTTTAGTTAGTTTATTACAGGACTGGAAATAGGCATTGTCTTTGATTTGAGATCTGAGTGCAATTGACCTGGGGTAACTGACTGGTTCTTCATTGTGGTTTTTGGTGTAAAGTAACCATTTATCACATAGTCCAGCTTGCCTAGAGACAGCTCAAGGGGACTGTCTTTAACTCCACTGTAAGACTGTCATAGTGCTTTAGTTGTTCACACTTGTTACTGGGTTGGTGAAATCTAATTATAGAGCATACAACCAGTTTGGGCTTCTGCCCTTCTTTTTGACAGTCTGTCCAGTCTGCCAGCGTGATGGGGCCGAATTCATTTCTCACGTAACTTTTCTGATTTCACTAGGGTTATGTTTCAACAGGGCTGCATTTCACCAAAGAGAGGCAAACAACCCAGACTCACTGCAATAATGTGAAATGGAGTAACTTTCAGACAGTCTAGGCCTCACCCCTAAACTTGTTCCTTTTTGTTTTTGACAGTGCCAAACTTACAGCATCTCTATATAAATACAGGTGAATTCTAAGTATGACAGTATATCTATGTCAGTAGAAACTACTGCTTGTTAGTTAAGAAATCACATTATACTAGCAAACCTTTGACTATCAGGCACAAAATAGGACTGCTGCCCCTGTAAGCCAGGTCTCAAGCAGTAGTGTTCCAGTCCCAACACCCTGTAGCCAAATGGAAACAGCAATCAGAGAATGGCCTATATAAACCTAATGCAAATGAGAACAAAGCCAACACAGAGCATTGTTCCCCATTGGCGTGCGGGCTCTCAGGTTCCCTTCAAATCACTGGCTGCACTGGGGAGAGAGTAAGCTGTGCCAGGTCTCCAAGGGGCATAATTGTAGTGGCACTGTCAGGCATGTTGGGGACGTAGAGCCTTGACTTCTACCATAGGCCTGGAGAGAGGCTCTGCGGAGCCTGAATCCCTTCCCATGATGCTCCCCATGGGACATAGCCCAGGCCATGATCTGGCCCTGTGCTTATGGTTTGGGATTTAGTATAGTCCTGCTGTATAAGAAAAGAGGGGGATCGACTAGTTTCTTTCTGGTGTAGGATAGAAACTTGAGTTTTTTATGTCCACCATGTTTAGGATGTACGCCCATTGGCTCCACCTTTCAGCAGTCTACAAGACCACAGCTGACTAAACCTGCCAGCTGTGACAATATGCAAGTGCAAAAAAAAGATATGTTCTTAACTTGTATTAGCTAACCTGTGTTAACTAACTTGGGTTAAAACAGCAGTAACAACATGGCAACTTGGCTTTTAACTCTGGTAAGCTGCTTTGACACTGACATTACAGCGTAGACTTCTGGAAGGCAAATGTAATTATCTGGGTTGGGCTAAGGCTCACACCCTTCTGACCAGACTGTATGAGGGTCTGTGCTGGGGAAGGCAGGAAAACGTGTGGCTGCAGAAAGTCTCACACAAAAGCCACACAATCCCTGTGCTTTCTTCACTTGGATTGCTTACTCCTCTCTCCTCAGCAAGACTCCAGTAAGGAAGCGAGGAAAGCTAAGGAGGAGGCAGGCTAGTGGTCCCATCACCCCTCTGCACCTGCCGAAGCAGCAAGGCTCACCAAGGGGAACAAGCTTTCCCATCCTAACAGATGGAGAGGATAATTCATCCCCTCTGCCCAAGGGCAACCCTAAGGAGATTGTGCTTCTCTGAGTTACACCCTCTCTGGTGATCCTTCTGGGACAGCACAGATCTGCAGTGTCCTCTACTCAAGGCTGTGTCTTAAACAAACATAACCCCCAAAATGTTATCTTGCCCACTATGGCAAAGCTGAGCTCAGATAAAAACATTTCAAATCAAGTAGAAGAAAATCATTGAAAATTGTGAGCTGCAGCATTTATGTGTTTAACTTTTTAGTTCTTATAAATGTGATGAAACAGCCATACAGCGTTTTTGGAGATTTTTGAAGTGTTAGCTGACCACTGTTTTAGATATTCAATGGATTCCAGCTGTAGCTCTAGCTGAAGTCCACGGCTGCATCCATTGCCTAATAAACTCCTCTTCCCCCAATCAACTTGTAAAGCTCAGCATAGACTAAAGTTGGTGCCCTCAGGCAAACAGTTAAGAAGTTAACTAAATTTAAATTCTCTAGGGGCCTGTTGAATGTATTTTTTTTTCCAAACAGCTCTTTGAATTTATATCAAGTCTAATTGATTTTTTTTTTAAAGCCTGGGATACTCCTGCCTCTCAGTTCAACATTTGGTCCTTCTTCTTTGTAGCTAACAGCAGGAGATCAATTTATAAATTGTTTAAAATGTTCACAGTTAACGAGATGAACTCATGCAAATTTTAATATTCAGAGTTTACTTTGATTAAAATACAAACTTTTCACGTTAACTCAAGGATTTTTTTTTCTTCAATTCAGACAAGTTCAGAGCTGGAGTGCCACTTAATTTAGTGTTTAATCAGTAGAACTACTGTGGCATTGGCTGATTAGGCTGGCTCAACTGCTGCCTGCTCAATTTTTCCCCATAATTGCAGGATATACTTTATTGTGACAGGGCCTGAACAGTGGAATTCCAATATGCTATACATCAGGTTCCCCATTATTGGATTAGCTAGATGTGGCATCATTACCGCTGCACTTTCATGCCTATCATTGATCGCATCGTTCTTTCTATTTCACAATTAATGCAAGTCAGCTGGATTGATCAATCTTCTGATGAGTTTGGGCCACAGTCAATATATTCTTATGGCTGTGTGTTACTGATCCGTATGTTTTATAGCGGTGCCTAAGGATTTGTCATTCTGGCTACAGAGTCTCATTTTTAGATACTACTGCTCTTAGCTAGCTGCTTAATCATTCAGTGTTTATGAATTACAAATGTAACAATAAAAAATAAAATAAGAAAGAAACGTTTTCAAATCACACAGTTGGTAATCTCAGTAATTATTATTCTCCTAACTGAATTTTACATTCCAGAGCTATTCATTTATTCAGAGCTCCTGTTTGAGAATTGAAACAAGACGACATTATTAAAAGAACACTATATTTTACAAATTAAAAAACTCTACTTAATTAGACATACTGCCTAACATCAGAAGAATAATGACCCTGTGGTTTACTATATATTTTTTCTTCTGGAACAACAGGACACAAGTTTGAGTGAGAAACGAAAGGAACTATGGAATATGAAATGATGAAGTAGCCATGTTGGTCCCAGGATATTAAAAAAGACAAGATGGGTGAGGTAATATCTTTTATTGCACCAACTTCTGTTTGAGAAAGACACAATCTTACCCAAACGCATTTTGGCCAACATTTTCAAGTATTGGTGACGGAGTCAAATTGCCTAAATCCATACATATTAAAAAAAATATATAAAGGCCTGATTTTTCACAGGTGCTGAGTACCTATGATCAACAGGAATTGCTGTTGCTCAGTATTTTTCAAATTAGATCTTCTAATTTGCGGACTTTTATGGACATAGATGCATACTTTTAATCATCCAAGTTTGGCGGGTGGGAGTGAGGAAATCTTAGTACAGTACTTTCATTAGCTGCTGGTTATCAATACATATACGGAACAAAGTGCTGCCAAGGAATTGAACATATGCAGAGGTTTGGATTATGACTGCAGACTTTTGCAGTTTAAACTGTTACTTCATACCATTTTGTCCTAAGCATTAAAGGAGTTCACAGATAGTAAACCTTTCTTCACAATGGAAGAATAGGACTCTTTAGAACCTATCATGGAGAATGAAATGCTGAAACACAGTTTGGGAAAAATAATGAGTCAATTTTTTTGCACAACTCTGTTTTTCCACTGCCCCTTTCCATAAGCATATGCCATTTATGTTTTCAAACTTCTCATTCTCAGATGAGATTGGTACTTATTGGATTTTGTTTTTTCATTAAACCATGTGTCATAGTCCATAAACCTAGGAATTCTAGCAGGCGAGTTGTTTTTTGACAAGACAGAGTCGTCTTTTGACTAGAATTTTAAAGAATATATTTCCTCTCTCTGCCACAGAAAGTGCCAAATTACATTTGAAAGCTCACTATTCTAGGAAGGCTGTATTTTCTGGCATCATCTAAACTGTCTTTGATTCTGCTTTTGTAAAAATATTTCTGGGAGGAAGGGGTGAGGTTACTGTTAGTGCAGTATTACAGTTCCAATTTCATTGCCATTCATTATCAGGGCCTCAATTATCAAAAGAAGCTGATTCTAAGAGTTCAAATCAACATAAGCTGAAATTTGGACAAAATGCAAATAATAATGAAAATAACTGAAGTTTGCCTACAGGCTCTATAGACTCTGCTCTGACAGCATGACATAGAAGCATAGAAATATAGGACTGTAAGGGAACTGAAGGTGTCGTCTAGTTCAGTGGCACTCAACCAGGGGTAGGTGTACCCCTGGAGGTACACAGAGGTCTTCAAGGGGTACATCAACTCAGATATTTGCCTACTTTTACAATAGGCTACATAAACAGCACTAGCTAAGTCAGTACAAACTAAACTTTCATACAGACAATGACTTGTTTATACATTTCAGTGTATAGTATATACAGCAGTAAGTATAATATTATTTATATTCCAATTGATTTATTTTAGAATTGTATGGTAAAAATGAGAGAGTCAACATTTTTTCAGTAATAGTGTGCTGCATACTTTTGTATTTTTATGTCTGATTTTGTTAGCAAGTAGTTTTTAAGTGAGGTGAAATTTGGGGGTATACAGGACAAATCAGACTCCTGAAAGGGATACAGTAGTCTGGAAACGTTGAGAGCCACTGATCTAGTTCATCCCCCCACACTGAAACAGGGCCAAGTATACCTAGACCATTCTTGACAGGTATTTGTCTAATCTGTTCTTAAAAACCTTCAATAATGGGAATTCCACAACCTTCTTTGGAAGCCTATTCCTGTGTTTAATTATTCTAATAGTTAGAATGTTTTTCATAATATCTAGCCTAAATCTTCCTTGCTGCAGACTAACCCCATTACTCCTGGTACTACCCTCAGTGCACATGGAGAATGATTGATCACAGTCCTCTTTATAACAGCCCTTAACATATTCGAAGACTGCTATCAGGTCATCCTTAAGTCATTTTCTTTCAAGATTAAACATGTCTAGTTTTTTTAAACCTTTCCGCATAGGTCAGGTTTATTAAACTTTTTTATCATTTTTGTTACTCTCCTCTGAACCCTCTCCAATTTGGCCAATTTTTCTAAGGTGTGATGCCCAGAATTGGACACACTCCAGAGAGGCTTCACAAGTGCCGAATAGATTGGGACAATTACCTCCCATGTCTTACATCTAACACTCTTGTTAGTACCCTCCTAGAAAATTAGCTTTTTTTGCAACTGTCTCAATGGCTCATATTCCACTTGTGATCTGTTATAACCCCCAAATCCTTTTCTTTAGCTTACAGAAAGGAAATAAAGCACAAGAATTTAAGTGACTTGCCCAAGGGCACAGCAAGCCAGTGTGAGAGCTATAACTAAAACCAAAGAGTGAGAGTCTATGCTACATCTCCAGGAAGTGCAGCACAGAAATGTAGCCCAAAAGGAGAGGGGAAAAGATGGCTTTAAAGCCACTTTTGGAATTCAGAATTGTTCTACAGTCAGAAACCTCCCTGTCCATATAGTTAGTTACACCAGGTCAATTGCACTCAGCTCTCAAACCAAAGACAACACCTATTGCATTGACATTGGCATGTACCACAGGCTTGCCCATGGGAAAAAAATCACAGCATTGGGACGCTTATGACATAGGTACACTGGGCCTGTGCTGGGAGGAATTCTCCTCAGAGGCTGGCCAGTATATACAACTTCAGTAGCAAACTGGGGCTGGGCAACAGCATCTGTCCAGGTCTCCTGACTTCTACCCCAATTACTTATCCACTGGCAACACTGCCTTCATATGCATTCTAACAAGTCTTCTCAGGAGAAGAAACATAGCATAGTACTTTTATTGCCAATTGCTGAGTTAAATGTTGCACTATGCTACTTTTAGGTCCCTCAAAACCCTGATAGCTGGTAGCTAGGCAGTGTCACCCATACTTGTACAGTAGTGTGAGCAATATCATAGTTCAAAGCACACACGATAGAACATATTTAAAAGTTGGAGAAAGTCTGCAGCACTGAAAAGTTTTCAGATGCCCAAATAAGAAACTAAGATGATTAATCCTCTACAAAATTCCTTACTGGGCTTTTGACAGTCACTGAGCCATCCACATAGGAATCTTGTTTTATCTAATAGTGTATTAGAGCCAGGTCCAGCAGTAAAATCATCATTTATGCTTTGAAATGGTTCTATCAATTACTCTAGCTGGTCATAAACCTGTAACAATGCACTAGAACCTCAAACCGCTTTCAATCGAATCCACTATTTTTCCTGTGAGTGGGGAGGTGTTCATTCAGAATGGTCTTGCACGCACTATATTCAACAACTGAGTTTAAATTTGGGAATCATCTACATAATGCACAGAATCAAGCTGTTTATGTGCACTGGGTTTAGAGGACTGTTGGGATCCAGCTATCAGTTGCATCCCAGTTCACACCCATTATGCCAGATAACTACTGATACTTTGACATTGGTTCAGTATGTTCCACCACACCTTTCTGATCACAACTCCCCTGGATTCACTATCACTATCTACTAATCCATAGTGTGGGACTCAACCCCTTGCTCCTGTCTATAAATTATCAGTGTTCCATTGCAGAAACCCCTACCTATAGAATACCATCAAGAAACTGCCCCAATATATTGATCTTTTTTACCACTTAGGCTCATGTTCATTTATGTCCATAAAGAAAGATTGAAAGCATTCATAAGAAGCAATTGACAGTATTGTCAAAGTGTGTGTGTGTGTGTGTGTGTGTGAGTGAGAGAGAGAGAGGGGAAATCCCTGGAGGTAACAGCACTGATCAGCTTTAACTAGAGAATAATCTTAGGATATTTAATGTTTCTGCAAAGAAATCAAAGCTGTAGTTACATATAAAAGCAACCAAGGATAATGCCTTTTTCTTAAATAAAGAATTTCCTTGGGGAATATAAATGCAAGACACAGACAAAGCACCTATAGCAATACTAAAAGAGGTATTAGTTCCACTTCTAATTGCAGTCCCAATTAGAAAAATAAAGACAACTATAATCTTGTGAGTTATCTGAAAAAACCTAATACTTGATACATCTGATATAGATAAATGAGTACAACAAGGAAAACTCAATTTTGCAATGCCTCATCGGACATTCTTAAACATGTTGTTAAATATTAAAATGTGTTTTGTTCAAAGCAAGCACTGTGCTTCTTTTAAAGAGATACTGGCTTTGAGCAGAGCAGGCTTTTACATAATTCACTACCACTTAAAGTGCTCTGTCAAAACATTTTCCTATTACCTGTCCTTGTGAACTATGGAGCATTCTAGGCAGACCTAGTGCCCTAACTTGGGTCTTGTACAACGGTAAAGTGCTGTACAGTACAGAAAAAATACACAACAATAGGAGCCTGACCCTGCACCAAAGTCAATGGGAGTTTTGTCATTAATGCCAATGGAAACCTTGTGCTGTCATCTTTCTACTTTAGATACAATGTTCATTGAACAATATGTTTGGAATAAGGAACCATGGCCAACATTTTAAAATCTAGGTACCTCAAGTTGGTCTCCTGGATCTATATTTAAGCATCTAAATATTAGTGGCCTGATGTTCAGAAGTGCTGAGGGCACACACTATCCCAGTGAAGTCAATGAGAGCAAAAGGTACCCTCATGTTAGAAAAATCAGGCAATTTATATTTAGGTACCTTATTGTGGATTCAAAGCTCCAACTTTAGGCAGCCAAGTTTGAAAACTTGGCCTAGATTAACACACATTATATCACAGATATCTGGATAACTAACCTGTTTTGAGAGCTATTACAATATTACGGTACATAACTCATTCAAGCAAAAGGGAAAATATAGCCATTGCCCATTTCTTTAAATTACATAAGAGCTATAGCAAAAACTATAGTATTTGGAACTGCAAGGAAAAGCAATTTAACATCCAATTAAATCATATTGCAAAAAGATTTAAAATAATCATTAAACCAAAAGTTGTGTTCTGTTTCGTTTCAGGAAATTGAGCTATGAGAAACAAAGAGAAAGGCCTCTAAAAATTAAGTAATAATTAGGCATGTTTGTAAAGTACAATCTAACTTTTGTATCTAAAATTTCTCCTCTTTAATTTGCATACACATTAAGCTCTGCAGGAAATTGAAAAGCAATCCAGACTTTAGCAATGGAAAGATTCAAAATTAAATTGTTAACATTAACTTAAAGTTTATTGCTGGGGAAAATATCCTTGCTATAAACAAACTCTCCATTTTAACTGCTAAGCTTTCTCTGGAATGCCTATCCTTTCCTCACTTCAGATTTTCAAGCATGTATCAGCTGTTTTCATAATTCTACACCTTCATTATGAGTTATTTGAGATGGCTTAGGCACTTTCTTCGCAGCTGTTTGCAAAGATTGCCCTGCTCTAGTTACATTTCCACACAGAATCCTGTGCTTTCCTCAGCTAATTCCCTATTTATTATAATTCAAGGGGCAGCATATGCAAAGTGTTGCATGTTTGAAATGCTTTTAGCTCTGTGTAAGCTCAAAAGTTTGTCTCTTTCACCAACAGATTTTGGTCCAATAAAAGAGGTTTCCTCACCCACTTTTACTCTCAAATATCCTGGGATCAACATGACTACAACACTGCAAGTCTATGAAGTTAATGTGTTTGATTTTTAGAGACCATTTTAAAATAGATATTTCACTAATGGCTAGGTTTTCCAAAGTGCTCTGCAACCAGTTGCACCCACCAAGAGCAATAAGAGTAGACACATGTTTGAAATGCATGCAGTAGTACTTGGCATCTCTCTCTCTAAGTTCATAACCTGTTCATTTTCTGTGTGTTTCCTTTCCATGAACCATGCATGTTTGTGCGGTTGGAACATACCATGACAGAATACACAGAAATACTAAGTGCTGAGCATTGATAGGACAACCTTTTTTCTTCAATCAAATGCTTGGGCATTTAATATTATTGCAGACTTTGAGAAAACAATATAAAATATCATGAATTCAGATGGATGTGGATTTAAACAAGTAATTTCCAATGAAATAGCAGAGACTGAGTCAATCTGAAATGTTTTTCACAAGAACAGCACTTGTAAACAAAAATAATAAATATAATTTTGAATTGGGTTCTTCTGTAATGCTTTTTATACTGACAATGCACTCTCATTTGTATTTTACTGTAAAAGTATGCTTGTTTTATTTTCTATTAAATTAATTGAAAAAGAACCATTGATGTGGGCTTATAAAAATAGTAGTTATTTAAAACAAATGGAGAAACCTTAGTTTTGTGTGTATTCCTTGTTTATGAATAGTCCTGATACCCATGCAGCTTTGGATAACATGATATACAATCTCATCTTGTGTTTCTACCTCCTATGATAAATGCTTATCATTTTTTCCAAAGGAAATGGCTTATATATAATGCACCAAGTAATACACAAATGCTCCAATCATTGCAAAATATTTCACATAAGGCAGAGGACTTATAGCTCTTAGGACTTCAAAGGTATTTACCAGGTTCTTTTTTGCAGAGGTAAATACTATCAAATGCAGTAAGATTAAGTGATCTGTACTTTCTTCTGAATTATAGATGTAATCAAAATGAGGAAACATCAGTCTTCACAATGCTGGTCTTTACATTGCATTTACATGGAAGCTATAGTTATTATTACATCTGCTGTTTACCTAAGAGATTCCAAGTTCCATTACAAAATGTTATGAGTCATAAAAAATATAAACTTGGATACTTCTTGCAAACAACATACATAAAGCTTCCACCAACAGCACACCATGAGTACAGTTTTGGACTCAAACCTGTCTTTTATATATATATATATATATTGGGGGGGGGGGGGGGATTTATTTTACATCTTATCGAAGAGAGCCAGTTTCATTAAATCAAAGAGAGGAATTCTATTACAGAAAGCTGTAATCATTGTAGCTTAACCTAAAACTGCTAATGTACCCTTTTCTTTCTTCTAATTTTGCAGACAGGAAAGCAGTTTCCTGTGGCTCACTGATCCTGACAATACCCTTAGACCAATTCCCATGATTCCCTCATCATGGGCAGATATCATTTCAACAGATGTCAAGAACAGCTAAGTGCACTTAGGCCTATTTGTTAAATTCCTAGGGGGAAGTAGATTGGCGAAATTCATCCCGTAATTAAACCGCATATTTCTTTCAAGCTGCCTCTTCCCTCTTCCCTTCATAATCCCTCTGCCTCGCATCAAATCATTTAGGCACTTATTGGCTACAATCAATACAATATGAGATACATTAATTTAGTCCCTAGGAGATTTGCCGGGAATAGGCAGTATTGCTCCACAAGCATTCTGAAACGATCATGCAAGCATGCTATCGACTGTAGCGATACAGCACTTGTATCCAGCACAGGCAGATTTATGACAATTCCATACTGTGTGCCCACAGCTCTGGTCTGCAGCCAAACATACATAAATTGGATTGAAATGGGAAACATTAAATATACTACCTAATGTACAGGAATGCTAAACAGTGCAAATCACCGTGAAGAGGTGGAATAGCTGAGCAGAATCTTAACAATTAAGCTCAAGTCTTTCCATATGTTCAAATGCCCCTTGTGCCTCACTATGCAAAATAAAGTTATAGGTTGGAAGGCACCAATAACTGAATTTCTCATTTACTGCTTTGGACTTCAAAGTAATCCATTTAATTTGTATCTTTTCTTTTTTAAATTCCTGCCCACCCACTTTCCTCCAGTATTGGTGGATGGTTGTTTTTGTTTGCTTGTTTTGTGGTTTTTTGTTTTGTTTTTACACATACACACACTGTAAAGATGTCTATTTTGATAAATATGAGTGGACAAAAATAATTCTGAAATGAGGCAAAACTATTGTGTTCTGATTTTAAGGATTCCACCTTTTCACTAAAAAAAAAATCTTAAGAAAGATCAGCATTATAGACACCGAGACCCAACGTAACAGGCTCAAAAATATATTAAAAAAACTATTACATATTTTTTTAAAATGTTAAACCTGCTATACATTGATTAGCCATCAATGGTGCTCAGTCCATGCATAGTGATTTTGTTACATACACCAGAAAGTAAGTCATTTAAAGCCAACGGTATCTCTGATATAATACTGATTAATAAAATCTGTACAAACAGCTCAAGAGAAGATTAATGTGGTGGACTAACATGGAAAATGAGGAAAATATACCATGCAGGACTCTAATTGGGTATTTGGCTGCAGCTGCAATATTAAAATCTATCATTAGGCATAAAAAGAATAATGTTCTTGTGTACTATTATATGTATTTAATTTTTAAAGTAGAGAACTAATTGGACAGACTCTTTTCCTCCTATTTTAAAATGAAAATCATTTATAATTTTCTCATTAACTCAACCTCTATTTAGGTTGTGTTGTATTGATCTATTTGAATTTATATTTCCGGTAAAAGCACAGATGATGAAATCAGGCTTTTCTGCCCGTTGTAGCATTCCTTTTATTTCTGTTCTTCCTGTGTGTTATTTTGCTGAGGTTCCCCCCACACTCTCCCCCACATTCTCTTTTCACCTATAAAGAATGTAGGCAATACTCTCTATAGATCTCATTTTAACAATGCAAATGAGATAACACTATAATTCATGTTAAAAAGGAGTATCTTTGAAAAAAGAAGTTGTATTCAAAAAGCCGAGAAGCAATCACTTTTGTATATAGCCACTATCTATCCTAAGAATTCTTTCTACAGTACATCGTAAAATTTCAAACAGCACACAGGAAAAAATTTATACACTTTCGTTTCCTAGCATAGTTTTAGAAGGATAAGAAAAGCACATTCATGATAAATACATAGTTAGGCCTAAGTCCTGCAAAGATTTTTTGCTCATGCATAACTTTACAAATGGGCAGTCCCATTGATTTGAGACTACTCACAAGGTTGGATTCTGTACTTTCCCAATCCTGTGCTGTTCTGAGGGATTACCTAAATTATGGCAGCATTCTGTGGCTGCTTTATATGCCACAAAACTGTGTGGAATTTCCACAGCACGATGTGATGTGGTCTCACCCCAGCATGCCTCCTATACCAGTGGGGTCTGCAAGTGGGTCTTCAGAAGACAGTCTTATGGCTGTTTTCCATAGTGCCTGCACTAGGAGAATGCACTGGGAGTCAGAACTGGGTCTTTAAGGAATGCCTGATTCCGCTCCAGCCCTGTTACCCAATGTGATGGGACTGGAGCAGGGATGAGAATCTAATCCACCATATATAAAGTAAACCTGGTGAATAAATCTTTGCATGATCAGAGCCTTAAGATGTGTTACAGTTAAACAAAGAAATGCATACATGATGATGCTTCCTGCCAGGTCCCTTATAGTTGTCTTGAGTACTACATTGACTTTAAAATCTAATTTTAAGATCCTGTACCTTTGTAGTGATAGTTCTCCATTGGAGTGTTTGGGAGGCAGGGGAGAGGGGTGGAATTTATTGGTATAGCATGATATTTAAATGACCAAAAATATTTGTAACTTTCCTTGGCTTCAACCAACAGCATACTCACACACACAGACACACAGTGAATATTCATTTTACAGCAAAGTAAAAATATATATAAACAAAACTATGTAATTGCAAAGATGGAGAGTGAAAGCCACCAATAATACAATTTGGCAGGAGACAGTGCTCCAAACAGTCCTTGTGCTCTTTTCATCATTTTACATCTTTTCCTCTTCATTCCCTTCACTTCCCGCTTCTTTCTGCTATTCACACTTGTCAAACCTAACAAATCACTTTGTTGCTTACAACAGAATCCATGGTCACCAGCTAAAGCAGAAACCATCAGCATCAGGTTAGACCTTTAGTTACCAAAACACAAAGTTTCTATTTCTAAAGCCACCAGAGCCTCTTCATTGGGGCTTTTTAGTTCCTCTGTGATTCAGCTACTAGAGGGTGGAATGACAGTGCATGTATCCACTATTCATGTTTTTCAATGATTTCATTGTTTTCCTAGTGCTGTCTATCTGATGGGCTTTTCTTTTATTGAATTTGCCCCTCATCTGGCAGCATTTCCAGCCAGAGACAGACAGGAAATGTTATTTCCAGCCAGGGACAGACAGGAAATGTTATTTCCAGTGTCATCAACTCTTGTGGCCTGGTGGCTAATATGCTACAGCGACAACTGCAGTATGAAATAAAGGAAAGCATACTAATGAATTCCCAATATGGTCTGAAGGAGACTCAGTATTGTACTAGAGAACAGGTTTATTTCTAAAATAATCATGAGGGTCCCACCACTTCCCTTTTATAGTAGGAGCTTACATACACTACTACACCTTATGAAAGAGGCTGCACACCTGCACTTTGTTATTCCTTTTGATTCTTAATGTCCTATTCACATACACCCCTAATCTGGAAGGGGTTAGGGGTTTTAATCATTCAACTGAGCCCTCCTAAGAAAGTCATTCCAAACAATCATTTAAGCCAGTGGAAGCTAGTATGTTTTGAAAGGAAATGGCAAACCTGAAGTTAACACAAAGGATTTTTTAAAGTGTATGTGTATAAATATTACACAGACTATACTAAAGGAATTTTTTCAGGACATACACATAGGGCAAAAGGACAGCACAGTAGAGGAGGAACACTTGGGAGTTGAAAGCAAGACATAAGGGCTGATGATCTACCCCCTGACAGCAGACACATTTTTTCCCAAGTGATTACCTGGCATATAAACTTCTTCTATACTCTAATAAATAAAAGTAGAAAAATGGATAATGCAGTCATGAGGGCTGGACAGAAGAGGTTCACTCAAGTTGTACAGACTTTGTTATGGTAAGCTGTTGAACTATATCATAACAATGTCATCCGTCTTTAAAATCTCAGATCTATGAAAGCCACCCTGATGTCTCCCAAAAACCACCACTACAACAATATGTAATTATTATGCAGTGATAAAAATTGTTATAGTTAAAAATGCAAAGGATGGAACAGAGATAAATTATCTCAAAGATTTGGTTCACACATCTCTCACCATTTTTCCTTTATACATGTATGGTTTCATGCATTTGAGACCCTGTGTTCGCCTTACATTTACTTATCTTCCTTTATTTATTTGGTTTGTGTTATAGCCCTAACATGATTTCACCTAAACAAAGTGGAAAGGGGTTTTATACCTAATTATCCTTGATCATCTCAGAGTAAATGTAATATGTTCTAACAAGTTTGCTAGTGACATACAGTATATTATCATTAAAACATCCATGGGGCATGCAGCAACCTTCTGAGCTGAAGAAAAGTGATAGGTAGCAGCTAATCACGTTGTAATGCAATGAAGCTAGTAAACTTTAGCAAACTGCTTCCAGAATTTTACATGCGATTTGCATGTCTTTAAAATGCACTATGCCTCTTGGGCAAAAAGTAACTTTTTGAGTTATATTGGTAACATCAATGACAATTTTGATACAGAAGAGATGAAAATACAGCCATCCATTTTATTATTCTAAGCCCTTAAAGTTTACAAGATTGACTTGAGCAAAGCCTGATCTTCCTAATCAGAGTAGTAAATTCACACCACTCCCATTCATGCTAGCAAATATTCCAGTTAACTCAAGTCTTCTTGTCAGCACTAGACTATCTGTTTCACTGGATGGAATTCATCATTAGGACCCATGATTTCATAAGACTGAGTCTCCCCACATTAGACACAAAGCAAGTCCAGCTGGTGACAGTTTTCCCAGAGGACTATAGGCCAGGTAACGGGGATAGACTACCCCGCTTGTAATGAACTTTTTCTTTTCTGGCACACTTCGAAGGATGTGATCCTTCCCTCTTGAAAACCAACAATCTCATGGCAATTCCTCCCATAATTGCTTTATATTGCCCCATCAGGAAGGAGGACAGACTACTCTGCTTTGAGGAACCAGAATGTCAAAATAAATATAAATAAAAAGATGATTCCTGTGAGGAGACTCCTCCATCCTATGGCAATCATTTAGTTTGGAGGAGAGAGAGACAATCTTTTGCCTAGTGACCCCCCTTTTCCTCTCCCTGGTTAAGTTTTGAAACTGTGTCTTTGACATGTGCACCCCCCTTTAAATTTCCATCCCAAATGATTGTCAAAAGAAACCTTGTAGTAGGCTATGTAACCCTCACTCAAGCTGGGACTTCTTGTTTGAGTAAATGCTCACTACATGTGTAAAATTTGTACAGTCTAGTTCTAAATAAAAATTAAATAAACCCCAGATTTCTGGAGAATTTGGAGGGAAGAGACAGACCACATTTTCTAGCTAAAAAGTGGCAATGATAAAAGCCACATAGTATACAGATTCAACATGGAAATGTGCTGCTTTAACCTCATGCCCTTGAGATCTACAATTAAGCATCCTAGAAATTAAGAAATTAATATGAAAAATATGTTATCCAGCAAATGCTTTTATTATACTTTAATATACTAGAAATATTTTCACACTCTCCCTGGGGACTAAGTACAATTTAAAATTGCTTACATCTTTCTTAAGAGCTGAAGTAAGCTCTTCTGTTTCATCTTCTATAATCTTATTTAAAAAGTTGGCAAAAACTGCTGACTGTACTGCAAACAGATAATTATATCAACTCTACTCTTTTCTGGTGTTTTCTAGGCGCACCTAATTGTTGTCTACCTTTTTCTTACTTTATTTCTGGAATCAATGATCATTTATAAAAAAAAAAGTGGATACACCTGCCTAATAACCATAATTAGGTTACTACTGATTCATATAGTGTGCTACTGCAGGCTGGTAAGCTAAATGACTGAGCCAGATAACTTCAGATCACAAATAATGAGCTTTTGTTGTTACTTTTAAGCACACCCCTCTATTGCATTTGCATTTTTTGTTGCAGGCAGTCATTTTATAATTAGTAGAGTAGCCTGGAAGCAATTCTTGGGTTTAAGGGAAATTGTTTACCTGTGTGTTTATTGGTCCTTCATTTTCCCCTTTCCTGATCATTACAGTTAGTTGCCATGACTCCACTTTCCAGGAGAAGGTAGAAAAAAAAGCCAGTCATTCAGAATAAAATAACCTTACCCCCACAATAGCCCAATTATTTCTAGAGCTCTTCCATTTAGTTGTGTGCACACAGGAATGATTATGAAGGCAGGAGATAAGGGGTGAAATGTGACAATCAACTCATTTTGGTATGTAGTTTTCCTTTTTGTTACGTCACACACTTCCCCATCCCCCAAGTGGCATAGACATGAGTAGAGTTACACTAGCAATAAGCAAGAAGAAGATCTTTTCTGTAACCTAGCTTCATGTAGAACTTTTCTTTCTGAAGGATGTCTCAGCTGATGACAAAAGATGTAATCTGCAGAGGGTGATGAACAGAGGAGGGGCTGTTGGCAATGTGGAACATTGCTGTCTTACAAATGCCCTCAGTGGAAATGCCAACATTCTTCACCCACATTACTGTTATCCCTCTGGCTGTGTGCACCTAGATGGGATTTAGAAAAGGTGTAGAGCAAGAGAAAGCTTTAACCACTGAGAATACGTGGGATTTAAAAGCATCAAAGCGCCATAGCATTTTTGAGCAAAAACCAACTAGCATATTTTGTTTCTGAACTATCTTGACCACATAAAATACAAAGGCTCACTTGTGAAGTGCTGTTCTCTGTAGAATGGCAAATCTATTTTGGGACCTACCCAACTTCATCTCCCATCAACGAAAGGCCAAAGATAAAGGCAATCAACCTCCCCTTTGTTTGAAGCACAGCCACAAACATGACCATGACAAACTCCAAGAGGACTAGCCAAAGGGTTAGAGCAAAAATTCCATCTGTAATTTTATCCCTATAATGAGGCCCAACCACAAAGAAAAAAAACAATGCAATGGTTATACCACACAGTTAGAACTTTATATGCACTGTACAAATAACCAAATAAATAAACAAAAATATTTTTGCTACCTATATTGGGGCACAGTAAGTGGAGTTTGCACCTTCAGAGGTCATACATTAACCTTGCTGAAAATCCCAAAGTGAAAACCCAGCATACTGTAGATTTACACTAGTGAGAGTCTATATAAGTGACAAGCAGACTCCCGGTGGCTTTGGGGCCAATTGGACCATCACACACAGAAGAAGCCCCTCTCCCCCTAGAAGAATCCCTCAGCTGGCAGTTTGCCAATTCAAACTCCATGAAACCAAAGCCTGATGGCTCAGGCGCATGTATGGGAATGATTGAACTAATGGGACACTGAGCAAGGGGAGTAACATGGGACTACACCATCCCACAGAACTCTGCTCACAGGGTAAGCATAAAGAGGACATCCATCCTATCCAGATGGAGAAGACATAGCCCTATTGGAAGCCTTAATCCAACCCCCCACCCCCAAAGCATAATGGATCTTGCCAACATTGGGGCATTCCTTTGTCCCCCATTTATAGATACAGTATTTAATTGTCCTGTTATCACAATGGAAGAAAAAAACTGGTCTCAATCTCTGCTCCCAGAACTGAAGGTTCATAAAACTGATATTGCAATTGAGTTCCAGGGACAACCTGCAACCTTGGAGAGCTCTAGTCCCAGAGATTCTCAAAGGCACTGCGTGGCAAAAGAAAACTCAGTTGGTTTGCAAGTTCCTCATCTGTCCTAATCTTCACAGTGCTAAAGTTACCAGGGTCTGAAAAATACAGTAATCCAACTCCATAGCCCTTGACCTAGGCAGGCTTGTGATCCAGGGACCCGAGTGAAAAATTCCAAATCTGTTGTGTGAATCTCTGCATAAATGTTTTCTTCACTGCTGAGCTCTGCTTGGACACAGTCCACAATACAAAAGGGGCTGATACTGCCAGTGAGGGAGGCAGAGAAAGCCTGCTAGTGGAAGAGGATCCTGGGAGAGGAGTCACATGCACACCACCACAATTATTTTTCTTTCCTCTCATTTACTTTATGTCTGATGCCTAAATCATTTTCCCATTCTTCATTGTTTATTTGGTAGAAGAAATTAGAGGCAAGAGAAGGCATGGTTGAACACTGAGTCGATTGGTCCTGGGTTCAAGCAAAGGGAGGCAAAAAATAAAAATGAGGGGAATAGGGAGAGGGCAGGGCTTATACTTCATGATAGTTTTGCCCAACTTCACATAAGAAAAGCTGAGTTCAGATTTCCTAGGTCCAAGTCTAGAGTCTTAACCACAAGAGAACATCCTTTCCCTTTTTACACCCTCTGCTTCATTCACTGTCCATTCTGTGCAGTAAAAGAGGCAGGGGGTCTGTAGAACAACTAGAATGTGATTTTGTATCAAAGACTAGACCAGAGCATAATGAATAAACCAAAGGCAGACGTATTAAATTTGAATACAAAATGCCCAAAGTAAAGTTGTCTATCTTAGGCACACTTACTTTGCAACCCTAATAGTTTAATAAACTGCTAACAAAGGTGCTAATTATGAGGAAGAAGATATTTGGACCCTAACAACTGTCTTGGGACCATTTCACATAGGCCACCAAATCACCATAAAATGGTATGGACTTTCAGTCACCATAACCATAGCTGGATTTCAACATATCAGTAAGGGGAGAATGAATCCAAACTCTTTACCAAACTCCAGAGTTACAGAGCCACTAAATTAAACATTACCTCAAAATTAATTCTGAAGTGACAGAAACAAAATTAAGTTGAGAAAAGTGACAAGAGTTTACACTATGTTCTTACTTTACTTATTTAAGTTCCAGTATTTTCTTTCATGTACACAGAAAAATTACCATTATATAGTCATCATAATGCTTGGAACAGTCAGAAGATGCAAAGATTGTTACAGCTGCAGACTAAATTAATTATTAAAAATAGATGAAGGCAAACATGAAAATATAATTAGCATTGTGCAAAAAACGACTATTGCACAATGTATTGGGGAATAAATCTTAATTTCCAGTTTAAAAAAGTGAAGACACTGATGTCCAAAATATTAATATTAAAATTGTACATAACTATATGTACACTGGTATATCAAAACATTTATTATTTTCCTCTATCCTGCAATACTCTTTTACTCTATTGTTTTCTCTTTTATAAACATGGGAACATATGTTTCTTTACATTATTTGGGGAAAAAATAAGAAGCCTTTTCTTGACATAAATTAGAAAAAAGCAGTTACACAATAAACTAGACTCTTCCATAACTATAGTGTTTCTACTGCTTCACAGTAGCAATGGCAATCTGGATTTCAGTAACTTTAGGTTAGGGAAGGCTTAATCCAATCTCATGCCTAATCACATTAGAAAGTTAGGCTTATAAAATGTGGAAACTGGAAATTTGTTGCATATGTGGTTATAAGACTTTGGTCAAAAACACAACTGCTCTTCTTGAGGATTGTGTTTTGTTTTCATCTGCACATTAGTGATACTGTTTTCTAATTACATAAATACTGTTTAATTATTTGGTATTTGTGGTGTTTATTTAGGAAGGAATGATTCTTGCTATTAACATATAGAAAGAAAGCCAGCTAGCAGATTAGTTAATTGTATTATATGAATTAATATATTTATTAAATGTCAATTAATCCAATTTGCGGCATAATGAGCTGTAATTTCCTTGCTACAGTTATTTTGTTACGTCAGTTAAATGCACGCAATGTGTACTGTAAAGTCAGTGTATTAATAAGACATCAATTGTCCATGTGTTGTTTGAGAGTCTTCCATTTTAACATGTTCTAGTAGATAAGACAAACAGTATGAACAAAATTATTTTCCTAACCAAAGTAACTCAGAACATAAATACATAAACTTTCCCTATTTGGAGGGAGTGTATCTAGTGATTATAAAAGGGAACTGTCAATCTCAGGACTCCAGAGTTGAGTTCCTAACTCTGTGAGTTACCCATTGAGTCATGTAAAATACAAAGCTAAATTGGTTTGATAAGATCCACTTTTAACCAGTAAACTTGCAACCATGCAATACAGCAAACAAATCTCAGATGACATTGTGTGTCGAGGTGGAAGATAGTTTCCTGTATCAACAACAAACTCAGAATATACAAAAATGATAATTATTTGGTAATTGCTTTACAGCTATTTTAGCCAGCCTTTCAAACAAGCACCTTCATCCTCTCTCCCATGCTGCCCCTCACCCTTGGGAGGAACTCCCCATAAACATCCTTAAAGCTACCTCATTATCTTCCTTTAAAAATTGGAAACAAAAACACACTTTACAATGTTTAGTCAGCTGGTGTGCTGAGACCACTCCTTAACACAATGGCTAATGCTGTGATAGGGATAGACACTCCCTATCATGATGGTCACTCCCCCACTGGTCTTTCTGTATCCATCTGTTATCTCTAGTCTGAGGTCTTTCTGGCAGGGACTGTCTTTTTTGTTCTGTGTTTCTTCACTAGGTTTATGTCCATGACTAGGTCTCCTAAGTTGTAATGACAATACATATAAAATCACCACCCTATAATTAAAGACTGTATCATAATGTGATATCATATGCACAAGGGGGCTGAATAACATTGCACAGGGAATTTAAATTTTGGGATTGCCGAACGTTTAAGGGCTTGACTTGGCAACCTTAAGAATGGCCTTTTAACTGAGGTTTTTTGTGTGTGTGTGTGTGTGTGTGTGTGTGTGTGTACACGCGCAATATCATAGAGAGAAATGGGAGGACTGTTTTTCAGCTGAAGGAATGCCCAATAAAACTCCTTTTCCCCCTCAGAACAGAGAGCATTAACTTGTGTTTTATGACATGTTTCTTTTTTTATTTTTTTTTTAAACCTTAAAATGACATAATGGCTTGTTAGAAGCTAGAAATGGTTTCAGTTTAGCAACACCAGCTACATTATAGGGTTTTTGACCCCCACGGTTGAATAGTGGATACTGATTAAATTGCTCACAGTACTACTTCCCTTGTGAAGAGGAAAGAGGTTGTACTCTAAAAGCTTTAAGTGTTATAGTCAAGATCATTTGTATCATTTTGTTGTCATGCTGACTCTTATCCTTTCCATAATATATTGTTTTGTTGGTTTCAAAGCTATTGATTTTAATCAATCACAAGATGAGGCCCCACATTCAATAGAAAGGTACAAAAAGTAGCTCTTAATCCTTATTATTTCTTTGCTCAAAAGAACTTTGGCTTAGCTTTAGATCCATATACTGTAGGCAAGCTAAACTTTATTTGCTAAGTTTTAAATATAATCAGTGTTATGCACAGTAATTACAGAAACAAAATGACAACATTATAAAAGTTACAACATTTCCCCACAACATGGAGTAAGGTCATCTCTCATAGGATGACATAATGGTCAGTTTACACTAATACCTAAATTACACCTCAGCAGATTTTTGGCATACCTATGCAAGATAGCTTAACTAAATGAGATATTATACCACAAGCATTAGACCTATATAGGGGAAGTTTTAGAATAAAGTCTATACATTCCAAATTTACTCAAGCAAAATGTGATAGTTTTTCAACATATTTTTCCAAACTGAGGCACATGGTGCAGTATACGTAAGCCCACAGCTAAATGGATTAAATTCATCCTGTCATAGTGCCAAGTGTAACAAGGCTGGCTACAGCTATATTTGATAGGCTTGAACTGTGGGAGCGCAGCACTGAAGTCAGAGTTGTTGATGGCCAGCAGTTCTGAAACCCAAGGCATTTATTTAGGTGCCCAGACATCTAAATCCAAATGTAATTTTGAGCACTCAAGTTGTAAATTTTTGGCCCAAATAACTGACACATAGTGCACATACTTCATCTTCGTGAATGCGGGGAAATTTAAACACATTTTAATTAAAGAAAAAAATCCATTCAGGGTACCACAATTTTTGGACAGATGTCATTACAGTAGTGGCAAGCTAATGGGACATTAACTTTTTACAGGCAATCTCAAAAGGCAAATGGGTATTGCCAAACTAGTGTTTCTACTAAATTAAACAAGATCTCTCTTTCCCTATTAAATTGTCTTCTACGGGCTCTTAACCTGTACTTTCAAGTATCAGACGTTTTAAATATCTGAATTAGTAAATGTTCAGACACACACAGAACACAACCTCCCCCTCTCCCCCCAAGGATATAGCCACTGGTATATACATACACTTGTGTGTGTGTGTGTGTGTGCGCGCGCGCCAAAAATGAGGTTATTTTCCAGTGTTACTGAATGGTTAGTCTAGAGTGTATCACTGAGTGTTCTAAGTTAAAAATCTGCAGTGCATTCAGATATGGGTTTTATTATGTTGAATAAACAGAACATATTACACATTTGCTCTGTGGTAGTCAAACCCACAAGATAACAATAATCAGCTATAGTATTGCCACTCATGCAAATTCAATATGTTTTTGCCCAAATTTAATAAAAGATACTTAAATCTAAAACTATTCTTTTATCAAAAAGATTTATGTTAGAGATTTGGGACCCGATCGAAACATCAACAAAGTCAGGAAGAGTCTTTCTGTTGACTTCAGTGGGCTTTGCATCAGGCCCTTAATTATATTTTAGGCACAGGTTCCCCAGAAGATTGCTTAATGTGTCTTGGCAGGGAGGAAGCAGAAAGCTGTGGGAGCAGGCTAGCTAACCACCTCCTATCTGCCAAATAGATGACTGGGGCCTACTCTCCCCCAATCTGAACCTGAATGTGAATATTTGTGCCAATCAAGAAGTTTGCTTCTCAACTGATGAATTTTCCTTCAAATTACAGTTTCTAACACACTAATCCCTATGGCAAGAAAATATAAACATCACTGAACCCATGATGCAACAGGCATATGTGCTCATCTATTATGCTTGTAATGAAATTGTTTTTTCCTTCAGAAAAAGCAGCAGTTCAAATGAAGGCAAGATCCCCACTTAATGTTCAGGAAGGTCTATTAATCTCACATTTCATTTTTAGTATTACTGACTGAAGCACTTTGTAAATGATAGATGTTTTCTCTTGACTATTATGGCATCTTGTAGTTCAAGTTTATCTGACATGTCAACCATTGTAATATGACCCTTCCTTGATCAGTACTTGCTTTCCCTTTATGGTATTTGTCATAATGAACAAGACATTTTCTAAAGAGGTGAATGAATTAAAAGTGGATTGCTTTGCATGGTACTCAAATTGGGATATTTTATTCATTTATCCAGTAAACACACAAATTCTTTTTAACCCTGCAGTTTCTGCTTTGTCCACTGAACAATCTTGATTCACTCATGACTGAAATTCTAGTGGTGCTCCAACAGGAGCTTGTTGAGTAGATGCTTCAGAAAAAACAAAAATAAGTATTTTCTGTTAATTTAGTGATAACCCAAAGTCAACAGACTCCAAATGCTAAGCTTGAAATATAGATTAAGCTCAGCTTTTGATCCAAAATTCATAGCTTGGGCTCCTCCCTAGATAAATTCATGTAGAGATAAATTAATCTTTATGCAGACGGCTAGCCAAAGAATCAATTTCATCCTTTTACAGTAATAAATATATTTCCAATTACCTGCATTTAAGTTGCTTTTGCCAAGTTTAAGATGCATCTGCATTTAAAAGTGGCACTGCTTGACTACACTGGTAGTATTATCCCTTAGCATGAATGTGCTTATACTGATCTAAAACTTATTCTTATTGGGGAATGGGGATAAGTTAGAAGGGTATAAGGTACCTTTACCGGTATAACTCTGTCCACACTAGGGCTGTAATAATATAACTATTTTGGTGCAGAATCATGCCCCTACCTGATATAGTCATACTGGTACAAAAACTGTATAGACCAGACTTAAAATAGCTTAATGGTACAATAACCCTTTTTCACATACAAGAATTTTAACTTTTTAACTGGAATCTCTCCCAATCAATGCTGTACATTAGTGCCACTGCTCCGATGCACCAGGAGAGACATACAAATCAAATGAAATATTTAACTCAACAAGAAGAATCTCTGAGCCACTAGCCTAAGGATCTTACCCTCACTCATCATTTCCTTGAGCTACAAGGGTAAAAGCATTGACATGACAACTGCTACTTCAAGTGCGTTTTAAATTGCAAGTAATGAGTAAACAAAATATGAAAAACAAAGAAGTAGAGACATGCACTATGTGTAATACATCCTGGTTTCAGTCATTTATGACACTTAACTTCACTCACATGAAGTAGCTGGTGTTACTATGCTGCTCCTGAGCTACCAAATAGTATCACACTTGTAAAAATAAATGTAACGAAAGATCAAAGCCGTCACATGTTGCATACAAACATGACTGTGTCGGTTATGCACTTGAGAGTGCATCAGTGGAACTGCCATGAGTATACTCTATGGCAGGGGTCGGCAACGTTCGGCACGCGGCTCGCCAGGGTAAGCACCCTGGCGGGCCGGGCCAGTTTTATTTAGCTGCTGACGCGGCAGGTTCGGCCGATCGCGGCCCCCACTGGCCGCGGTTCGCTGTCCCAGGCCAATGGGGGCGGCGAGAAGCCGCGGCCAGCACATCGCTCGCCCACGCCGCTTCTCGCCGAACGTTGCCGACCCCTGCTCTATGGTGTGCACCTACTACACTGAGAAGATGAATTGCCCAACTAAACATATTAAAAGACAGCTGTTGTGAAACTTGAAGGAGCCACGGCTATATTGTATCATTGTGATCCTCCATAGATGGCAGGTACGTTCCAGAACTCAGCCACGAAAAGCCATTTATAAACGACTCTCCTAGGATCTATGGAAACAACACATCAGCTGGGGGCCTGGTTCTCCAATGTTACTTGTATCATGTAAGCTGTGAATCAGGCCTGAGTAAGAGAGCAGTAAAAGAGGATAAAGAAAACTGTTTTCAACACCAAAAAATCCCAATAATAAGGGCCTGGAGGATCCCAATAACACTCCAATATAAGCTTTGCTTATCTTTATCCCGGAGAATAAGCTATGAAGTCTATTTGTTCCATGGCATCTCCCTCACAGGAAAACATCTTGATTCTCAGCCATGGAGAAGGTGTTTAAATTTACAGCAAAATAGCTGTAGTGGGTACATGCCACAGGGACCACATCCGCATGGGTGCTCCAGCTCCTCACTTTTGATCGCCTGAGGTCTTCTGTGGCAAATCTTTTCTTCTCAATAAAGAGCCAGAATCTTCTAGCCATTTCTAGAGCTCATCCATTTTTGCAAGACACGGATATTTGTATATGCATTGGGCCAACAAGTTAAATACTACCTAAGATATAATCCACATAAAAGTGCTCCACTCACCACAGCTACATCTCCTTGTGGTTGTGCCTGGGAATTAGCTCTTGCCCTGTCTGGCACTCCCTTTTGTCAGTTCCTCACACTGTGACCTCACTCTCTCTCACTGTGCCTTCCGGTGTTCCTTCTTCATGACTCAGCCACCCAGCCAGGTCACTACATAGTCCCCTCCTTTCATATGCCACCTCAGGCAATCTGCTGTTCCAACTCCTGGTCCTGTGCCACTTTGCCAATGGCTGGCAGGGGAACCGAGGCCTGCCTACTACTCTGGGTTCCAGCTCTTACTCTCCCCCAGATCTCTTACTTGTCTTTGACCAACTCACTTTCCCTCTAGGGAGTAACTGCAGAACTGCTCCCTGATGCCACTTCCTACTCTCATTGATAGCTTTTTAATGCCATCCCAGCTCCCCCTCCAGCTGGGCTTCATCTGCCACTAGGCCCTATCAATCCCTGGATCTCCTCCAGGTGCAGCATCTTAAATTAATTGGCTTCTTCTGGCTCACATTAACCTTGCTCAGGGCTTGTGTCAGGTGGATACCTTATCACACCACAGTAGAAACATTTCTAGTTAGAAATCACTGGGAACATAACAATAATGCTGGGCAAGTCTCCCTGCACTGGCACTGGGTTTTTTTCATAAATGCTGGCTTTATGTCAGTTCTTTCAGACAGTAAAACTCAACACTTAAACTTTAGGGGTGAAATCCTGACCCCACTGAAGTTGATGGGAGTTTTGCTATTGACTTCAACAGGGCAAGGATTTCAATCTAGGTGTATATGATTTAAAGGGCCACTGCCAAGTATCTATGGCTCGGCATTTAGATTTTGCCAACAACTGTTTTATACAACTTATTAGAAAAATAAATCATTTTATGATCGATAAAAAGAAGAGTTTTTAATGTCTTGTTTTAGTGTAGGATTGGACTAGTATATGAAAAGATCACAAAATGTAGTTTACGATGCACAGATAACCATTCAAGCTGAGTGAAGTGCAAAAATACATAGTATATATGCTGGAAAGAAAATTCAATTAAAAAAAATTCATTTTTTATGCCCAGCATTGCCAACATGGTTAAGGGATTTTCCTTTTTCTTCTTATTTTAATTTAGACTGCCTCTTTAAACATTGACTGTCACTGTGCACTACCAAGTTATATTTTGTACCTCCAGGTATAACAAAAGGAAAGGCTTGAAAACAGGGTTAAAACCAATCAGATGGCACCCAGGCAGACACCTGCGGGATATTACTTTATTGCATTAGCTCTGATTATAAACACAAAGGTAACTGATGCATTGTAATAGAATCTTCTCATGACCCAGACTAAGATTGTAAAATGTAAAGTCTCAAACTGTGCTCATGGTGTTCACTTAAAAGCAGAAAAAACAGAGCTGCTTTTTCACTATCATCAGCAGAACTGCCAACCTTTCTCACGGGGTTTTCTAATCCTTTCTGGCACCTGAGGCATTTGAACAGTTGGTGGGAAGAACTGATGCTGTGATGAAGGGACTCTCATTTCAAATTTACAGTCCAATCCCTCACAAAATCTGCCAATTCATTTTATGGCCTCCCTTGTTAAAATTCATTATTTAATATTGGCCTAAAAACTCACTGGCACAGTACAATACCTTGATCTTGAATCAGAAAGCAACTGGAGACAATGCACGGCATTTTTATACACCTGTTAAGGTAGCCTACTACATACTTAAAATGCCCTTTGTATGCTGCAGTGAAGCATAAAATACACTGTTCAACTAACAAGCTGTTTTATTTCAATATTTTTGTCTATGTACTTCTTTTTATAGATTATCGGTATATTAAGTTGGTTGCTAGTGAAGCAGAATACAGTGAATAAATCAAATGACTATTCCTGGTTCAGAAAACGGTTTCTATATCTAAACTCAAACGATTAACTGCTTCAGAACTTTTCATTGAAGTGTAAACTCTTAAAGCCCAGAAGGCAGAAGTACAATTTCATCTCAAATAGTGAAATAACCCACCGATACTCTGCTTGGGGAATTGCTATTCTCAGAATGTGGAAAACAAATCCACTGGGGTTGCGACCACCCTCCAAACCTTCCCAGCTAGATGAGACTGGGGTCTTGAAACTATGTTAGGAGGTCTTGACATTTTTCTGTTGTAACATAGGGTCATGGTATGGTATGGTAAGCTGCTGCATAACAAGAGATTTATATTTTTACACACACACTCTCACATGCACATACATTTCTCTTTCACTCACTAAAATATATATCTTAATCTCTCTGTTTTTTGAGGAAGTGGTTAATGTTGCTATCCAAAGTATATTTCAGAGGCAGGTTAATCCACTTTTACTATTGACCTTGAAACTATCTTGAATCTTCTTCTTAGCAGGAACACAACAATAAAAGTAGCTTTGTGGCTGATCTGCATCTGGCATGTTGTCTTATATTTGTGAAGTTTTCCAAATTACAAGTTTAAATGAATAAACATATGGATCTTGAACATTCGATGTTGCTGGCTATCTGGGAGCATCAGTGCTAATACTCAGCTGCTAGTCAGTCTTTAATAAAACTTGCCAGAGTAAGAAGAAGGTGGAATCAAGGTGTTTTGTTAGTTTATTTAAGTTGGATTCTTGAAAGCAGCAGCAACACAAGCTCCAACATTCCTTCCCATTTTTTTCCTTTATGAACAAAAAAAAAAAAAAAAAAACCCCTCAGGACCCCAATTTCAGGTGGATGATCTGTGAAACTTTTATTTATTTTCTGTGAAGAATCTCCTCTCTCTCATTTAAAAAAAAACACAAAACGAAAAAAACACCTCTCAGCTTTTATTAAAGGCAAAATTTCCAGGCTGACGAACAGCAAAGCATTAGCACTCATCCTGTTTCCAGATGCCCAATTCCTGAGGGAGACTGTTAAAATGGACTATTTAGAATATGGGCAGCCACAGTGGCTTCTACTTTTACAAGTCAACGTGGGTAAATTAAAACACTTGTGTTCGCTTGACAAAAGATCTGTACTGATTCATTCCTATTTGGGCTGGAGGTGTTTCACCTGTGAGTCTTTACAGACGACTTGGGGGAAAAGCTGAGCAGTGTTTAACTTCAGGGACAGCCTTATACTTATGTTGCATCTGAAGAAGTGGATTTTTTACCCACGAAAGCTTATGCCCAAATAAATCTGTTAGTCTTTGAGGTGCCACCAGACTCCTTATACTTTTTTGCAATACTCCAAACTGCCATTGGAGGTGTGTCAGACATGATGGGGGAAGAGGAATCAAATAGATTTAAGTAAGGGAGGGACAAGAGTCCGCTACCTTGTTGTTTTTTTAACCACCTCCTCTCTGCTACTCAAAGGTGGGCTCAATGCATCAGCCTTCTTAAGACTTCCTGCTGAAGAATGGAGCAGAGTGTCCGACTTTCTAAAGGCCTCGTCGTCTTTGCTACTTGAATCCGTCAAGTCTCTCTTCAATCCATCTCAGGGCATCCATGCAAGAGCAGTGACACCCTCTCCCCTACGCCACCTCAAGTGGCACCTGCAGAAGGAACAGTCTGGAGTAGGGATGGTAGTACCCCTGTCTCAGGTCACCAGCAAAGACCACAGAGTGATTTGACATTATTTCGCACAGAACACACCACCACTGAATATATCCTTGGCTGACTCCTCCTTCAGAGAACAGCAAAACTAGAAATTCATTTCTGTATAATTTTACAGTATAACTAAATCAGAAATAGGTGAGGTCCTACTGCATATCCTAAAATAGGATCAGTGAGATAGGTGTGTTGACCAAAGATTAAATTTAGATATCTACTAAATTACAAAATTGCACAATAATTTCTTTTTAAAATATAGTTTTGTTACAGATTTATATAGTTTTTACATCTTTTCCATAATATGTCCTACAAATGAAATTAAAACATGCAAATTAAACCCTAAACTGGCTCATAAACATAACAAGCCAACTTATGAAAGTTAACAAACACTTTAATTTCTTATGTCCTTGTATGGGAGCTATCTGACACACCAAAGCATGGTTAGTAATAACCATTAAGAGTTAGCGTTGCTGGTACTAATCCTATTAATTTGTCTCATAGGATGATGGAATGTGAAGTTTCCCAATGTTTATTCCTCTAGTCTCTATTTTTCCGCATAAAGTTATCAGATTCCAAGCCGTTTAATGATATTTAGGTAAGATTATGTGTAATTAAATTCTTTTTGGTACTTGTAGGCTGGTGAAGCAACTCCCAACTACACACACACAAAAAGGTGCAGCGGGGGACAGAAACCTCCCCCCAAAGAACAGAGCATCATTTATATCACCAAGGAATAGTTAAAATATCAGCACTGTAACAATAAACAGCCTCTAGGATGGGGTTTCTAACCTAGACCCCGAGCTGTGGTTTCAGAGCCCAGCCTTCCCCCAGATCATATCTCCTTTTCTATTTCCCCGACCGAATGCCTCATTACTTCTAGTGGAGATGGTCAGAGGTAGGCTGGGCCCCTGAACCCTTCAGAGGGCCAGCTACCCTTTGATGGGCTGTAAAAAGGATTCTTGAATCTCTAACAGTGAGCAGTTTTTATTAACTGATCATTTGTTGAGCAATGTTGTAATAATCAGGCCTACAAATTTATCCTAATTGTGAGTTTAACTGTAAAAAGTGAGCATAAATTCATAAGATACACCTCTACCCCGATATAACGCAACCTGATATAACATGAATTTGGATATAATGCGGTAAAGCAGCGCCCCCGTTGGGCGGGGCTGCGCACTCTGGCAGATCAAAGCAAGTTCAATATAACGCGGTTTCACCTATAACGCAATAAGATTTTTTGGCTCCCGAGGACAGCGTTATATCAGGGTAGAGGTGTATAGAACATACAATAACAGATGTTGAATGGGAAAAGGTGCAAAAGAGAGAGACTGAATTAGTCGAAACAAAAAGATCTATTGATATAAGGCAAGCATTGGACTGGGTTAAGATTATGCCTAGTAAACAAGAACAATGTGAGACCAAAAATCAATGAGTCAAAATTGGTGTGTCAGAAACTGCATAATAGGTGGCAAAATAATGAGGGGATGGGTTAATCCACCCATTATTCTCTTTCAGTAGTCCTTAAGAAAGAGGAGACAAATTTCTACTGGAGTGAATTTTGCCATCATGACTACCACCATCTTCACATTTCAAATTCTTTAACTGTTTGTTCTTTATCTTTAATAAAAGATTTAAATGATTTTTGATGGTGTGTTCGCAATGGTACTAAGCAGGATGAGGTCTATACCCTGTTATAGTATTGGCCTTCACTACATCCTCTGGCAAGGAGTTTGACAGGTTGACTGTGTTGTGTGAAAAAAAAATACTTCCTTTTGTTTATTTTAAACCTGCTGCCTATTAATTTCATTTGGTGACCCCCTAGTTTGTGTATTATGAGGAGGAGTAAATAACACTTCCTTATTTACTTTCTCCACACCCATCATGATTTTGTAGACCTCTATCATATCCCCCCAGTCGTCTCTTTTCCAAGATGAAAAGTCCCAGTCTTATTAATCTCTCCTCAGATGGAAGCCATTCCATACCCCTAATCATTTTTTTAGCCCTTTTTTTTAAACCTTTTCAAATTCCAATATATCTTTTTTGAGATGGGGCAACCACATCTGCACACAATATTCAAGATGTGGGCGTACCATGGATTTATACAGAGGCAATATGATATTATCTGTCTTATTATCTATCCCTTTCTTAACGATTCCCAACATTCTGTTCACTTTTTTGACTGCCGCTGCACATTGAATGGATGTTTTCAGAGAACTCTCTACACTGACTCCAAGATTTCTTTCATGAGTGTTAACAGCTAATTCAGACCCCCCCATTTTATATGTATAGTTGGGATTATGTTTTCCAATGTGCATTACTTTGCATTTATCAACGTTGAACTTCATCTGCCTTTTGTTGCCCAATCACCCAGTTTTCTGAGATCCTTTTGTAGCTCTTTGCAGTCTGCTTGGGACTTACTATTCTGAGTAGTTTTGTATCATCTGGAAATTTTGCCACCTCCCTGTTTACCCCTTTTTTCAGATCATTTACTCCATCCAGGAGAGTAGTTAGTAGCATACTTCCCACCTCTCTTACGGCAATTCTTTCTTTCTTTTGGCTATCACAAGTGCCAGGCCTGCCATTTCACAGAGCTCACCGCTCTCATCACCTCCTCTGAAAAGCTTGATAAGCCTAGCTCCACATCTATTTGAAAAGCCTTTTGGGTAACATCAGAGACTATGTTAACAACTGCATTCCAAAATCTGCATAGAGGCTCACTTTCTAGCAGGAGCAAGGAAGGAACAACTTTCATAGGGCATTTGAGGCATCATTTGGGTTTTTCAGGGTTCATTTGGTTTAATTTAAGTCACCACATCTATGCTATTTAGGACTTTATATTACACTAGCCTATATCAGGCATGCATCATTAGATACTACTTTGATTTTGACTGTTTGAAAATTTTCATTGTTTAATCAAAGTGGGGGACAAACGATTAATAAATAAATTGAATGGGCTGCTCAACTTTCCCAGGTACCTCCTCCATTTCAATCTGCAATTTTATTTCACAAACACTTCAGACTTGATCATTTCCAAGTATATCATATATCTCATCCCATCCCACCCTCCTTTCCATTTTATGGCATTTCTGACATCTTTTACAATGGTATGAAATATAAATTCCTCCCCATTCTTTGGAGTTGTTGATATCTGCTGCAGAGGTTCCTTTTCCAGCAGGATGATCATGAACTTTTCATGTATATACATGCCACCTATTTCTTTCCAATTCTATTAGTCCAATGTATAAATTGCTTTCCTATAAATCTTCCTTATTTTGATATAGGTTGACAACTGCTACATGAGAGTCTGATACATGTTAGCGTTTGATAGTGGTCTGTGCTCAATTAAAGGGCAGATGGTACACTTCTGTCATTGTCTTTATCAGTGGTCTAAATCAGACCCTTTTAACACTCTTTCATTCTGTTTAGTATTCCTTCTAGCATCTGTTCTGCATCAGAAGATTATCGTGCCATCTGCATATAGTGGCATTATATTAGAAGGTAGTCTTCTCTGAAGTTGGTGGCAAAGTGTTCAAAAGATAATCAGATACAAAAGGCCAAATTGGGCCCGAGGCCTGCAAAAAGGCAGGGATAAAGGTGCTAGAAGCCTGCCTCACAGTTCTGTTTGAGTTCAGGGCCAAAGGACAGTTCTTACACTCAGGGAGCTGAAGGACTGTATGGTAGCCTCATCCACAGAGAGCACTGACAGAAGTAGTGTGGGTCAGGCCTCCAACATATGGGAATGCACACTGTTGCCTTTCTATGGATATCCTAGCATCTGTGCTTTCCTTATGCTTCAGGAGGTATTGTTGCTGCCTGAAATATGACAGTTCTTGCTGGGACCCTGCATTTCCAGACCACACTCTGTTATAGGTTGTAGCTCAAACCCACTGTTCAGCCCAAAAGGATAAAGAGAAGGTTCCCCTATCTAGTTCCTCTAAAAAATTCAAACCGACCTGAAATTAATTTGTTTATTTCAGTTACGTTTACTGGTTTAATATATTATAACTATGTCCATTTAATTGCTTTGGGACCTTTAGTAATAAGTACAAGTAGAGTTCCATGTATCAAGAATGGCAATGTAAGGAGTGGAAACAGTGTTTTGTCCCCCATCCCTCCCGCTTTCCCAACCTGCTCTATCACAGAACAAGAGAAATGATTCAAAAGGTCATCTAGTCTAGAACCCTGCACTGAAGCAGGGATATGTATTATCTAGACCGTTTGTCTAACACATTCTTAAAATCCTCCAATGACGGAGATTCCACAACCTCCCTAGGTAATTTCTTCCAGGGCTTAACTACCCTGACAGGAAGTTTTTCCTAATGTGCAACCTAAACTGCCCTTGCTGCAATTTAAGTCAATTACTTCTTGTCCCGTCCCAAGGTGAATAAGGAGAACAAGATATCACCCTACTCTTTATAACAACCTTGTACATACGTGAACACTATTCTCATGTCTCCCCTCAGTCTTCTCTTCTCCAGACTAAAAAATACCACTTTTTTCAATCTTTCCTCATATGCCATATTTTCTAGACCTTTAATCATATGTGTTGCTCTCCTTTGGGCTTTCTCCAATTTTGACTCCATCATTCCCGAAGTGTGGTGCCCAGAACTGGACACAATACTTCAGTTGAGGCCTTATCAGTGCTCAGGAGAGTGGAAAAATTACTTCTCATGTCTTGCTTTCAACACTCCACTAATAGATCCCAGAGTGATGCTTGCATTTTTTTGGTAACAGTATTTATTGTTGACTCATATCTAGTTTGTGATCCACCATGACCCCCAGATCCCTTTCTGCACTACTCCTTTTGAGGAAGTCATTTCCCATTTTGTATGTCTGCCATTCATTATTCCTTTGGAAGTGCAGAACATTGTATTTGTCCTTATTGAATTTCATCTTATTTATTTCTGATAATTTCTCCAGTTTCTCAAGATCATTCTGAATTCTAATGCTGTCCTCCAAAGAACTTGCAACCCCTCCCAGCTTGGTACTGCCCCAAATTTTACAAGTGTATTCTCTATGCCATTATCCAAATTATGAAGCCTGTTTGCCTGGGATGTACTACATGAGAGACAATGCTCTCAATATTTTACTCTTTTGTTTATGGTTTATTTCCTTTATTATACTGCTCAAAAAAGGCTGGGCTGTCATGCCCAGTCCCAGCACCTCTCAGATATACCTTCAATTCCTTGGATAATATTTTCAGCTTTTTTTTTTAAATCATACCCTCATTTATTCTCAAACATGTGAGATTTAAGTTATTTAGATGAGCCACCTTCTTTCCAGCCCTCCCCCCCCCCCGAGGTATTCAGTCTTTCTCCTCATATGCCCAACATGGCACATTTTCTATATGACAGAAGGAGTGTGTGGTCAGAGTTCTGCTCAAGTATGATCCTAAAAGCAAATAGTAATATTGAAAAAAACAAAAATGCAATCAGTGCCCTCGTTTGCAGTTTTACCAGTGAAATTTGATGCCTAAATACATTAAAATTTTCAAAAAAACCTACTTGTAGTTGTGTGTTAGGCAAAAGTACTTTACATCTGACCTTCCTTCCTTCTCCCCATCTCCCTTTTTTTGTATGCAATATTAGAGCACCATGTGTGGAGAAAGACCGTGCAAAATTTCTGTTATAAAATCTAAACTAGCCTGTTCTCAGGCTTAGTCTGATGAAACTCCATCCTAGTAAGTGAAAACTGATAACTGGGTTGAGTTTTAGGGCTTTGCAGTTGCAAATTCCTCTTCACACTTGTCTCCCAGCCATTGTCCCCATTAATGAGTCCAACTAATGAAGTTTTCAAATGGGCACTGCCTAATACCTTTTGTTTGGCCCTACAGTAAGTCCTGGGGGAGTTTGGCCAACATACACCAAGTCTTCAAAAAAGGACTGACAATCTCTTTCTTCTTTTGCCTCTTCAGTTCTGCAAGTCTCCAATCCTCAAAGGAGGCTTCCATCCACACTGCCCAATCTGCAGAATAGGGGCAAGAAATATCCTATTCCTGATAATGCTACCTCTCTGGACTCCTCATTGATATGCCCCTCACAAGCCTTTGTGGGATTTCCAAAATGAGAGCAGTGCACAGCTTTGCAGAATTGATGCAAGTGTTTCTTCTTTAACACCTTCTCATTGTGTTTATATTTTATTTCCCATCAATATAATTACTTTCTCCAAAAGGGAATTGATTTCATTTCTTTTTTTTCCCATTACTTTTCTTTATTGCAGTACTTAGAACACTGTGGACCACTATAGCCTCTGATTCTTCCTATTATTCACTACTGTCACTCAGCAGAAAGGATATTCCTCCATCCAAATTGCAATTCCTGTGTCCCATCCTACATGCCACTTCAGTTTGTATTTGTGTTGTCTATTTTTTTTTCTTGGTTTAGTCTTCTCCTGCATTGGTTACTGAGATACCCCTATTCTATCCTGTAGCAATAGTTTATTTCACTGGGTAAAAGTTTAGCTATAAGGCAGAGCTCTATCTAACCTGTCTTCTCACTAATATTACATAAATGAAACCAACACATGCTATTATTGTTAATGAAAAATCTTCCTTTGAAGATCTCTGCTAAGTCTAGAAACATGTCCTGGTGGCTCTGGTCCAGGAAAATCCACATAAACATTCATAAAGATGCTTTAAGTCTCCCTTTAACACTAATGTTTTTACATTGTCACATCTTTGTATTTTATAGAAATGTCTTTCATTTTATTACATATATTTCATATCAGTATAAAAATGATTTATATCATTTTCAGTTTTTGGCAGTTCATCAGCTTTTCATGAAGAAGTTACAGTGCAATAAATATCCTTGAAAATCTAAGCTGTCAAAATTTACCAGAATATTTCCAAAGGCAGCTCAAAAATTAGATGGAATACTAGACGTACAACTTCCCTGCTCCTAAAAATATTCTTTTCGACTAGACAGCTCAGTTTACCTTCTGACTTGTAAGATCCTGTCTTACAGGGAGACAAATCCTCTAATCCTCCAAGTTTTATATCTAAACATATTCTGATACACATTTTAAGGACAAGTATGTATTTAAATAGCAGGAAAGATAGAAAGCCCTACAAATACATCAACTTGAAATATTCTAACAACAAAGTCAACAGAAAAATATGTTTCCTAATATATATTTTGACTATATTACATTTATAATTTTACTATGTTATAATTTTTGTCCTAAAATTGTCAATTATGATTAATAATCTCCCTTATAATTAATTCAAAATTTTATTACAATCTAACTTTTATAACTTTAAATATAATAATGCTGGCCATGTCAGGGCAAAGAATACGTCTAGTCATTAATTTTACTTGTATCACTCCTCAGCCCTCAAAAAAAGGCAATAAAAGGATCCCTCCTTAGAAATCAGGCAAGCCATGGCCACACTCATCTCCATAATAGCACAATTTCCAATTCACGCCTCATTTTCATTAATGTTTCTAGCCATAAATTTTTAAGCATATGATAAAAAATTTCTGAAGCGGCATAAAACTAACATGAAGAGGGAGTTCATTAGCATGTGACTCTAATTAGAAATTCCATATTAACTTCCCATTTCTACTTGTGCATATCCAATAACAGCAGCCCTAATATCCTATGTATCAGACCCATATTTGTTTTGAGAGCTCTTGTTTCTCTGTACTCCTTTTTTATTTTTAAGCCATCTCTGTTTCCCTTGCTATTGAATAAGTCAACAGACAATTGTATCACAGCAGCGCCTTTTGTGTCACAAATTATCCTGGAGAATTGTGAGAAGCTACCAGCACAATGCTTTATTAATGATACCAGATCATAAAAAGAAGGGGAAAATTGCTGACTCCAACTCTTTTCTAATGTTGGGTGATAAAAATGCTACTTCAGGATTCAGAAGGTTAAGTTCTAATGTGTATTTTGAATGGAGTGTGCTGAAATAATTGCCTCATAAAGCAATGCATTGACCAGCCTGCTAATGGCTGCATAGTGCAAAACTCAGCAAAGAGTGCCAAGCTTACTGGAAAAAATGCTGTGGCACTACTTTTGTAGATTTCCATATGAAGTTAACTTTCCCCCCCCACTTTTTAAAAAATTTGTAAAGATAGTATCACAAGAACATTACCAAACCTGACCGAGTGATCATTCCCTCTGAATGGATAGTTCTGGATAGATTAGGCAGATAACACTAAGGATCAAAGAGTTAATCTCCAATGCAAAATTAAAAAACAAATCAAAATCAAAATAGCCTATCACTAACTACATATCACTTGCATTAGCCTAGTATCTTATTTCTTCTAGTTTCTGCTTCCACCAAGAAAAAAATTAAATTCAATTCCTTAGTACAGTGATAGCAAACTGTATCTATTGCAGATATATGCACATGCCTTTAGAATGTGAATTATATTCTGATTTAAGAACTACACATAAATACTAAGAGTAACAAATAAACTTCACATGCCCCAGCTGCAAAAATAGGCCCAAAGACAGCAAAGCCTGTAAGCTTATGCCAATGCTTAAGTGAGAAATAGAATAAGGACAATGGACTACAAAAAAGGAGACTTGAATAACTCCGAGAACTGGTAGGTAAGGTTCCATGGGAAGAAACTCTAAGGGAAAAAAAGAGTTCAGGAGAACCGGCAGTTTCTAGAGACAACATTAAAGGCACAATTGCAAACTATACCAATGCAAAGGAAAGATAGGTAGAATAATAAGAGGCCAATATTGCTCGATCAGGAGTTCTTTAATGACTTGAAAAATCAATCCTACAAAAAGTGGACACATGGATAAATTGCTAAGGATTAGTAGAAAAGAATAGTATAATCACGTAGGAACAAAATCAGAAAGGTTAAGGCACAAAATGAGTTACACCTAGCAAGGGACATAAGAGAATAAGAAGTTCCTTAAATACATTAGGAGCAAAAGAAAGACAAAGGAAAGTATAGGTCCTCTACCTAGAGTGGAAGGAGAGCTAATAGACAATATCAGGAAGCCCGAGTTGTTTAATACCTATTTTGTTTCACTCTTACTAAAAGGGTAAATAGTTGCCATATACTCAACACGATTAATACTAACAACATGGGGGAAGAAACACAAGCCAAAATAGGAAAATAAAATGTTAAAGACTATTTAGATATACTAGGTTGTATTCAAGTTAGCAGGCCCTAATGGAATTCATCCTAGGGTACATAAGGAACTAGCTGAAGCAATCTAGGAACCATTATCAATTATCTTTGAGAACACATGGAGGATGAGTGAGGTCCCAGGGGACTGGAGAAGGACAAATGTAATAACTATCTTTAAAATGGGGAACAAAGAGGACTGGGGAATTTATAAACCAATCAGACTAACTCTGATACCTGGAAACATTCTGGAATACATTATTAAACAAATGCATTTGTGAGCACCTAGAGGATAGTAAGATTATAAGGAATATCCAGCATGGATTTGTCAAGAACAAACCATAGCAAACCAACCTAATTTCCTTCTTTGACAGGGTTACTGGCCTAGTGGATGGAGAGAAGCAGATGATGTAATATGTCAATTTTAGTAAGGCTATTGATACAGTCCCATATGATGTTCTCATATGCAAACTAGGGAAATATGGTCTGCTAAGGCCTGTAAAATTGCAATTTAGCTACTCTAGGCTTCAGACTTAAGGAGACTTGACATGAGTGGGTGACCCAGGAATGACCCTATGCCAGTAAGGTTACATAATTACAGTAAAGGCTCATAGAATCATAGAATATCAGGGTTGGAAGGGACCTCAGGAGGTCATCTAGTCCAACCCACTGCTCAGAGCAGAACCAATCCCCAGACAGATTTTTGCCTCAGATCCCTAAATAGCCCCCTCAAGGATTGAACTCACAACCGTGGCTTTAGCAGGCCAATGCTCAAACCACTGAGCTAGCCCTCCCACCAATAGGTGAAGTTCCAGAAAATATCTCAAAGTGTGCCCATCTAGACTGCAGTGTACCTATCTAGCCTGTAAGACACCTGATGGTAACATCATGAAAAGTTCTGCTCTGACTGCAGGTTACTGTGAGAAGAAGGGGTGGGAGGAATTTGGGATGTGCAGGGCTGCGGTGGCCAAAGGGGCAACTTTCCCCAGCTTGGGGGCTGCTGCGGCAGGGGAGAGACCCCTCTCCTTCCCAGCCCTGGGGCTGCTGTGGCGGGGGACAGACCCCCTCCTTCCCAGCCCCAGCTCAGGGGCTGCCATGGAGGGGGAGAGAGGGCACATCCATCGCATTAAAAAGGTAAGATTACTGATATTAAAGTATGACTCGTGCGCTTTTATTTGTAGAACAAAACAACGTTAATTAAGGGTTTTTTTATATAGCACTTTTATCCAAAGCGCTTTACAATAATTAGCTAACGTTACAAACAACATTTGGAAAGACTTAAGTGGTCCGCCAAGACCCTCAGCAATTTTCAAGTGGTCCACGCAAAAAAAAAGTTTGAGAACCACTGCCTTAGCCTATATGCCTTGCACTATGGCCTTACTTGATTTGCATGCCTAATACACACTCATCACTCCTAATGTGATACCTGTCAATCTTGTACTCCTATAACCCTTCAACTTAAATCTCCTTCATTACAGATGAAATACCATGTGAGTTAACCAGGACAATAACACAATTAAATAATAAAGTGAACTAACTGGCTACAACTAAGAGGCAGGATTTGGGTTCAAGTGAGATATAAACATACACTGGCTAGCCTTGTGTATGGAACCAGAATAAAATAACCACCAGTGAGTTAAATAAAAATAAATGCATAATTGAAAATATGACAAATATGTTTTAATTAAAGTGCCCCTTTTGCCACCAGGACCTCAAAGTGTTGTGCAACATAAGAAACATGATTAAATTGAATTAAAAGATCATAATGGAGAGTGAGGAGAAGCCAACCTCTTACAATCTGGAATGAACACAGCAACTGAGTCTACTCTATCAGATCAGCAATGGTCATATTTAAACAAACAACACACACGGCTGCTGTTTTTTAAAAAAAGTTTTAAGACTTAAAAGTCTTATTGATTGATGATCTAGTGGTGGAGGAATGTTAGTTATTCTTATTGATTATTTTATATGTCAGCAGACCGACACCACTGATGATAAAGTTCTGTTGACATACCTTCAAACTCAAGCTAAAATAGGCAGCGTCACTTAATTGTTCTTTCTTCCATGACAGACATCAGAGGGTAATTCTGGGTAGTCTCTCAATTGAACCTGCATAGCTCTGCAAGATTCCATTTTGTCACCCTTTTGATTCAACATGTGACTGAGAGGGAGAAACATAACTGTTTGTGTTGTACTACTTTTAGTATGCAGATAACACATAATAAAATGTCTTTTTTCCCTATCTTTGCTGTTTAGTGCCTGGAAAAGTTTGGGACTTAGATTAGAGTGAACAGCCTAAAGCATAACACAGCAAAAGCAGAAGTGGTGCTTTTAGGTCAGGGGAAAGCTCTGGAAAGAAGGCCTTGTTTGCACTACAGTTTCTCTATCAACTTCAAAAATTTAATGAGTGCTTTTATACCCACAGTGACTCCAGGAATGTGAGGTGGTGTCATTGTCCAAAGTCACATTTTGTCAGTAAACCTCTGGTTGGCAATTACCACAGTTATCCATACTTCCGGGACATCAGAGTGGATTACTGAAATTTGTTTACACGGCGCACTGATCATTCATAAATCACAGCTGGTGCAAAATTTGACTGTCTATATGTGACATTTTCAAGGTATTGGACTTACTTCCTATTCACATACAGGATGAGGACTTTGATCTATAAAGCTTTATATAGTTCAGGTCTTTGTTATCAGAGAAACTGCCTAACCTCCATAGATGACTGAGCCAGTTAATATTAGCTGAGAAACTCAAGTTTACAGTCCCCAGATTTAAACATCAGGGAGCCAAGCCAGGCAATTTGAGCAGAAGGCCCTCAAGTCTAGAATTCACTTCCCACACTGGACTGAAACAGCTTGAATCTGATGATCTTTAGAATACGATACAAAACACGTATATTTAGATTTTTGCTTGAGGCATTTGTGTAAGTGGACTATGAGAGTATAGGACTAATAGGTGGACATGTAAGTGGTTTTATGGGAACTAAAGTGTTTTATTACTAAAATTGTAATTGTTGAAATAATGGGTGAAATACTGGCCCCATTGAAGTCAGTGGTATAACTCAGACTTCAGTGGGGCCAGAATTTCACTCACTGTGTTTAAGTTTTTTTTACATGGCCATTTTTGATAATTGGGCACATTTTATAAATATATTGAACTGAATGCCTACATGCAAAATGTCTTCCATCTAAGGATGGAATATTTTAATTTGGAATTCTATGGAAATATCATCACGTAAACACAATGCAAACACTAGCATTATAACAGTTATAAACCATAACTTATATCAGATACACATTAAGGAAAAAACAAAACACAGAAAGCTACCTACTGATGTGATGTAAAATTGTGTTGCACAATAAAATGTACCAACGCCAATACATAACAGTAGTTCTAGAGTGATGTTATTAATTTTTTAAAAATCTGTTATTTTATCTTGATCTATAGCTCTGTAATTTAAAAATACCAATTATTAAATGAAAAACTAGTGACACATCTCTATATGTTATAAAAACTAATGGATGGGGACACTGATTACTGGAAATATAAATCAACTTCTGGGATCTTAAAATGTCATACTAAACATGCCTCATTCCCACAATATGTGGTATTACCAAGATGATTTGATTGATTTATTGCTAACTTTGTAATCAGTTTGCCCCCTTTTCTCCACACATTATCTTTTATGCAAAAATATTAAAAGCTCTTTGAGTGTGATGTAAATCAATGTTTCCTCTACATATCTCTCTAAAATAATTGTTAAAAGGAAAATTAAAGGGCCAACTTCTTGAAAACTGGAGGCCCACGGTCACCTACAAAATAATCTCTCCTCAAAAAACGAATTAACCAACCAAAGAAAAAAACCCAACCACATATAAATGAAGCAAATATGCATTCAATTGCACATGCCAACCAGGTAGTGGCACACACAAATTCTGATTTTCACACACAATTACTTTATCATGAGATATTCCAATTTCTGCTTAATGTAGATATTAGATATGCGTACATGGCATATACTTTTAATGGTAGCACACTCCAAATCCAAAATGGATCACACAACATTATGTTTGGCATGCTTGAAATCTTCCACTAATTCCAAAAATAGTCCCTATTCTCAAAATGGGGATTCCCCCCAAATCAATGACACTTTAATGATGCACACTCTACCCAGTTTCTAAACATTTCAGAAAGGAAGACTAGACTGGACTAGAAATCAAGAGTTAGGTGTTCAGTTACTGCTTCTGCCACTGACTTCCTGTGAGACATTGGGTAAAAATCACTTGATGTCTCTGTGTCTCATACTCCCTTCTGCAAATAATATTTCCTTTTTTCTATCATTTGTCTATCTTATCAACTTAGTCTGTAAAATGTTTGGGGCAGGGATTACCTCTTACTGTGAGAGTATATAGAGTGCCTAGCACAATAATACTACCCCAAAAGTACAGTCTACTGGACAGGATTGGCAGTATGCAGTCCTGAGAAAGTGACAGGTTTAAGGTCTGTTTTCTTGTGACCAAACAGGGATAGAAATGAGTATTCTATACCAACAGACAGGAGAGAGTTATAATTTCCCAATGGGTCAAAAAGCACTTGTAATATTATTTTCTATGGATAAGTAAGATTTCCTCCTTGGGTCAAAAAAACTCCTTAACAGTTTGATCATTAATGTATATCAAACTTATTTTTTCAAATGTGCCATCGGAATGGTTCTTCATGTTCAATTTGATATTTTGAAATCAATTCTTTTAATAGTCAGTGTATTGTAACAGTGACATCCCAATCTGAATTAATGGAATTAATTAATTAACCACCCTTCTCTGCACTTCTAGATAACATAATGGAAGAAAGAGGACTCTCATAACACTGGTCTACAATTTTTGAGAAGTTGTCTGCTTCAGAGATAAAATGTGCTATTTATTATGTATTTTGATGTGCTGAATTCAAATATGACAATTAAAACAACTGATTGGCTACTGTTTCTAAGATATTTAAGTTTTTACATTTTATGTCTATGTATATTGTGTAGATAGTAGAGTTTTAATCATAAATTGTAAACCTAGGTCTTTTCATGTGTTTATGGTTGCTTTACATGATAATAGTTCACCTGTCCTGTTTATGTAACACTTTAAAAATCAGCAAAAGGGTTATATAAATAAAATTTATTATGAAACAAAAGGCAAAAAAACTATTATGTACATAGTTTAGTCCTATTCAGTGTCTACTTGGCGCTTCTTGGCTTGTCTCTTGTATTCATTAAATGGAGTATCTCTTATCACTGTCCAGCAATAGTCTGCAAGCATTGATGGGCTCCATTTGCCCTGATAGCGTTTCTCCATTGTTGCAATGTCCTGGTGAAATCGCTCGCCGTGCTCATCGCTCACTGCTCGGCAATTCGGTGGAAAAAAATCTAGATGAGAGTGCAAAAAATTTATCTTTAGTGACATGTTGCAACCAAGGCTTTTGTATGCCTTGAGGAGGTTTTCCACCAACAACCTGTAGTTGTCTGCCTTGTTGTTTCCGAGAAAATTTATTGCCACTAACTGGAAGGCTTTCCATGTTGTCTTTTCCTTGCCACGCAGTGCATGGTCAAATGCATCATCTCGAAGAAGTTCACGAATCTGAGGACCAACAAAGACACCTTCCTTTATCTTAGCTTCACTTAACTTGGAAATTTTCCACGGAGGTATTTGAAAACTGCTTGTGTTTTGTCAATGGCCTTGACAAAGTTCTTCATCAGACCCAGTTTGAGGTGTAAGGGTGGTAAAAAAATCTTCCTTGATTCAACAAGTGGTGGATGCTGAACACCTTTCCTCCCAGGCTCCAATGACTGTCGGAGTGGCCAATCTTTCTTGATGTAGTGGGAATCTCTTGCACGACTCTCCCATTCGCAGAGAAAACAGCAGTACTTCGTGTATCCAGTCTGCAGACCAAGCAAGAGAGCAACAACCTTCAAATCGCCACAAAGCTGCCACTGATGTTGGTCATAGTGGATTCATGTTGTCATAGGTTTCCTTCACATGGACTGCATGACCAACTGGAATTGATGGCAAAACATTGCCATTATGCAGTAAAACAGCTTTAAAACTCGTCTTCGATGAATCAATGAACAGTCTCCACTCATCTGGATCATGAACGATGTTGATAGCTGCCATCACACCATCGATGTTGTTGCAGGCTACAAGATCACCTTCCATGAAGAAGAATGGAACAAGATCCTTTTGATGGTCACGGAACATGGAAACCCTAACATCACCTGCTGTAGTCTGGAGCCCAACAGCTCTGCCTTACTCTTGGGTAGTTCCAAATCCCTGACAAGGTCATTCAGTTCACCTTGTGTTATGAGATGTGGTTCAGAGGAGGAGGATGGGAGAAAATGTGGGTCCTGTGACATTGATGGTTCAGGACCAGAAGTTTCATCCTCTTCCTCTTCCTCGTTTGACTCAAGTGAGAAGGATTCTGGTGCATCAGGAACCGGCAGTCCTTCTCCGTGGGGTACTGGGCATATGGCTGATGGAATGTTTGGATAATGCACAGTCCACTTTTTCTTCTTTGACACACCTTTCCCAACTGGAGGCACCATGCAGAAGTAACAATTGCTGGTATGATCTGTTGGCTCTCTCCAAATCATTGGCACTGCAAAAGGCATAGATTTCCTTTCCTGTTCAACCACTGGTAAAGATTTGTTGCACAAGTGTTGCAGCATATGTATGGGGCCCACCTCTTGTCCTGATCTCCAATTTTGCAGCCAAAATAAAGGTGATAGGCTTTCTTAACCATAGTGGCTATACTGCGCTTTTGTGATGCAAAAGTCACTTCACCACAAACATAGCAGAAGTTATCTGCACTGTTCACACAAGTACGAGGCATCTCTGCTCACTTTGGCTAAACAGAAGTGTGTTCCTTTGCAAAATCAAACACTGAGAAATAAGAGAGCAGGACACTGTATGATTTCTAGAGCTGATATAGGGCAATTTGTTCAGCAGAGTGATGTAAGCTTCGTTATGATTGCATCATCCATGACTTCTAGGAATAACATGATGTAATTCATCTCATGTATGACGCAATACCAGCTTCAGATTGCATCATTCATTGTTTTGCCTAAAAATTAAGTACTGTCCAAACCCAGTCATAGATTTATTCATAGATCCAGTCAAAGATGTATTTTAGTCATTTCTGGTTTAAATTGAGATCCCTTCCCTTTATAACTCACTTATCCTCCGCCATTCCCAAGTCAAGGGTCTTATATACTGACCCAATAGCATATCTTGAAAACTAGAGCCAATCAACAATTTTAAGCATCATTTTCGTTCTCAGTGACCCAGAATTAGTAAAGTTTGACCACATTTATTTCAGAAGCATTTTGGCTGTAGAGCAGTGTAATTTTACTCATTTCAGAGCACGTCTATTTAACATGCAACGGTAATGTTTTTCCCCTCAAAAATCTATGATATTCTTAGCAGCTGTCTGTAACAGGATATTTATTTAAATCTAATTTGAGGCTTAGTCAATGTAGCTGTGATTTACAAACACCACCACCACAGATTTTAGTGAAAACGTGATTTAAATAATCAGCCCTAACTAGACTTCTGAAAAGTACTCGAACTCCTTCTCCCCCACAATATTTTTAAAAAATATCTTCAGTTATTTATTGGTTAAAGCTATGACAACAAAAAGTAAGTGTGTGTGTGTGTGCATGAGTGAGAGAGAGACTGCTTTGGCAAAGTCAGCCAGGGGATACCAACACCAAACCAAACCTTCAAGTGTGTGACAGCATTCCATAGTTCATGTGAAGCTGAACTGAGTTTTGGTTGTCTAGCTTTAATGTGCTTGCTCCAACTAGAGTTAATACTGCAACTGCATTTAAATACAATGGCTGTCTTATTTTTATTCAAAAAACAGTCAATCAAAATTGCTTTTGACAGGATTTTGCCCATAAGCTATGGTAAATAAGTGATAGCCTATTTGTTGCATTTCCCAGAAAAAAGAAACAAAAACATTGAAATATAATTTATATTAACATTATCATCAAGATGACTGGAGAATATGCTTATTTTAATTAGAATAATTAACTTTGATGTAAGACCAGTTTTGTGGTAGGACGAGTATTGGAATGGAAAAGAGAGGTCACACAATGTTCAGATTTAAACACAAGGATTTATTTCAGTGGTTCTAAGTGTAAGCAGAGTCAGGATGAGCTCTACCCTGACATCAGGTGGTGAATTATGGTGAGTGTGGAAAAAAACTTCAGGGGCCACCCCACCTAGCATGATCCCACAGCAGCCCAAAATTGTCACTTTGGCAGCTGTAGGATCCCCAGTTTCTCTGTTATTGGGGCAGGAGGAGTAAAGTGTTGTTATGCTGATTATGTGAATCAAAGACAATGAAACTGTTTTATGACAGACGGTCTCACCATCACCTAAGTAGCACTCGCTAGACAAGGGACATGGGTTCCAAAACCTAGTGAATTGAGAGAGGTTGGGGATAGGTATGTGTACCTGATGGCATGGGCCCCTTTTGAGGGTCTGAAACACCAATTGCACCTCCTCCTCTCTCCACTGTTGAATAGTAGAGCTAATTTTGATTCCATTAGGAGTCTAGCTAGAGGCTGATGAACTGAATTTACTTTGGGCCAATGGTGCATCTGCACTGGGGCTCCCCTACTACAAGCTGAAATCACTGAGTGCTGTGTTAACTAGTGGGGGAGCATGAAGATATATTGCTAAGTGGCTGGCAGAGCAGAGCAGTTTGGGGGGATGGCTGGAGGACTGGACCGGAGAGGCTGGTAGAGCAGAGCCGTTCATGGTGAAGGCTGCAGCAGAACTCCACGGAGAGGTGGGGCAGTTGGCCTTGGACCATGTAAGGTGCCCCTTAACTCCCTGTGTGGTGCCCCCTCCATTTCCACCCAGGCTGGATAAACTTTTGAACTCTGGGGTGGCACTGACCAGGGACAGAGACTTTGGGGTTGTTGGACTTTGGGGTGATTGGACTTAAGATCCTGAGGGGAAAAGGACATTGCCAAACCCACTTGGAGGTGGGTCTTTTGCTCATGGTTTGTGTTATGAATCCTGTTTGTGGTGTTTCCCCAACATGATACCACATTGTTTCCCTCCTTTATTAAAAGGCTTTTGCTACACTCAGACTCCGTGCTTGCGGGAGGGGAATTATTGCCTCCTAGAGGTGCCCGGGGGATGGTCTGTAATTGTCCCAGGTCACTGGGTGGGGGCTTGAGCCGGTTTTGCATCGTGTTATTGAAACGGAACCCCTAGATACTGAACCTTATTGCTGCCAACTCAGAGGGGCAGAAGGGTTACATAACTTTAACAAAACCACCACAAATACATGAAGTTCAGTGGCTGTGGGAAGATGCGGGTAGAAGTTCAGAAGTGAGGAAGCTGGTGCCACAGTTGCCTTGAGCAGCAATTGCCGACCATTCCTGAAGCCCATGTGTGTCTGCGCCATTCACTCACGGCTCCAGGAATGTGTGAAGGGAGGCCCATATATGTAAGTGTCACACAAAATGCATAACACTTGGCAGATCTGGCTCTTCTTTAAGGTGCTAAAACCAAGTAGGTTGTAACTAATTAGTTCCAAGTGGGGCAAGACCTAAATTTAGTCGTCTTCTGGGAGTTAACCCATTGAAACCCACAAAAAGGAAACAAAAACAAAACCAGGGTCAATACGGCCTCCTAGTAGTAGACTAGGAGGAGGGAAGGAGGGCTCCATGATCCACTACAGGTGATCATATTCAAGAACAACCTGTAAAAGCAGAAACCATTACTTTTCTATCCCTTGGTCTCAGAAGGCAGCCCCATGGCTGAAGCTTTCTTGCTTATTTTTGTGTGTTCATAGTTACCATTTTGTAATTGGTATTTTCTGTCTATACACTGATGATCCAATCGTCTTTCATTGAAGTCAAATGGATTTCTGTTACTGACTTCAATAGGAGCAGGATTAGACATTTACATACATTTTTTGGGATAAGGCCCTCAAGCAGGGATGGTATGAAACATACAGCAAGTGGTTCTGATCTGGCCAAACATGATGCATTTATGTTGCCTGTATATACAGAGTGTTCAGAATCGAAGTAAAAGTAGGTTTCTAGGTCCCGTGGCTGCAGAGTTAACCTTACAAAAATGAACAAAGTGTACATTGATGACATGATGTCTGCCTGAGTCTCCAGACAGCCTGAAAGAATGACTCAGCAGTACAGACTCCTATTAATTTTACTGGTATCTCAGCTGTAAAGCTCAAAGGTAGATTGAAGCATAAATTAAATATTCCACTTCTGGTCATTTAAGCAGGAACCACAAAAGGAGTGGGAGAGGAACCCTCAAGGAAGTGAACTGCAGCGTTGCCAACTCTTGTGATTTTATTTTACGAGTATTTTGATATCTGGTGTTTTTCTTGAAGTTCCAGTTTCAGGAGGCATCTGATTATGTGAGAATCTCATGGTTGCAGAGAAAAGCCTGAAAATGGGAAGCAAGTGTAATCTAAAGGCTTAGAAACCAGAAGACAATACAAAGGAAACCAACATTTAAAAAAAATCTCCTCCTTTTAAAACCAATCATAATTTTTTGGGGCTTGACTCCTGATTTTATAATGCTTGGGGTTGGCAATACAGGAAAAGCAAGTTACTGCAGGGAAGATCAGATTCAGCAGAGACTCACAAAGACAGGGAAGAAGGAATAAAAATAAGAAGGAGGATGAGGAAAGTAGACAAACAGGACAGAACTAGTGGGTGCCTAATGGGGAGCAGATTTTATCACTGAGTGATATTCAAGGTGACGACAAGATGCTACTAAATCATAAGTTGAAGTTTAATTACTATTAAAAGGCTACATTCTTCTCTTATCTCTGAGCATAACTCCTATTGTCAGCAGTGTGAGATCTGCTGTAGCCTGAGAGGAGTATGAAGTCCTGAATTTACATCATGGCCCATGTACTATAATTAAACATGGAATCCAGACCTCTACTATGAATAAGTTTGACATCTCTGCTTTAGAGGACTGTGCTACTGTAAAGTCTAAGGATATAGACTATAGTACACAGTGGTAGGTTAATCCATTTTAACAATGTATTTATTAAAGCTGAATAAAAAGTTATATATAACTAAGCTAAAACACTTGAGGAAGGGAAGGGGTTTCCTAGGAGCAAGAAAACTTGAATTTCCCCAAAGTGTTATATTCAAGAATTTCAGACCCTGAACCACACAGTTCCACACACGGTACCCTTGACCCATCTCCAGTGGACTCATTCTCCCCAATGGACTCACTCTCTTCACGGGGGGCGGGGCTGCGCACTCCGGCAGATCAAAGCAAGTTCGATATAACGCGGTTTCATCTATAATGCGGTAAGATTTTTTGGCTCCCAAGGACAGCGTTCTATCGAGGTAGAGGTGTATTAGTGCTATTGCATATTTAAAATAAAGTGTTCAATTTAGAACAACAAACATAGTATTTAGCAAAAGTGCTCATGCTACAATCATCACTAGCAGTAGAATGATATAATACTTAGAAGTATTGGGAGCATAAGCTTTTGTGGGTAAGAACCTCACTTCTTCAGTTAGTCTTATGCTCCCAATACTTCTGTTAGTCTTAAAGGTGCCACAGGACCCTCTGTTACTTTTTACAGATTCAGACTAACACGGCTACTCCTCTGATACATAATACTTACACTGTCCAACAAATGAGCCTGGGCAGCATGTGCTGCCATTATTAACTGTAACTTATAAAGGATGCAGTAGTGAGACAGGACTTGTTTTTCCCCATTAATTAAACTGTTACACTACAACGAAATACACAGAACTCTTATAGCCCCTCCTCTCAAAAATATTTCCCAATGGGTAAAGCAATAGAAATTATTCTGTGAAGATATTTAAAGGAAAATTGTATTTTCTCTTAGCATTAGCATTTACATATGTGCTTTAAATATATTCAAAGCACTTTACAGACATCAACTAAAGAATCCTCACAACATCCTCTAAAATAAGTATCATTATCCTCAATTTTCAGACAGTGTGACTAAGACTCAGAGACATTAAGGACTTAGTTAATCAAAGCCCTTAAGCACATGTGCAATTTTAAGTATGTAACTAAACCCATAGAAGTCAAAATGACTTGAAGTTATGCAGGATCAGGGCCTAAATCAATTTAATTAAAACACTACCAAGAAAGATTAAAGAAAGAAAGAGACTGGTGGCCACATTCTGAACTTCTTTACACTAGTCTAAGTGACAAGAGGGGAAGAAAGATCATGAAAGGCAATGATATCAAGAACCACCTTAAGGTCTTTTGATTTTACCTGCTTTGAAGAAGATTGGATTAAAATTCTGTGGCTGGGCCACAGATCTAGAGTTATAAAATAATGCTTCAAACTTATGTAATACTTTTCATCTTCAAAACACTTTACAAACATTAGTGAATTAGGCCTCAATAAACACGTATGCATATTTTAAAATTTAAATATGTGAGCAGACTTGTTCAAGTAAATACCTATGTGGGTTAGTGAGTGTTAAAATTCTTCCATTTTACACAGAGAGAAACTGAGGCAGCGGAGTTAAGGGACGTGCCCAATGCCAAGTCACTGTGAACATCAGAGAAAAAGGGCAAACTTCTCTAGAGTAAATGAGCAAAACTCCAGAGAGTTCAATGGAATTGTGCTCAATTGGACCAGCAGAGAATTAGCCCTAATGAGAATTTAGGAGTTCCTGACTCTCAGCTCTGTAAACAAATCATAAAACCATGCCTCAAAACCAGACATATCCAAATGTACTTATGATAACATTCAAATAATTATTTCATGTCATAGTCCTCTTAATTCTTTCCATCACTTTACTTCAACAGAAATACTCTCAATTGAAGAGATGACATCTAGTGATAAATGTAATAAAATATATTAGAAAATATGTTCTATATACAACAGAATATAAATGACACTGTCAATAAGGGGCAAGTTAAAAAATCGGTGTCAAATATTGACAATATTTAAGTTGGTTATTTTTTCTATTTCTAAAAAACAAATTTGCTTTTAGCTCAATTTGTTTACAACACTTCTTTCTCTACCAGTATCTCAATACTACTGATTACTACAACCAGTTCATAAATTCCATTGCTGTCTGCTGACTTGTGATGTGGTCATGCAGAAAATATTTCATAGGAAAAGTGTTAGCTAGCTAGAGGCAGTATTGTCGATCACCGCTTGCAACTGCAACTACTGGTATGTGACTATGTATTCATTTCATGCACTATAACACCTAATGTACATGACAAAATGTTGAATATAAAGTTAATTCACAAACTAGAACAGTTGGTATTGCTGAAGCTGAACAGAAAAAAATAAAAACAAAAAAACTCTATGCTCCCCTCACCAAATCTTTTGAGCAGTTTGAACACAATTCAGTTTCAATATCATTCAGTTTTATCATACATATCAATTTTATTTAATTTATTGATATTTGAGAAATACCTTGAGATCCTTGGCTGGGAGCCGCTTTGTAGTTTTATGTACTTTTACTAACATCATTTATGCGCAGATCATTATAGCAGTTTGCTATGGCAGGATCTATTTTCAAAAATTATATTTAGCTAGATACATTTACTGACAATATTCTGACTTGCAAAACCAACACAAGTCATGTTTAACAACTCTTTTTAAACAACTGTTATTTGAAGGTTCACCATTCAGTCCCTAATTCAGACTCTTACGTTGGTGGTCATGAATATCCTTATTCCAATCCTGCTCGTACTGAGGGTGAAGAATTTGGGGGCACTCAATCTAAAAGTGAGGATTATGCCACTGGATACATGTTATAACACGGTCAACTAAAGTGACTCCGAATCATGTACACTTCTGTGTATCTGTGCCAAAGGAGTTAATTTTGGGATTCAGAATAGTTATTGGCCTGTATAGAAAGAAATTGACATTTTGGACAAATTTTCAGTTGCCTACATTGACAATTTGGTCTTCCCATTGAACTGAGTAACATTTATTATTAAAAAGCAACAGGCTTGCATCTGAAGAAGTGAGGTTCTTACCCACGAAAGCTTATGCCCCCAATACTTCTGTTAGTCTCAAAGGTGCCACAGGACCCTCTGTTGCTTTTTACAGATTCAGACTAACACGGCTACCCCTCTGATATTTATTATTAATTTCAATTGCATCCCAATGTATTTGTATTTTATAGCATTACAATGATTTAATCCTGTTGCGTTATATCAGTAGGAGAATATATATATAATACGACAGTATGGTATTAAAATGTTGATATGGACTTCAACAATGAAAACAAAACATTATCTTAATGTATGTTTTGCGGTCAGTAGCAGCGCATTCTGAGAAACAAGTAAGTTTCAGTGCTGTGGTTATTCTAAAGCCTATAACGTTACTACTTATGAGGAAAACAAGTTCCCTTAATGACATCAAGAGTGAGGACTAAACCAGTATTTAAGACAGGGCTTTCCTGAAGCATTCCTAATCCACCATTAGTATGTGTCACTGAGTATAAAGATGTTTTAAGGAAGCAGCAGACAGCATCAACTGTACAAAACTAGACATGAAAGTATTTGTCAGAGGAGAGAACTGTTTTCTAAACCCAAGTGGTATTTGTTCTTATCAGACCACAAACCCGTTAGTTATTCTTTTACAAAGAATTTCATTTCCACTTAAGACCAGGAATGGGCAAAAACATGTTAGGAACTACACAGGGCAGATTACTGTATTTAATCCAGCAACTCCCTACTCTGAAAATTTGCATACATTCACAAAAAACAAATTAATATGAAGATGAGTGGGAAGGAAACAGTATAGACAATGCTTTAAAAATACTTACCCCATTACCAGTAATTGATCATTTTTCATGGATCCTCTCATCAATTCATGAGCAAATATCTTAACATTACTTTAGGTGATGTGACAAGAGAGACTTGAAAGAGCAATCTACTACCAGAAAGAGTAGATCAAATTATCTTTTATCCAATTATGGCTTCTACAGAAGCATACAGGTCTAGAATGGATAGTGAAGGTATGCTTTAATGACCACATAAGCCTTCTCCAGTTACATTTCTATTGACCTGTAAACTTGTGAAGGAGCCACCCTCTTTGCACCTTTACACAATGATTTGGAGGATGGTTGTGACTGTGGCTGTACTATGCCATATATACTCTGCCAGGAGAAAAAAATAATTCAAGGCATATGGCAAAAACACAGTTCCATGGATCTGGAATTTTTTTTTTTATCTGACCTGTTAAATGTTTTCCACCATGACCACAGTGTTGAACCAGGCTTAGACAAAGTGGCAAGTTAGGAAGCGTAGGGCAAACTAATCAAATTTTTTCTCTAGCTCTAAACGTTCTAATACACACACAGTTCTGGCACAAGATTGGTTACCACTTGCCTCATTGACAGAAGAGGAGACGCACATTATATATAATGGTAGCAACTGCCTGACAGAAACGGACAATGTCTAGTACTTCTCTCTCTCTCTCTTAAAATACACAATATTATTCTTATAACCCACTTCAGAGAATGAAAGGAGCCTTTAATTTTCTTCCTTTTGAAAATCAATATTAAAGGAAGCAGAAATACAAAGACAGCATTTTTTAAAAAATGGCACTAAAAGTGCCAGTTCAGGAAAGATCATATCACAGCTTCTACCCCTAAGATCAGGCTCTATGAAGGATGAGTAGCCAGACTGAGAGCAAAGCCAATGGAAAGCTTTAACAGTGAAATGAGGAACTACTAAGGCCCTGATTCTGCAAACTGCTCTGTACCAGCACCCCACTGAGCCCTTGTGAAGCCCATCAACCTCAACAGGAGCAGGAAGCCTCACTCAGAATAGTTTTCAGAATTAGGGCTTAAGATTCCTCTAGCATAAACCATATTAATCCCATGACAATGATCAAAAGTCAATCTATTAGAGAGTCCATTCTGAGTGACTTGATTCTCCTTATATCATGATGAAAAATGTTCCCGATTATAGGATAAAATGGAGAAGTGAATTCATTTCTCAACAAAATACACATGAGCTCTATCGCCGTATCCCTCTTACTGAAATCACTGCCTCTCAGGAGACAAGGTAGCAGGTATGGTCTGGCTGTGTCTGTAAAGCATAACCCTAGCTGAGATTATTAGAGTGAATCAGAAATAGGCTTGGATGAACTGCCAATTCAACCAAGTTCAAAACCATGCTCTAGTCAGCCAAAAGGACACTTGCTGAATTGTTTCTGCTTCATCCTACATAACTTTCAGTAGTATACTGCAAAATGGAAGCAATGATAAAAGCCAAAAAACCCCTCCAAATTGGTGAAAACTCTCTGAACAACTGTTTATTTTGTGGAAAAACACCTCAGGGTAACTGATAGTCATTTATGATTAGAGTGAAAGCAATGGGCATTATGGATAGTGCAGGGCAAATGATGCAGTAAGTTTCCTATGAATATCTGTTCAAAGTTTAAAACAAATTTACTTCAGCCTTGCTTATGCTTCTTTTTATGTTCACCTTCAATGAACATTTAAGCGATTCTCTTCATTGGTACAATATCAAACTGAACTTCAGTATTCATACTAAAATTGCCTGCATGTTCATCCAATCAAAGCGCAGATGCTATACCACAGGACTTCTGACAAATCAGCTTAACATCACAACTCTTATTCAGAATAGTTACCCACAGAATAAAACATTTAAAAAGAGGTTTGTTAAAAATATACAAACAACAGATACATCTGAGGACATCACTGTCTTTTCACAGATATTGTGCGAGTAGAAAAGAGCAGCTAGCTTTGCTGAAATAATTTTTCATTGTAAATTTTTTGTTCAGACATAATTATGAAGAGTTCAAGATTTAGTTGCTAGCAGGTGGTCAACAAGACCTCCTTAACTGAAACACTGCAAGCAGAACATTCAAAGCTAAAGTGGTTCAGCTATTCCCAATGTTCTAATCTGCTCCAATTTGCCATTCATAAATGATAAAATTTCAAGTAAGAAGTTAAGGTGTTCATAAAACTCAAATTACTGAAAGACTCTTTTCAAACTTGGTGTAATATTTAATCAACTCTAGAATACAATGTGATTTTGAAGTTCTAGCTTTATCTATGTTCGAATTATCCAACACCATGGCTTATTTATCAGAGTATATGAATAGAGTATTCCTCCCTCACCCACAAGTTTACATCTGATTTCACTTAAACTTTAAAAAACAGCTCCCTTTGAGGTGGACACTAAACATCAAAAACCACAGGCCCAAAACAATATGAAAAAGGAAGGTTAAGATGAAAGCAGGTTAGATCAAAATGTTACAGAACTTTTCATGTGCAATAGCAGGGTACGCAGAGAGTGCACATCAGACTTGAGCAGAGATTTACCCCACAGCTTGCAGCAAACTAAGCGTTTGTATAGACAAGCCCACAATTATTAACTAAGCAGGCATTATTTGCACCCACTATAATAAAAACAGTGTAGGAAGCCCCATTATTTGTGTTAAATAATAATGACAGTACAGAGTATAATTTAAAATATTCTAATAGGAATCACTGAAATCAGGAGATAAGGAATAGCAATAGTCCCATGTCATTTAAGATATAAATTATATAAACTTTAAATATGACACATGCAGTTTTTACTGCCTCACTTCAGCCTTTTGATTAAATAATATATTTATGAAGTAGAACTTAGTAATAACCAGTAAATTATGTGTCTTGACATTTATATCTCACCGCCTACCCAATGTCTTCTTATGAAGAATTCAACAACTTGGTTTAAATTCTGTGCATCATACATTTATTAATTCCCAGTACAGATAAATATCTGACCTATGTTTTAAAAAAGTTAAATAATACACTCTTGGATCCATAGTTTTATTTCTTCCTAAAGAAAATTTATGTAGTAATCACTTGAATCAAATTGGGTAAACGTAACAACTCCTGCTATACAGCACTGCAGATTGTTTATGACTCGTGCTCCGAGAGGGGGAAGGAAAACTGTCAAACTTTCTGTGAAAAGTTCATGGCAAGATTTTTCAGCTAAATCCACAGGGATATTACCACAGGAAAGCTAGTAGATATATAATCAATACTCCAGTATACTGCCTTCTTGTGATAAATTTTTAATAGCTGAGGGAGAGATTCTCTTCTTAAATGTAAATGGCTTTAATGATGGAAACATGGTTGAATCATTGATCATTCACGCTCCACTTCAAATGTGAACCACCTGAAACAAGCTAATGTCTTGGTTAAATCTACAATACATAGGATATTTTGCTGCCTACAGTGATGTTATCAACATCTGTCCATCTAGTAAAGAATTGCTCACGGGACAACACAAAGTCCTTCACATTGATTGTATCTGATATCTAGTAATAAATGCCAGGAATATCTCTAGGAAACCAACCTAAAATAAGTCTATGAATTTTATCTCCATCATGAAATGCACACCAACTTCTTCTCTAGCACAGGTACCACTATTTAAAATGTGATGTACATTAAGCCAGCACCATGTCCCCAAAACATCAGAAAGTATAAATAAAAGTAGCCAGAGTAGTGATTATCAAGTCTGAACCTCAGCTTAGTCTGAGACTTTACCATAATGTATTGGAAACAGACTACTTGAGGTCTTCTCAGCCTAAGATGAATGATGAAACTGTATTCTTTTGCTATTGTTTACTCTCATAGTCATTTGAGCAAGCAGTAGAAAAAAACAGGTAGGGTAATTGGCTAAACAGAGCAGAACTGCATCAGCATGACTGATGAGGAAGAAAAGTTGCTGGTAACTGCGAAAGCCATGAAATGTGGATCATTAAGTAACCTTTCAAATCCCAATCTGCCATTTACGTGGAGACACAAGAAGAGATGAGTGACATTTGGCATAATAGGTACATTTCAAATGGCTTTTAATTTAAAAAAAATGAAAAGGTGCCAGGTTTTAGATCAAGATTCTGCCACCCTTATTCACATGGAATAGTATCTTACACCTTGAGTAGCTCTCGTAGGGCAGGTAAACCACCTGTGTGCTGCAGGGCCCATCTCTGCAGAAGCTTTTTGCACTCCACAATAAAAATTTGGAGATAAAGCCAGCAGATTAGTCATAGGATCATTCTCTTGCCTTTCCCTCGAGGTAGTGAGAGCACAAATTACATGGAGAAATAGCGGACACAGATCTGATCTGATCCACTGCCACAGAGCGGTCAGGTACAGGGAAAAGGATTTCTTCTCCAGTCCAGAGGAACTCCCCAGTGCCCAACCCAGGCTGTATATTTGTGCTAGATTTGAGTCTTAGACAGTTCACACTTCTCTACTCTCTCATGACATCTGCTGCAGATTCAGAAGGGTAGCAGTATTGGGTACAGTAGTGCCTAGAGAACTCAACCAGGATAGGATCCCATTGTGCTGGCTGGGTACCTGACAGACACAATAAATAACATTTCCTGTCACAGAGAACTTTTTTTTTTTTTTTTTTTTTTTTTAAGATTGTAAAACACCACACCACACAAGACCTTCAATCAAAGTAATAACTTTTAAGCATTTAAGTTGAATGCACAGAAGTCTGCTTTCACAGATAACAGTAGGGACATCTACACTGCAGCAAGCTGATATACAGTTCAGCCACAGAAAAACTGGAAGAACTCCGGCAGATTTTGCAAGAGCTGAAGGTGACCCCACCTCTTTGTTAGGAAGCTAAGAGAAGGCCAGGAAGAATAGAACTCCTTGGAACTAGTGCCAAAAGGGGAATGTCACTGTTTTTAACTGGCACAGAGCCTTCTTTAAGTATGAAGTCAGTGCCTAGCTTTGAGTCACCAACTTTGCCAACGTTGGTTGGATGAATTCCTGGAGATTTCATCAATGACATAATCTTTAATTAAAGATTAATCTTTAATTCCTGGGACTCCGGGACAACCCTGGAGGGTTGGCAACTCTAGCTTTGACTCTTGCTAACTTAAACTTAAACTGTGACTTATTGCATCATAGAACTTACAGAGGACCATATGACAGACCAATATTTAATTCTATGTCTTGTACCATACTGCATCTGCTGAAGTACCTGGACTAAAATCATGCTTTTCCAAGCCAGTACAATTGTTTTGTTTTATGCGTACATAAGTAGCACTGAATGAAGAATGATTTCTGCCTGAAAGCCAAATAAAAATGGAGTCCCAATGGTGGCCATTATTAACTAGTTTCATTGCATTTCATTGATTCTGTGAAATTTTATGAGTAACAGCAGCACCATCATAATATCACCTAATATTTGTATAGCTCCTTTCTTCCTGAAGGATAGCAATTCACTTAAAAAAACCACAACAACCCTGATACACAAATTCTATATAGAGATCACTTAATCCATCAATGAAACACAGTGTCTTCTGGGATGAAATGTGGAAGCAATTTAACAGTGCACCGCAACACTACACAAAAGTTGAGTTAAGTAATGAAGACCAGCATACACTTTTGAAAGTGAAAGGGAATATGGTAGGCATACACACAATTCTAATTGGTCAATAAGGGTGCAGTTAGGAAACCTAAGTATGAAAAGTGCCAGGTGATTTTTAATGACTAAGAGATCAAGGCTTTGGGTTTTTAAGTCTTATCAAAATTATAGTAACTCCAGTATCATGTTGCCCCTTTGGACCATCCTGATTCAAAGGAACCTCTAAGTCATTCACATTGTATTCCTGCAGCACCATTTTCCTGGTCTCCCATGTAAATTCTATTAACCTAGTTTACCCTGCTTAGCTGGAGGTAACAGCACAAAGCCACACAGATTGAATACTAAATCGTTGTATGAATCAAATTGCCATGGACTTGAAAGAGTATTTTGATTTAGTAATGACTGCTGGATCAAGCCACTGATGTGGCTATCATTTTGGCTCATTATTCATTTAATTTTGTTTCATTTCAAATGAAGACTCGGTAAATTAGGCATTTCTGGAACTGAAAGACATTCTATTTGCCTGACTTGGCTGTTCTCAGTTACATTCCCTTAACCTTACACTTGAAATGTGTAAAAAAAAAATGCAGAACAGACAATTAAATTATTAAAAGCTGCTTGACTCTAGTAGGAAAACACACAAAAATAAAACCACGCAACCAAAAACCCTCAGTCAAATCCTGGAAAGTGCTGAGCTCCTGCAGCTTTCACTTCTCAAAATATGGCCCTTAAATACTACATTATCTTAACCCAAACTTTATCATTAAAACTTTGTTTTAAATATTCCTAAGTAGACTCTAAATTGAGCCAACGTTGCAGATTTAACAGTTCCATTATATTCTGTGAAATTGATTCTGAGGGAGCCAAGTATAAATAGTTCAAGCACAGATGAAGTATGACAGAATGAAGGGCCGCAGCTGTCCTTTAGTCAGTGCAGAACATTCTTTAACATATTTCAACAGAAAGCAGAATTCAGCTCAACAACATATGCTCATAATTATTTTGGACAACCTGATAGCTTATACTTATAGAAGGAATGGCTGCACTAGTCCAAAACATAAAGTAAACATCTGTGAGTCCACATATTGAGTGGGTTTCTAAAGATGTGCATTGTTGGCGTACACTGCCACCATTTTGCCTTTGTGTCTAATTGATACTTTACGTTTTTTTCTTTTTAATTGATTTTTTTGTGAGCAGTTCACATTTCCAGGGTGCTATGATTAATGCTGATGCTGTTTGAATGAAACTAACACAGTCTACCTGGAGTTTTCAAGCCAAGACTATTTATTACTTGTGCAGAGAAATAATATTTTTCTGTAACAAGGGAAATCATGTATGTGTTTGTTTCAAAATAAATTAAAGTTTATATAGCCCTAATTTTCAATTCCCTTCCTCCCCACCTACCCAAACAAAGTCAACTATAAAATAAAACAGAGCATTTTTAATGTTTTCTGAATATGGACCTTAAAAGTTTGTGCATCTCTAGTGGTGTTTGGCTTTAATTTATATACCAAAGATAAACTTACTTTATGATTGCTCATTGCATAGTACATGGGCCCCAATCTGGTTGGTCCCTTTGATTATGAAAACCTCTGTTTTAGGGATAGATTTTATACCCAAGTATATGTGAGCAACTGTCTGAATTATGTACACAACTGCCAGAAGTATGGTGCATTGGAATCGGACCTTATTTTTATAACGATTTCTCTTCCTGTAGTAGAAGTTCCTTGCAGGAAACCCCTTCATCTCATATTTAAATACTACAGGATCCACATACTTGCTGTCAGATGATTGAATAAACAGGATTAATGGGTCCTGGAGCTCCATCCTTTTATCTCTGGATGCAGATTATTGGTCACCCAAACATATGTGGCAGGGAGTGGTGACATAGCAGCTTTTAAATAATGTACCGTGTGTGTGTGTGTGCGCACACACACCTCATCTCACAGGTATGTTGTGAAAATAAATTCACTAATTTTGGTAAAGCTCTAAGATATCATGATACTAGCACCATAGAAAAGTGCATGTGGAAATTCTATATTCAGGGCAGGTTGTTGATAAATAAGGCCCAGAGCCACATACTGAATTATGAGGACAGAGACATATTGAATAGCTATCCATTCAATAAGTACCATCTGTCCTGTGCACTGAATGAGCCAGGATACCTCTGGAAAAAATAGTATGTGATCATACACATTAGGAGGCAGAATTAAGATGGCACGGATAAACTTAAGTAAGGTATTTCCTAACTCCTCAATACATTATTTTTCAAGTTTAAATGTTTTACATCATTTTTAATGTAATATATATATTACTATATATAGTTGTGTGTGTATGTATATGCATATTATGTATATCAACATGGCACATATCAAATAAATTAAAACCTGGCTAACAGATAGATCTCAAGAAACAATTGTAAATGGGGAATTACCATCTACTGAGTGTGTTTCTAGTATAATCCCACAGGGATCTGTTCTTGGCTCAGTTCTATTTGATACATATCAAGAGAAAACCTAAAATCTTTGCTAGCAAAGTTTACAGAGGACAAAAAGCAGGGATGGGGAGGGAGAAAGAATGATAAGTAATGATAAAGACAAGTCAGTTATACAAAGTTATATGGAATCATTTAAACATGTCTTTTGATATAGCCAAATGCAAAGTCATACATCTAGGAACAAAGAATGTAAATCACACATAGGATAAGACACTCTATCCTGGAAAGCAATATAAAGGATTTAGGAGTCCTGGTGGATAACCAACCCAACATGAGCTCCCAGTGTAGGGCTGTGTCAAACAGTTAATGCAATCCTTATCAAGGAAGAGTAGAGAAGTGGGATTGTATATAACATTAGTGAGGCCATTACTCGTGTATACTCCAAGAATGATTTGAGTTTTGTAAAAGCTGCCTTACACTGAGAGACTTCAGAAGTCAAACTACCAGTATTTAGTTTACATCCAAGGGAAGGTTAAGTGGTGACCTGGTCACAGATTATAAATACCTGGGGAGAAGCTTTCTGATAGTAGAAGGGTCTTTATCTGAGCAGGAAGAAGTATAACAAGATCCAATAGCAGGAAGCTGAAGTTAGATAAATTCTGACTACAAGTAGGCACAAGCTTTTAACTTTGAGGATAATTAACTAGTGGAACAATTCACCAACAACATGGCAGATTCTCCATCTCTTGAAGCCTTTAAATCAATACTGATTGTCCTTCTAAAGTATGTAGTTTAACCAGAAATTATGGGATTATGTAGGAATCATTGGGTTATGGAGGTCAGATTAAATCATCATTCAAGTCCCTTCTGGCATTAAAATCTACACACACACACAAAATCACTCTCAATCTACTGCCCTCTAGTGAATGGAATATCAACTCAAATCGTACTTAAGTGTCTGTGATTATCTGGAACTCTGAAGTGGCTGCCCTAAGCTTCTAGGTTCTATACTTCAAGCAGCAAAGGGCAGTTTAGCTGATGACACACACAGCTGTCAATGCAACCAAGGATACAGTACATTATGCTGGGTTTTATTTGTGTGTGTGTATGTATAAATGGCCTATAGTGTAGTATTAGCATTATATGTAAATATTTTTGAAAATTTTAGTCTTGCAAACAAACAAACAAAAAGCGGCAGTGAACTTGCACCGCTATTAAAATGGTCCCAAATCATTGTTTTAATATGTAAAAATATCTGCTTCTGCAATTAGACCTTGGGTGTTAAAATTACATTTAGATAAATTTTATGGCCAGATTAACACCAGAAAGTGAATAAAGATATAGTGAGAAATATAAACAACCCGGATATTAGCTACTGTAATGCTGCTTTAACATGCACAATACAGTAACCAATTAATTATGGTGCAAGTGAGCAGACTCATTTTCAATCAGACTTGGAGATTATGTCTCAAAATTCTTAGCACTCTTGAAATTTAAGTGAATAAATCAGAGCAAAAGAAACTATTTTTTTAACCAAAAACCAAACCAAAACAAAACAGATATCTATAGGTTAAACAAGTCGAATCAATTGCTCCAGAAGAATGCAGGCCAAAATATATTAACCTTCTGGAGATAATCCAACCTCCTGTGATTATTCTATTCCTAGTCAAAAAATAAAAAAGCAAGTATTCTTTTGGTAAGGCAGAAGCAAATTTCACTCCACCCCCACTAGTGTTAAAGAAAACCTTAGACTGCAAAGCTTTACAGTTAGTGCCGTGTAAATCATACTGAAATGTCATAGCAGAAAGCTTGACTTTTAGATTTTTAGTATTGCCACAAGGCACCAGAAAAAAAAGATTCCCTCTACACAATGACAATTCAAAGTTGAGTTCCTATTACTGCTGCTAAGGAGTCAGACTTACTGACTTAATGGCAGTTTATATAATATTCCACATCCACCAATGGATTTTTAATATTAGCTTATATACTATTACTTTTTGACAGCTGTCATCACCTAATTAAATACCTTCCCTCAATGTGCATGCATGTATAAGAACCAGTCATTTTGTAGTATTTTAGTTACTTGCTACAGTTCTATTTCAGTTAAATATAAGGCCAAATTTAGCCCTTGGATGTGCACACTACTCCCCCTTCATTTCAATGGAAGCTATGCATGTGCCTTTAAGGGCACAGCTTGTCCTTACTGAAATCACTAAGGAGCATTTTCACAAAATACATTACTTTTCTTCAAGGCTTAATTAATTTTTAGGATAATATCTGAAATAAGCTTCTCTGTTGTATGTAAATGTTACTTTTATACGAGTGCGTGTATGTATAAATGGCTCAATCCTGACAAGTGCTGATCACCTCCAACTTCCAGGTCAACCTTGGGCTCAAACTGATCATAGTTCCCTATAAAAGGCTTCTAAGTGTTATACATCATTCCTTTATATCTATCATGAATCTAGTTTTGGTCTTCCTTTCTGACGGTGAAGTAATATGGCAGACATATTTAACAAAATTAATAAATCTTTTCTACTTTAAAATAGCAACCTAAACAGATTTTATGGGATTGTACAGTACCAACTGATGCATCATTTCATATATTTAAGAAAAGGTACCTCTTAGTTTTTAAAACATATGCTTTTTAGTGTGATCAATAAAGGTTATGGAATTATGTGGGGGAAGAAGCAATTTCACTGGGGTTGTTTGAGGAAATATAAATGGCATGGCTAGATGGTAAATTTCAGGTCAGCTCCATGACACTAAGGGGTTGTCTAGGTACCACACACTATCGGGGTATCATATCTATCGGGGTGTCCTTTCTAAAGGGCACTACTGTGATGCAGATTAATTGACCTGCGTAGATCTTTCTGATGTGCATTAGAGGTTCCCTAGTGTATTTACTTTGGAGCACATTGGCAGGGTCTACACGGACCAATTAATGTGCAACATGCTAGTAGTGCCCTTTAGAAATCACACCCCAGTAGAGTGCATTACCCCACCATACACACAAGACCTAATGGGTCTCAGGCTCTAGACAGTTGGTTCTCTTTACCATCACATCCCAACCTTTAGCAAAGCAAATGAGCTCAGGTGCTGTGTGTGTAAGAGATTATATTCATATGTATCATCTATTACTGAAATAACAGAAGGCTGAAATTAACACCTCCCTGAAACCCTCACCTCACACACTCGTCCTCTCACTTCCCAGCTGGCAAGGCTCCAAGGTAGCCAGCTACTAACCTTCTCCTCCTCCCTCTCTTTTTTCCTTGGTACGAATCTTGGCTGAGCACCAGGAATGAGAACATTCAGACAGAGGAGAGGCAATTTCCCTTTTGCACTAGTGCCATAGCAGCTTTCAGTAACAGGGAAAACTCTGCGAGGGGGAAACTCTGCTCAGTCCCTGCAGCCCTGCTAGGTGCTCATGAGATACTTAAGCAGGCACTGTAGGATGAACACCTGGGAATCTAACTCAAAATCCTATCCAGAAATTTGAATTTTCTTTACAACCTTCAAAATAACACAATAGCTTTAGGGTCCATCCAGATACTAACCAGGTTCTTTAGCACAGGCTCCATAGATGTCTACATTACTGTTTTTAATTGTGCTTTAGCTCAAGCTAATTGATTGCAAATTAATCTGAGTTAAGTAACATGAATGTTACTCACACACACACACCCTGCACAGTCCAGCCCTGATCCCCCTCCTGCCCTCTAAACTTCTTGGTCCCAGCCCAGAGCACCCTCCTGCATCCCACATCCCCGGCCGCACACAAAAGCCCGCACCCGCAGCCAGAGCCCTCACTCCCCTGCACCCCAACCTCCTGCCCCAGCCCAGAGCCCCCTCCTGCATCCTGAACCCCTCATTACTGGCCCCACCCCAGAACCTGCACCCCTAGCTCAGAGTCCGTATCCCCCCCCCCCCCCCCCCATACTCTAAACTCCTCAGCTCCATCCCCCAGCCTGGATCTGCCTCTTGCACTCCAAATCCCTCATCCTGGCCCCACCCCAGAGCCCACACCCAGAGCAGGAGCCCTCACCCCATCCCACCCCCCACCCCCACTGGTCGTGACCACCTCTTTTCAACAACTGGAATATGTAGTGTAAAATAACAAGCTGCACTAAGAATATACCCAGACTCTGCATCAGTGATTTCCCCTCCAAAGGGAGCCCAAACTGCAAGGCTCTAATATCTGCTACTGCTCAGCAGAGGGGTGGAAATATTTTACATATCGATTTTATTTATATTCTATCTAAATTTAAAAAGGTGTGGGGGGCACAATTGGATTCTATTAACTTAAAAATGTATACGCCATTTTATTTTTTCAATGGTGAAGTATCAGACTGCAAAACCAAAGATGATGTTTTTCTGGAGTAATATTTGCATCCTTGGCATACCTCTCTAACAAACTTCATTGGCAACTTGGATATGCTTCACAGTCTGCCACATGGATTTGTTGCTCAGGGGTTATTTGGGGCTGTGTTATTCTCTTGAATGACAAAGTCTTTCAGTACCTTCTGAGGAATTTCTGTGCTTTGTGAACCTACACAAGTCCCACAGAAATCTCTCAGGAGTTTTATATGTAAGAGCAAAATTCTATGCTCACTTGTCTGTAGTAAATGTAGGATGCATTAACCAGATAGTTACCCCCCCCCCCCAAAAAAACCTTGAATATTAACGAAGTCATTTTGGCAACAAACATGTCCGGTTGCTCAGATATCCAGACATCTCTAGTAAAATATTATTGCTACTCTGCACTGTAGCTGTATATAGCAGCATCCTTGACTACCTTTACAAGGTGCTTACCTTTACAAAGCCATAGTACCAAGTAAATAAAACTTTATAGAGTGCATTAAAATGTGGATGATACATTATCTCCTTTCTATAAGACTGTCCTTGGAAATCAAACAGTGTGTATGGTGCAGTTTGTACTACTGTGAGGCTGCTTCCTTATCTAATAGAGCTTCATGTAACTGAGCTAGTGCATAGAGATAGGATAACAGAAGTGGTGTTTTTCAAATGTATGCTAAATTAATGGCAAGGTTCAAGTAATTAATCACGCTATAAATGATGACATGAGCATTAAGAAAATGCAACCAGGAGCATCTGAATTAAAGAATTTAAACAGCATGTCTGTTGAGTGAGGTTGGAAGGAGGCTTTTTTGGTATGCCCTACAGTTTATTTGGATGGTATTCACTTTAGAAAACTGATTACTAAAATATCTTACAAATCCCACAACCTTTGTTTAACCCCCCTACCCCCAAACACACACATGCACACAGAGAAAGCTATTGCATTGCACTATTCCAAGTTTAATATGTACTTTAGCTTAATTTATTCTAATTTAGAATTCAGACGAGAGTATCCTTAAGGTAATACTCTTCCACAGCACAGAATGATTGCAACACACAAAAATTAATTCAGTCATTTATCAAGTATAGTGGTGCTAAAGCCTCCTGAGTTGAAAGCAAACTTGTATCTAAAGATATACCAGGTTTCAACTACCCTGCCCTGGCCAACTAAACACACATTTTTAAAAGTACCTGATTTATATAGTTATGTTCATCTTACTACTTCTGACTAAAAAGGTACAAATACTTAAATAGAACCAAGTAAGTATAAAACAAAAGTCTTCTATTAGGTTGGGTGATAGCTATCTGCTAAACTCAACGTTATATCACATCAAGTGCCACTATTTAAATCTGTTTTGTGTTGAAGATTCAATTCTCAGAAAGTGTATTTCTTCATAACTGGAGTCCCACAATCAAATGAAAAGAGCCCTTGATGACTGGAAAGCTAAAGTCACAGTAATTATACAGATGAATAAATTTCTTCCACCTATTCTAAAACCTGGAGAACTGTCCCTACACTAATTTCAGAGAAACACCTAGCTGTAAATACCTGCAGTTCTCAAATTGGCAGGCACCCTGTTGACAGGCTACCCAATTATGTTGAGCTGGTTTGGCACAGTTCTTCAAGAGAGATGCTCTCACAGTACATAAAGTAAAACTTACAGTATTTCCCCATCTTGTTCTATTTATTTGAATAAGTCTAAGCATTTTTCTCAAGGGCTTGGAATTAATCACTGGCATACACAAAGAATCAGCTAAATTGAATGTAAATTTGCAAAGACTATTTAATTGGCTACTCTTGTGAAGCCTATTTACAAAGTGCAGGAGATACTTCAAGATATATCTATTAAACAAATAGCTTTTAAATGGTTTAAAATATATAGACATATAAAGAATCCTTGCAAGTTGATACATAAAGAAAAGAAGCTATCCATTCACATCCTCCTTTAATCAGACATCTGATTACATAAGAAATGCTATTGTGATGGATTTTCATTTCTGATCCATAATTGGATAGATCTAAGAAATAAACCAGATTCTCCTCTGCAGAGCCTATAATTCATGCATTCATTAGACCTTCATGCCAGCTCAAATAGAGTTTTAAAGCACCTTGTGGTCTATGAAGTTCAGTAAGGCTGAAAGCTTTCCTATGCAAATACAAATTCTCTTAATCCTTAAATGGAACCAATTATATTAGCATGTGCTTTGCATGAAACATAATAGATGGCCTGTATTAGTAATCCTATTTCTTTTTAGAATTAAAAAGTAGGAGATTGAAAGACTGTGAAGAAGCATTTGCACTTTTTTTTTGCACTTTTGCAATCTTTCAAACACCATCGCTACCACAACACACTTTTCTTTCCTTTTTCATACACACATATTGACTCGTGGCCACCAAAGTACTTATTAGACACATTATAACCTCGGTACCTTTTAATGGTAGAAATCAAGAACTGTTTAACCCAAATCTCTTTAAAAGAAAACAAATAATCCCCACAAATTTGGGAGCCACCCTTCACTAGATCCATTGCTGCACGTGAACCACAAACACCTGCAAAGCTGGGACTGAAACCTTTGTCCTACAATTCCAAAAACATACAGTTTCTTCCACCTTTAGGAAAACACCTGTTGGCTGCCAGCTAAAAAAGGAACTTTATGTTTTCTCAAAAAAGAAAATTAAACTTCTTCCTGCTTTCATGGCCCTACATAATGCCCTTCCTGGTTTTGATCTACTTTACTACTTCCCCAGTGCATACATGAAAACATGGAGAATTTTTTCAAGGAGCAATATTCTTAATGTGTAAGAGTTTGTGTTACATTAGGCTCCCAAGTGAAGCACATTTCTGATAATAACGCAAGAACAGCCACACTGGGTAAGACCAAAGGTCCATCTAGCCCAGTATCCTGTCTTCCGACAGTGGCCAATGTCAGGTACCCCAGAGGGAATGAATGGAACAGGTAATCATCAAGTGAGCCATTCCCTGTTGCCCATTCCCAGCTTCTGGCAAACAGAGGCTATAGATACCATCCCTGCCCATCCTGGCTATGATTTTTAAAAAAATTTCTTCTTACTATGATAAAAATGGAGAAAGACAGGAAAATATCACCTCAAGATCACTAGAACACACATGAAACTCTCCCGTGCCTCTGTTCCCATCTCTTAGCTGATTTGAAAAGTCACCTTTTGAATCTGGCTCCCTTTCAATCCCTGCAGCTCCCACCAACCACATGACTTAATTTCATGCCTTGTCACGTCTCAACTTTGTAACAACTTGGTGACTGGACTTTTTGTACCTGAATAGCCAGTGCAGTCTTCCCTGTGGGATGCCACATTCTCCATGGCAAGCACCTCACTCCCATCCCAGTTCCCATGAGTACAGCTGAACTGAACACAGCTCTAGGGACAGCCTTATTGGGAATATGAGTTTGAGGTAGTGCTCTAAAAATAGCTGTGTGGATGTGCAATTACAGCTCTACTGGAGATTCGGTGGGTCAGGTGGACTTGAGCTCAGCTGGCTAGTATCTGATGGGGCCACAATGTTCACACAGCTATCTTTAGCACACTAGCTTGAGCCCCGCTCACGCAAGTCTGTCTACATGGGCTGGTAGGCTCACTCCCTGCTGAAGTGTAGACATACACAGCAAGTACAAGCTGAGAGGACACTGGGAGAGGAAGGTGTAGCAAGGGAACTTAAAATAATGTCTCTTCAAAATCAATGTAATGTAATGAGTTATGTCAACCTCAAGAGCTCAAAATTCATGAGTCAATTCCCTCCTCCTCCCCCTACATCACGAGAGTAAAAAATACCTCATGATTTTTGGGGCCAAAAATCTTGTGTATTTTTGTTCTATCTTTTGATTTTTGCAGTTCTGAGAGAGAAAGAGAGAGAATAAATTAGTGTTGCCCGCACTTGCAAATTCATCTGTCCATCCCCTGATCATCAATTAATTCTGCCCCCACCCAGCCCTCACCCCTGATCAGTTCAGTCCGCACCACCCATCAGTTCAGCCCCCACGAGCCCTCACCCTCTCTTGTGGGAGGTGGCAGGCTGCAGTGAGGGCCCCTACTGGGAGAATGGCTTTGGGGATTGCTGAGGGGAAGGGGAACAGGAGAGAGGTTGCTCTGCCTCAGGAAGTGGCTGAGTGGGGTAGGCAGCCAATTAGAGGGCTGAAATTTCCTAGAGGGCTGGAGCTTTTTGCATCATAAGACTGGCACCAGCCACGGGCAAAATCATGTCACTTGCAAACACATTGGGAGAGTTGGCAATTTTGTGTAATTTGGAACCACAAACACTAATATTCATTGACACATCATGGCATAGCTACTGGATGGTGTCACTTTAGGCCAGAGTTAAGTTTGTTTGGGTGTCAACTGCATTTCCATACTTTAAAAAAACAAAAATCCAAACATTTTGATGTTTAACTCCAACTCTACATTTTCTGGATTTATGATGTTTGGGGTTTTTTAGAACAAGATCATTGTAATTTATTTACTCTAAGTTACTTATCTGTAATCTTAACCTTAGCTCCATTTAGACCATTTTTGTGTGAGAATACTTTATAGCACCTGATCCAAAGCAGATGGACTTCAATGGCCTTTGATCAGGCCCATGATGAACATGGACTATATCATTATCTTCAACATACTGCATATGATAATTAAACCAAGTAAATTAATATTAGCTATGGTAGGACTACATATTGCAGTTTGCTAAACAAAGATTTAACTAAAAAACAGAACTAAAATAGCATGTGAATTTCTGTGAACACAATTAAACATAGCTACAGGAAATCCTCTGAAATAAGCATTTCTAACTAATTTTATTTATATAAAACAGTAATGCAAATTTTCACATAACTGCTTGGATATATGATTATAGAAAAAATGAGGAATCTGCATCTGGTGGCTATCTACAGTATGACTGTATGCATAATATACACAATTATTATGTAATATGACCAACATTTTCAAAGTTGGGTGCCTGAAATTAGGATCCGTATTTGGGCATATAAATAAAAGTGCTCTGGTTTTCTAAGGTTCTGAGCATTTACAAAAACCAACAAAGTCCCACAAAGCTCTGAAAATCAGGCTTCTTACTTGGGTGCCTAAATTTAGAAGTCTATCTTTAGCATCCCAGTTTGAAAACACTGGCATATATACATGGATACACATCCATACACTCAGGCTCAGAATCGAAAAACATTTCCACATGCATCTCTGTCTATGCGAGTAGACCACTTGAAGTTAATGGGACAACTCATGTGTTAGAGACTATTACATGCATGCACAACTGTTTGCTGGATCAAGCCCTTGCACTGTATGCATATTTTTACACATTATCTCCAACTACTTTAGAGTGTACAACAATGATGTAAGAAAATACTGCACAGATAACATATCATAAGAGTATGATTATAAAAGAGGATTTTTTTCAACCAGTATTTCATGTCCTATATATAAGACCTCAACTTTTTTTTTTTATTTTTAAATGTAGGTCAGAATAAAAAGAGATTTAACTTTTAATGTTGGAATTAAATCAGTACGTGCAAGTCCTTTGAACACAATAAAATAGCTACAGGAAATCCCCTGAAACAATAATTTCGAACTATTTTTCTCTGCATTTCATAAATAATGAATGGGTAAAAAAATACCCACTAGTAACACATTTTCTAATACACTAGTTATGCAAGCTGGCTATAACTATAAGATTCCCTAAATGTAAAAAAAAATTGAATTTAGTAGTACTTTTTTTTTAGCTAAAAATTAAATTTAACTTGGCACCATGCTGTCATTTCCCCCCCACAGCTATAGACATAACTGGATTTTTAAAGTTTATAAAAACCAAATGCTTTTGCAATAAAGTGAAACACTGTGTCCAAAACTGCTTAGAATACAAAAATGACGTGCTTCTAATCTAATATCACAAGAATACTTCTCATCACAAGGAACCATCCATGTTTCTTTCTACCTATATATTTTTCCTACAAAGGTTACTCACACTCTGCCAAGATAATTTAAAATAGTATTTTAAAGAATTATTGTTCCTTCTTGATTTCTCATAGAAAATTTCCAATGCACTTAAAACAAGGTCATTTAAGGAAAGTGAGTTTAAAACTCTTAAGTATGTTTGCTCTACAATTCATGTTCACTCAGTAGGTAATTTCAATAATTATAATGGAATTATGCAGGAAAGACTTCAAATTCCTTTATAATATCTAAAAATAGGGATCCCATTTACAATTAATGAAATGTAGTCAGTTCAGGTGTGAAACATGACAGTTGTTTAACAAACCACACCAAAATCACTCTAAAGATCAGAACAGGAAGAAAAGCATATTTTATCCTATTTGAACGATGGTGAGAGTTTAAGGCAGGCAGAATGTAATTACTTTGATGCAATTTGGCCACCATACTGAAATTCAAACCAATCCTTTTGTGAAAATTGTCATGGAATCTTTATGCCTACAGCCTTAATTGACACATCTAGTCTAAAAAACAATACCTCCAGCTACACTGTGCCCCACATGTATGCCATGCTATGGCATTTCAAAAGTGACTGTGAGGGAACAGAAAATAGTATTCTGCTGTGGCACCTGGGTTTTCCTTGGTGCTAGCCTACCCAAATACCTCAAGTTAAGCATGTCAGTCCTGATACTTGTGAAAATTGATAACAACCCATCATATTATGGCTTTAGAAAGAGATTGTAACCAAGAATTGCACAGAATAGGACCAAAAGATCACACCTGTCCTTTTATGGTATCACTAGTCAAATGTGCACTCTATAAATAAACCATAGTAGACCATGGAAGATATTTTACTAAAATAAAAGCAAAAAATATTTAAAATTGATAAAAAATAGTGATTTAATAAACTACCAAAGAGTTTGACATTATGTTTTAAGGGGAAATTACTCAAAATAAATTTAAAATGTTCTGGTACAATGTACCTACTATGTTTTAGAAAATAAAAACGAAATGTTATTCCAGTATTCTCAGACAATGGCTAAATGAATCTAGACATATATGATCATCTTGAAGTCTCATTAGCCTAATTAGCTATTGCAAACCAGCCCTAAATCCAGTATAACCAGACATGGTATGATCTACAGATGGTGTAGAGTCTCCACTCTGCTCTCAGCTGGCAAAATAGTTGGAGTGACCACAGAAAAAGGAGCCACGATGTTTGTATGGAATTTAAATGTTATAAAATAGATTTTAGTTTAAAAATGATACACTAATTGTAACCAAATAAACAACAAACACACTCAATCATAAAATGAGGCTGAAAAACAAATAGAAAAATGATAAAATAAATATTAACATAATACAACCATAAAAGCTTTCATTTAAATTATCAAGACAATAGTTAAGCGAAATAACATCAGTGTATGTGACTTTCCAATGTGAAGATGGAACTGTAGCACCCCACATAAAAAGCTGGCAACACCTGAAGTCTTCACTGAACTTTTTCTTCAATTTTTCCATCCCATTGGACTAATGCCAATACAGGCCCACTGGTAGTAGCAGTGGTGGGAGCACACAGCACATCTAGACAGTACGGTGGTAAATACATCACAGCTCCCAGCGCCTACATCTGACCACAGTTCCCATTGTTGCTGTCATCAGTGGAGCTCTATAAGTAATAGTGCAAAAAGCTCATTGTTTACCAAGTCACAGAGGCCATAGTCCCTTGAATAGATGCCAATATCACTCAAGTCGATAGAGGCAAGCAGTGACCCAGGTACGGGTAGTGAGTGGGTGATGCAGAGCAAGTGATACGGTCTCTAGAGACCAAGTTCAGAGGTCAGGATAAGCCAATTTATTCATCATCATGCCTAGGAGCCTTAGTCATGTACTAAGATCCCATTGGGCTAGGTTTGTACAAAATACTTCACTCCAAATTATGTTCTACAATGTCAGGAGCAGCATACCTGTAGCCTGTGCAGTCTATCCAGAGAGATCTTGAATTTTTGTTCAAATGAGACTTTCTGCAAACTTGCAAATAGGAGGTTATTTATAATTCATAAAAAAATACATATTTTTTCCAGAGGTAAAAAAGAATTATATCCTGTCATATAAAAAAATTATTTGTAGGGTTGAAACTATACAAATGTACAGTAAAAGCAGAATTTATAGACTATTGATTCCAGGAATACTAGGATCATTTAAGTTTGGCTACAGCTGTTTATACATTTATTTGAAAACAATGAAGTAGCTCAATTCATTACTAGAACATTTATTGTACAACATTACTTTTAACAGCCATGAACTCCTTTGGGTTTTGTCAAGCAGAGTAGCTGCCTGAGAAATTGACTTTATTAGTGCTGTTGGTTGAAAGAGTTAAAGTAAGTTTGTACGGTAAATCTCCAACTGTGGGAAGGTTTGAATTTTCTGGCAGGTAATCAGATAATTGTGTTAATTGGCAGAGTGGGGAATGAATGAGCAGGTGTATAAAAAGCAGAGCAGAAGACTACCAGAAGGAAGAGACAATGAAGGAAGACCAATCAGCCTGCAGGAACAAAGATTAGAAAACCCCAGGGAGCTTATAAAAGTCTAAAATATAAAGACAAAAACAAACAAAAAGTGATTAAGGAAGAGAGGTCTGGTTTTGCTGGTCTGATTTTGAAACTTTCTGTGTAGAAACTCATGGGTTCCTAATCTCTCTGGTCCCCTATTGTGGGTGTTGCAGTGGAGGAGCATTACACAGTTCGGTCAGAGACCGGACATTGTGCAGCGGAAATGGCTGTAAAGAAACAACAGTCACCGAAATTTGTCAGAACCATGTACAGTAACATATCTACAAATCTCTGATTTAGAGAACGTTCATCTAGATATATTAGGTTAAGGAAGTAATCACTCTGGTACTCTTTTAAAAGCGTATGACCTGAGTAGTGACTTGATTTTAGCCAGTTTCTTCACACTTGTTCTTTTCAATTGCTAATGAGAAAGGAAAACTAGTCCCCTAGTGTATTTTGCTATATGTATGCACAGTGCCTACCACAATGGCCCTGATCTTTGTTGCACCCTCTAAACACTATCATAATACACATAAATAAGAAGAAGTTGGAATAGCTAAAAGAAATTTAAATTAGGTTAGGTATAAAATTAGGTTAGGCATAAAACTCTGCATGTTCTTATTTTTCCTTCCAGTATAACAGTAACCTTTATACTTTTTTGAAAAAGAAACCCTGAAAAAGTAATGCTTGTAATATTATCTTGATATAAATATGTTAAATACAAATACATTTTTAGTAAAAGATCATGGCTGAGGGTAAACTCTGAAATGGATTTATTGCATTCTTATTTCCATCACAGTACCATGTAAAAATGTAATTCTAAGCATTTCAGCAGTGTTACCAAAGTTAGATTCCTATCCATGCAAGAATATTTTTTGCTTAATGTTCCCAGTCATCTCAGGCATAACAGTCTCTAACTGTAATGTACACATTAGCTAGTCAGCATATAGTAAATTATTCAAAAATATAATAAACCACACCTTAAGAGGTCTTTAGTGTTTCCATTACAAAAGTTATACCGTTAAAAACTGCACAGCACTAATAGCTCAGTCCACACAGAAATACAATTATGCCACATGCAGTGATTGCAAGTGGGTTTTGCATGCATGCTACAGTCTCGTATTTCAATCATGAACTCTGCAATGTGCTGTCGTGGTCTTAACCTCTTGTTTCCCAAACACTTTCCATTTGGAGGTCTGTCTATCTCGAGTGCAAATTACTTTAGTATCTAGGTTCTGAAATAAAATGAAATTAAACAGACAAATAAATGTGTACTAAACTTCCCACCCGAGTCAAATAATAAAGAATTTTTAAACATTCATTTGCCTGAAGTGAGGAAAATTCAATTTTTATTTCTAGAATGAAAAGTAGAAAGAACACGGCAGGGACATTGAACAATTTGTATAGTGGGGGCGCTGAGAGCCATTGAACCAAACTATAAATCCTGTATATAATGGAAACCACTTCAAGCCATAGGGTGTGGCAGCAGCCCCCGCACTCCTAGTTCCAGCACCCCTGGAACATGGGAATATTTGTGAAGAGGATGTGTCTCCATTTCTGTCTCACTTCTAGTGCAGGACTTCATGCTAAGTGTCAGAATTCCTAATATTGCAGTTTTTATAACTTTTATTTCTATTGGGCTTATGGACAGATTACTTCTAATACATAGTAGATAAATAGAGAGGTGGGGCAGGTATTTTTCAAAGCAAGATAGGAAAATACATATCAGCCTTTGGCATCTTTACCTCATCCCCACTGCTGGTGTTAGTTCTAGGGCATATAAACAAAGTTATTCACCTCTTGAACAACAGATATAATCCATCTTCCAAAGGGAAGAATCCTTCTTTTCTCATCTTCACACCTAAAATTTTCTTCATCACTTACAACCATTAAAGATCTTGTAAAAAGAACAGAAGTACTTGTGGCACCTTAGAGACTAACAAATTTATTAGAGCATAAGCTTTCGTGGACTACAGCCCACTTCTTCGGATGCATATAGAGTGGAATAAATATTGAGGAGATATATATACACACATACAGAGAGCATGAACAGGTGGGAGTTGTCTTACCAACTCTGAGAGGCCAATTAAGTAAGAGAAAAAAAACTTTTGAAGTGATAATCAAGATAGCCCAGTACAGACAGTTTGATAAGTGTGAGAATACTTACAAGGGGAGATAGATTCAATGTTTGTAATGGCTCAGCCATTCCCAGTCCTTATTCAATCCTGAGTTGATTGTGTCTAGTTTGCATATCAATTCCAGCTCAACAGTCTCTCCTTGGAGTCTGTTTCTGAAGTTTTTCTGTTGTAAGATAGCCACCCACAGGTCTGTCACTGAATGGCTTCCACTTCAGCAGGTGAAAAAACAGATTGACAGAGCCAGATGAGTACCCAGAAGTCACCTCCTACAAGACAGGCCCAACAAAGAAAATAACAGAACACCACTAGCTGTCACCTTCAGCCCCCAACTAAAACCTCTCCAGCGTATCATCAGAGATCTACAACCTATCCTGAAAGATGATCCTTTACTCTCACAGATCTTGGGGGACAGACCTGTCCTCACTTATAGACAACCCCCCAACCTAAAGCAAATACTCATCAGCAACCACACATCACTGAACAAAACCACTGACCCAGGAACCTATCCTTGTGACAAAGCCCGATGCCAACTCTGTCCACATATCTATTCAAGTGACATCATCATAGGACCTAATCACATCAGCCATACCATCAAGGGCTCGTTCACCTGCACATCTACCAATGTGATATATGCCATCATGTGCCAGCAATGACCCTCTGCTATGTACATTGGCCAAACCGGACAGTCTCTACGCAAAAGAATTAATGGACACAAATCTGACATCAGGAATCATAATACTCAAAAACCAGTGGGAGAACACTTTAACCTGTCTGGCCATTCAATGACAGACCTGTGGGTGGCTATCTTACAACAGAAAAATTTCAGAAACAGACTCCAACGAAAGACTGTTGAGCTGGAATTGATATGCAAACTAGACACAATCAACTCAGGATTGAATAAGGACTGGGAATGGCTGAGCCATTACAAACACTGAATCTATCTCCCCTTGTAAGTATTCTCACACTTCTTATCAAACTGTCTGTACTGGGCTATCTTGATTATCACTTCAAAAGTTTTTTTTTCTCTTACTTAATTGGCCTCTCAGAGTTGGTAAGACAACTCCCACCTGTTCATGCTCTCTGTATGTATATATATATATATATATATATATATATCCTCAATATTTATTCCACTCTATATGCATCCGAAGAAGTGGGCTGTAGTCCATGAAAGCTTATGCTCTAATAAATTTGTTAGTCTCTAAGGTGCCACAAGTACTCCTGTTCTTTTTGCGGATACAGACTAACACGGCTGCTACTCTGAAACCTAAAGATCTTGTGGTTCTTTTAATTTATACATATATTTATCAATTTAAATTTGTCTGCAGGGGGGAGGAGGTGGAGGGGTGTTGTTATCCCACACCCCCTTACCTCCCTAAGTCTTTGCTAAGACCCTGACCCTCAAAACTTATGCTGGTGCTTAACTTTATAGTTCCATTAAAGTCAATGGAACTACTGACAGGGGCTGATCCTCAGCTGGAGCCATAAAAGTTTACACTATTTTAGGCTCTGCCCCATGATGCATAACTGGAATTCTCAGGCACCACAGCAAAATAATTAATAAAACTGAACATGTGTACATCTTTTCGGGATTAGGAGCGTACTTGGTAAAGCATTTTGGGATCTTGCAGGACCTGGACCTGAATTCTAATTTGAATAATTATATTATACCTAATTTAGGGCTGTTGATTAATAGCAGTTAACTCACATGATTAACTCAAAAAAATTAATCGCGATTAAAAAATTATTCAGGATTAATCACACCTTTAACCACACTGTTAAACAATAGAATACCAATTGAAATTTATTAAACATTTTGGATGCTTTTCCTATATTTTCAAAAATATTGTAGTGTGTGTTGTAATTGAAATCAAAGTATATATAAAATTTTTATTACAAATATTTGCACTGTAAAAATGATAAAATAGTATTTTTTAATTGAAGGCGTACAAGTACTGTAGTGCAATCTCTTTATCGTGAAAGTGCAATTTACAAATGTAGATTTTTGATGTTGTTGCATAACTGCCCTCAAAAACGAAACAATGTAAAACTTCAGATCCTACAAGTCCACTCCGGCCTACTTCTAGTTCAACCAATCGCTAAGACAAACAAGTTTGTTTACATTTACAGGAGATAATGCTGCCTGCTTCTTATTTACAATGTCACCAGAAAGTGAGAACAGGCATTTGCATGGCACTTTTGTAGCCGGCATTGCAAGGTATTTACGTGTCAGATATGCTAAACATTCATATGCCCCTTCATGCTTCGGCCACCATTCCAGAGGACATGTTTCCATGCTGATGATGCTTATTAAAAAAATAATGCATTAATTAAATTTGTGACTGAACTCCTTGGGGGATAATTGTATGTCCCCTGCCCAGTTTTACCCGCATTCTGCCATATATTTCTTGTTACAGCAGTCTCGGATGATGACCCCGCACATGTTGGTCATTTTAAGAACTCTTTCACTGCAGATTTGACAAAATGCAAAGAAGATACCAATGTGAGATTTCTAAAGATAGCTACAGCACTCTACCCAAGGTTATAGACTCTGAAGTGCCTTCCAAAATCTGAGAGGGATGAGGTGTGGAGCATGCTTTCAGAAGTCTTAAAAGAGCAACACTCTGATGCAGAAACTACAGAACCTGAAACACCAAAAAAAGAAAATCAACCTTCTGCTGGTGGCATCTGATTCAGATAATGAAAATGAACATGCATCAGTCCACACTGCTTTGGCTTATTATCGAGTAAAACCCATCTTCAGCATGGACACATGTCCCCTGAATTGGTGGTTGAAGCATGAAGGGACATATGAATCTTTAGTACATCTGGCATGTAAATATCTTGCTACGCTGGCTACAGCAGTGCCATGAGAACACCTATTCTCACTTTCATGTGACATTTTAAACAAGAAGTGGGCAGCTTTATCTCCTGCAAATACAAACAAGTTTGTTTACCTGAGCGATTGACTGTACAAGAAGTAGGACTGAATGGACTTCAAGCCTCTAAAATTTTACATTGTTTTATTTTTGAATGCAGTTTTTTTTACATAATTCTACATTTGTAAGTTCAACTTCCATGATAAAGAGATTGTGCTACAGTACTTTTTTTTAGGTGAAAAACAATTTTTTGTTTGTTTTTTTACAGTGTAAATACTTGTAATTAAAAAAAAATAAAAAGTGAGCATTGTACACTTTGTATTCTCTGTTGTAATTGAAATCAATATATTTGAAAATGTACAAAACATCCAAAAATATTTAAACAGTGCCATTAATTGCGATTAATTTTTTTAATTGCTTGACAGCCCTAACCTAATTTTATACTTGCAGTGTACTTTCAAAATGGATAAAGTGTTAATAGCAGTCTTTACCTGAATTGTTGTGTAATGATGTTATGCATTATTAAAAAGCTGCCTTCATCCACCCCACAGGTGACTGCATTTCCTGTGGGGGATCAAATTATTCCTGTTTGTAAGGTTAAGGATCCTCTGGCATGGAAAGTTCTATTATAAATGCAAGACAATAAAATATAATAAAGAATCTTACAGTTATTTGCTGGACAGATTCAATGCCATGTGCATTTTATGTATTTCTTATGTGACCTTTAATCTATTTAACATAGTCTCTCACTTTTCCCAGAAATACCACCCCCCCAATTCTGATATTGATTTAATTTAAAAACTGTCTTCCCCATAGAAATAAAATCTAAGATTAAAAAGCCATTAGCTCAGAACAGTTGGTTAGTCTGCAGTCAGACATATTTCCTATATAGAGAGAGATATAGATATAGATACATGAATTGATAGACAAAATTTTATACCTAAAGGAAAAAGTCCTGATTTACTAATCAGCCATATTTTCTACAAATGAGCATAATTTATAATTCATTCCGATGTTTATAAATGATGGGCTTAAACTGGAAATCAGTGGCATGCAATATAAATCCAAAATTATGTGTATAAATCATGAATTTAAAGTACTTGTGTATAAATTAAATCCATAAATATTGTATAAAATGACAACCCACTCCTTACTGGCTTAATTCATAAATGCATTTCTTCCCTACATCTGTCGTCAAATCTATAAAAGGAATTAGAAATTTTAGGTAAACTTCCTTAAGCAAACATTTTCATACAGAAAACAGATAATAGAACTCTTGATCTATTTTTTGTCCTTTAACCAGAACACACAATTGAACCTAATTCAGATTTTGTTGCAATCCATGCCTCTTCAGCCATCTCTAACAATATGCAGTGACCCTTTGCAATGTAGCCCCTTCAAACCAACATTCAAAGCACTTCATAAATCTTAATAAAGCCTCATCTCACCCAGTGAGGAAAGTATAGTTTTTTATATATTTATATATATTTTATAAATAGAAATTGCAGAGAAGAGGTTAAGTGAGTTGCCAAAGGCCACACAGAAAGGCAACAGCAGAGCTAGGAACTGAACCTAGAACAGAACAGAACTTGTCTGAGCCTCTGGCTCTAGCCAATGAACTTCACTCACATATTTTTACAGTTGAATAGATGTCGTACACTCACACTTTCTTCTAATAAATGGCATACTATATTTTGCCCCTTACTAATTCATCAGTATAATAAATTGAAATCCCATGAGAGGCAGTGCCTGAAATCAGGTACTTGTTCTATACCCTCACTTATAAGCTACTAAGATAAAAATAGAATCCTTACACCATTCATTTGTGTATACTTTTCATACTACAAGGCGGTTTTGTTTTTGTTCTTGTTTTTGTGTTTTTTAATTTTACCTTTTAATCTATTTTTATCAATAATGAATTACGGTAGTATAGACAATGGAGATCCTGAGAGTTCCTGTTTTTTTCTCTGTTTTCTTTGCCACAGCCCTCAAAACTATGAAAGTGTTTTAAGAGAACTGGATTACTTGTGAAACAGATTGCCAAAGTCCTTGGAGGAGATTAAAAATGCACATTGGGGCACGGGATATACACACAGCAACAGCTACCTAGCAATCTGAGGTCTGAGAGGTTTTTTTTAAATTTGATCCTCAGTGAGCAATTATGAGAATCACATTGTATTTGGCGAAGTTTGTTAAGAAATAACATACCAGTGGATTCATTTACTGTGAGAAAATAATTCCAGCCCAGCCAAAGAGATCCTTTTATTTGTTTGTTTTTTAGTGTAGTTACTCACACAGGAGTCCATTTATTTATATCATCAGTGTTCAAAACAACATTTAAGAGATGTTTCTTTCAAATTCTGTGCCCTTTGTATTCTGATTATTAATGGTGGTTGTTGCATGAGAAGAATGTGCCACATCGTTAGGGCTGAGAAAGAGAAAAATGGGAGTGGGGGAAATATAACAAGAGGTAAGAATACTCACCGTTGGGAAGTGATAGAGAAACAGCAGCTAGATGCAAAATGGCCACTATAAAGCTGGAGCTGTTGGACTGGCAAATTTAGAAAGGCCAGTTCCACTAGAAATAATGGCCAAAGAATCCTACAAGGAAATCCCTACACTGAGAAGGATTAAGAGGGCCCAGAAAGTCACAAAGGAATGCGGCTTGCAAAAGAGAGGCTGCTTTCATTCTATATCCCCAATATGGCTCAGATTGAGAAATGTACAGAGCAAAGCCTGTGTTGAAGTAATGAGACTACACACAGGCTTAAAGTTGGGCATGTTCTTAAGTAGCTTGCTGAACTGGGGTCTAGATCACAATGTGGTACCCAAACATGTGCTAAATGCTTTACATTAAAAATAAAGTTGCTGCCCCAAGAGTCTTCCAGTCTATGTTTTCTCTGAAGTATCACTGATATTTTTTTCCAGCTGAACGTAGGCTCTGACTTCAAAGGTTAAAATAATCTATGCCTTCCCATGAGAGTCAAGATGAGAAAACGAAATAAATACAAACCTGTGTGGAGTCCGCATGTGCCTTAGGTATTTATAACAGACTCTACAGCCATAGGGCAGTAAGAGGGGATGAGTAAAGACAACAGAGAAATTCCCCATGCGAAGGCGCTAATAAGAACCCTGCAAACTACACCTGTAGGATCCAAGGGGTGAACAAGGGTGTTTTAAACTGGAAGCATTAGACAGCTCAAAAGGACTGATACCCTGCCTTTCACAGCATTTGGCAGGCTTGGGCCAGTGCTGAAGAGTAACAGCACTGCAATGGCTACTTCAGTGAGAAACCCCAAAGTCATTCTGCCCGTGTGTGTCCTCTGTGGGTAGGGCACTGGTGCAGTGCTCTCCACAGCTCACATAGACAGTAAAGATCAGAATAGCCACAGCTATCTCATTATTTCAAATTATTATTTTATTTTAATAAGGTAGATTTTCTATAGGCCAGAGGCTCTTTTCCCGTGATGTTTTCCTCCTGTTTGTTTACACCTGATGTTTTGTGAGTTGCAATGTTATTACAGCTTTCAACAGCCATTAGGAGGTGTCTACAATGTAATTGACTGCAGTGTTATTTACCCTAGTGAGCAGGTATAAATATTTAATTTTTGTGCACCATATGACAATGAGAATTCGTTCAGACAAATATTGTTATTGTTTTTCTCATGCGATAAGTATTTGCTGCTGAGACACAAGTATTTGCATGAAGGGTGCTATCAGATATATCCATTCAACCTAAAAGCCTTGGTGGATCATTTTTATTTAAAAGTGTGCTGTTATTCCCAAATATAACAGCAGTTAGAAGTGTGCTTTTTATTTGTTTTTTTCCTTACACCCAAGGAAATAGATGGATGAATTAATAAAAAAGCAGTAGAATAAGCTAAGAGTTGAAAACTTAACCCTGCTACTTCCAGGACTAATCTTCCTTGAAGAGGCATTCCCTAGGTAAAATAAAACAGTGGTGCCACTTAAGAGAAAATATGTTGAAATTGACCTCATTTTCAGGGAATAGCAACCTAATCTGGCCTATGAAGCTGAGGGAATGTACACATAGCCTGAAGCTGTTAATAACAAAGATGAGGAAACAACATGTCATATAGGTAGGTGCCATCTCACTGTTTGTAGAAAGATACTAGGTTCATGCCTAAGGCATAAGTGAAGCTGTTCCTAATATGGATGATTAACCTTATACCTGCCATAGTTTGGGAGCATAAAGGGACATATAGAATACAAAGTGTTAACCATTAAAGTTTAAAAATAAATTGTATTTTGGTAAAAATGGTTTAACATAAAAATAAAATCATCGATAGGGATTTATATTCTTTTTTGCTGCTGGAAGAAATCACCATTCAACTATAGTATTCACCTTCATAGAGCAAACAGTGACTTGAGGGCAGGAGAGAACCTTTATAGAAGTTAAACAAACAATTCTGAATATAAGGAAGTGGCTGGATAGATGTCGCCTCTCTACTCTTGTCTAACACAGAGATACTATTAGATGTGATAAATATGTTACAAAAGTAGTTAGTATAAGATTCCTAATATTATTGATAATTATTATACTATAGCCTATGAATATTACAGAAAGTTTTGCTAAATTGTATTAATTTAAATCTATATATGAACTAAGGAAATTCACCAAGCCTTTTGCTATGCTATCAACCAGATTTTCTGTGACAGATGGGGGCATCTGGAGAGATTTAGTCCCCATGGTTATTATTTATACAGCAAATTATTGTTTTGTTTTCTGAGGGAATTTGAAAGTGGGAGTTTGAGAGAAAGCCTAATTTAAATAAAGCTACTCACAGAATTAACAACTCTAATTTGTTTATGTTCAAACTCAACATGGAATTATAGCAAGCACCCTTATAATTCAACCTATACTCTCACAACTGTCTTTGACGCATGCTTCTTGGCTCTGATCTAACAAGATAATAATTTTAAGAGAGAAAGGGGGAGATTTTCGATCTACTAATAAAATTGAATGAAATTGCCACCATAAAAGGGTAAAATCACAAATGTTTATAGAAAAACAAAACAACGGAGAGACAAAGGTGGGTGAGATATTTTTGATTGGACCAACTTTTATTGGTGAGAGAGACAAGTGTTCAAGCTTACACAAAGCTCTTCTTCAAGTCTGAGGTTTAGCATACATCAAGTCTAAAGAAGAGCTCTATGTAAGCTTGTCTCTCTCATCAACAGAAATTAACTCAGTAAAAGATATTATCTCACCCACTTTGTGTCTCTGATATCCAACAGGGCTACAGTCACACTGCATAAAACAAAACACTGACAAATCAGGCATAAAGTATCATGTTCTAACTTGTGATTCTCTCACATACTATGTGACGACTACACCACTTCTTTCCAAAAGAACCCATCTGAGATGTTTAAATAGAAGTTTAACCTTCTGCTTTATTAAACAGTGTTTACCTACTTTAGAGGATTTTCATTACAAAAGAAAACAAGTCAGACTTTATTATTCTCACAAGTATATGGAGCAAGAAAATCTCTCTCCATAATTAAGGCTGGCAGCTTTCAAGTATAAATCAGATTTTTGCCCTTCCTTGCCACTAAACCTGGGGCAAAGCTCAGCCAATCTAACTGACTTTCTCAAGATCAATTTTTCACCAGACTTTTATTTAAACGAATAAAATAAACATTTCAGGATCAGACATTTTTATTAGATCTGAGAGTTTGGAAGTGTTTCTTACTTTTATTGGGACATTGCTTCTCAACACCAATGCCTTTGACTATACTCTGTGGAGATTTGGGGGTAGAACTAGAACCTGGCTTTTCAGTGCATCGAACAATGCTAAAATAATGTGCGCTGCAGTCCCGGGAGGGAGGTATAGGAAAGAATGTGGGGGGGAAAGGGCCTAATGGAATGAGTGGAAAGCTGGTAGTCAAGAAATTTCAGATTGCTGTATATTGCTGGCTCTGCAGCAGTGTGTGACCATAACAAGTAGCCTGATTCAGCATTCACTTAGAAACAACGGAAAGACTCCCATTGACTTCAAGGATCTCTAAGAGCTTTGCAAACATTAACTATTTAACAATCCTCCTGTGTTATCACCTTTTAAAAATGGGGAAAGATTAGGGCCCAGGTTCAGCAAAGCACTAAAGCACCTGCTTATGTCCCACTGACTTCAAGCACAAAATATACAGCAATGTCAGACAGTTTATGACCTCCCATGTAGCTCTCCCTGGAATATACCTGAAGCCATTTGTTAGCTTGGAAGAAGATCCCCTGGCATCAGGGCCAGCTCCAGGCACCAGCTTACCAAGCAGGTGCTTGGGGCGGCCACTTCGGAGAGGGGAGGCACGTCCAGCTGTTGGTGGCAATTCGGCGGACGGTCCCTCACTCCTGCTCGGAGCGAAGGACCTCCCACTGAATTGCCGCCGCAGATCGCGATCACGGCTTTTTTTGTTTGTTTGTTTGGCTGCTTGGGGCGGCCAAAACCCTGGAGCCGGCCCTACCTAGCATCATTCCTTCCTAGATATTTTATTTCCTTTCTCCTCTTTGAGAGGGTGTTTGCTCTTTCTCTGCAAACAAGGTAATGTATCCTCATGTGATTCAAGCTTCAGTAAGATGCAGCTATCCTTTAAGCTTTCCTACAGTGAGGAAGGAACGTGTCTGGGCCAAGTTGCATTAGAAGTTTTCCTATGCCATTGAGAGGTTCAGTAATGATTCTCTTTATTAGGGAAACTGAAATGGGCAATATCTTTTGGCCCTGAAGGATCTCTTTACCTAGGTAGATACATCATGCTCATCACTGTGGCATTTGAGAACTTTAAATAAAAAAACCCAAGCAAGCAACTAATAGGCCAACTCTTCCCCCTTCTGGTTCCACCCATCTTTCCCTATACCAGTGGTTCTCCAATTAATTTGATTGTGCTTCCCCCTTCTTTGTGTCTGTAGTAGTTTATGACCATTCCCCACCACCAGGTGTCCAGCCAGCAGCTGCCACTCTCCAGCCACCCAGTTCTGAAGGCAGAGTGGAGAGTGGCAGGTACTGGATAGGCACCCAGTTCTGAAGGCAGCGCCTCCACCAGCAGCAGCACAGAAGTAAGGGGGGCAATACCATACCTTGGCACTCTTACTCCTCCGCTGGTGCTGGCGCTGCCTTGAGAGCTAGGCATCCAGCCAGCAGTGCCACTCTCTGGCCACCCAGCTCTGAATGTACGCAGTAAGGTTTTTTTTCCCCCCCCTAAAGCTTCTCACACACCCCTAGAATACATTCTATGCCCTCCCAGTTTGAGAACCTCTGTCCTACATTATGATTCCCAAGTGATTGATCTACACTGCACCTTCCACCTCTTCATGATCTGACACTGAAAGATTCTATATTTTATGTCCACAAAAGGACACTTCCAGGTATGTACCATGCTAGGTTATCCACAAGTTCTCACAAGACAGCAGTGCTTTAATGCATCAAATGGGTGATGAAAAGCCTGTTTTTCCCCATTGTTCTTTTAATGTTATCACTTGTAACAAAAATTGCAGAGTTTAGAACAGGGGTAAGTAACCTATGGCACGCGTGCCAAAGGCGGTAGGCGAGCTGATTTTCAGTGGCACTTACACTGTCTGGGTCCTGGCCACAAGTCCGGGGGGCTCTGTATTTTAATTTAATTTTAAATGAAGCTTCTTAAACATTTTAAAAAACTTATTTACTTTACATACAACAATAGTTTAGTTATATATTATAGATTTATAGAAAGAGACCTTCTAAAAATGTTAAAATGTATTACTGGCACGCAAAACCTTAAATTAGAGTGAATAAATGAAGACTTGACACACCACTTCTGAAAAGAGCAACAGAGGGTCCTGTGGCGGGTGCCCATAGTGGTGCCACTGGTCTGGAGGTATATATTGTCACCAAATTTGAAATAATTGGACCTAACCAGATCAGCTACAACATCACCGGCTCATTCACCTGCATGTCCACCAATGTTATATATGCCATCATGTGCCAGCAATGCCCCTCTGCTATGTACATTGGCCAAACTGGACAGTCACTACGCAAGAGGATAAATGGACACAAGTCAGATATCAGGAATGGCAATATACAAAAACCTGTAGGAGAACACTTCAACCTCTCTGGCCACACAATAGCAGATGTAAAGGTAGCCATCTTACAGCAAAAAAAAAATTCAGGACCAGACTCCAAAGAGAAACTGCTGAGCTCCAGTTCATTTGCAAATTTGACCCCATCAGATCAGGATTAAACAAAGACTGTGAATGGCTATCCAACTACAGAACCAGTTTCTCCTCCCTTGGTGTTCACACCTCAACTGCTAGCAGAGCACCTCACCCTCGTTAATTGAACTAACCTCGTTATCTCCATACTGATTTGTACCCCTCTGATCCTTGACACTTCTGAAAAGGTTGCCAGCCCATGGTCTAGAAGAATCGGTTGGGATAATAAATGCAGTTATTAGGTCACTTAATATTTCAGGGGACTCTAGCTTGAGGTCATACAAACATGAATTTGATCAAGGTCAGTAGTAGGGTGACCAGATGTCCTGATTTTATAGGGATAGTTCCGATTTTTGGGTCTTTTTCTTATATAGGCTCCTATTAGCCCCACTCCCTGTCCCGATTTTTCATACTTGTTGTCTGCTCACCCTCGTCAGTAGTGATCAAAATCTGTTGCCATCAAATGACTGTTTGGTTGCTTGTGTGACCTGAAAGTGACCCAGTTCCTGTTGGAAGAGGGTTGCATATCACCACTACAACTGTTATTCATTCCATTGCCTCATTCCTATGCACAGTACTTCGGTAATGACACTCTAATCTGCAATTTCAACAGTTAGACCAAGGACTAAATGCACCTAGAGACTGAATAACTGCTTTTAGGGGAGTGTGTCCTCTGCCAGAATAGGGTTAATCTTTACTGGGAAAGCAGTGTGAGAAGCTTACCCTGCCATTGCCTAAACTCTACTTATTTTGAGCTTGATATAAGGATTACATTCTCCACTGCTGTTGACCTGGCAGCACTTTTATGGGCAATATATTCACTTTACAATATACAAATAAAACACAATAATTTTCATTTCTCTTGTTTTAACTAGGCACAAATAGCCACATAATAACTACCTCATAACTATAGACCAAGTGGGTACATGGAGAATACCATCAAGACAAAAGTGGCCATATCGCCAGCTGGTGTAAAGTGCCATTCATTCATTGAATTCAGTAAAATGAGGCCACTTTACAGCATCTGGGAATGTGGTCCAAAGTTCTTCCGATATAGCTACAAGTTAATCTGCAGGAATTGCATCTATTATGTGTTTATATGGTACAGTATTTCCCAGATAACTATAGAATAATTACATTGGTTGTAGATATATCATATAAAAGGAAATAGTTTAAAATTCTCAATAACTTCCTAGACAACAATTTTAGATATAGATTTTTATAATACTTTGCTACTGAAAGTGAATTTTCATGACATGAAGGAGGGTGAAAATGACTAAAAGCCAGATGGTAAATAAACCACAGTTCATCATTTAAGTTCATACACTGCAGTCGCTCACATTTTTCATGAATTCCCAGTTCATACTTAACACAGAGAAGACAACAGTGAAGTATTACATTCCTTTCTCTCAGACTATCAATCTAGTCGAGGAATGTTAATCACTCCTGAATCGGAAACAGTAATAACTTCTAATAAGCAAAAAAGTTGCTCTGTAACAAATTATCACGTTGTAGCAACAATAACAAAACTGTGATTAATTCTCCTTATTTAGCACAGATTATTGAGAGTTTTCATTTGCATTAATACTTTTTCCAACATAGATCAAACATGTACACAGTGGTGTAGCTGTGTTGGTCCCAGAATATTAGAGAGACCAGGTGGGTGAGGTAATGTCTTTTATTGGACCAACTTCTGTTGGAGAGTGAGACTAGCTTTTGAGCTTACACAGAGCTTTTCCTCAGGTCTGCGTAACTTAGGCCTGGTCTACACTACAGGGTTAGGTCGACATCATCTGCCTTGCATCAACCTAGATGGAAGATTCTTCACTTAAATTAGCTCCTGCCGAAGTGCCTCTCTGCGCTGATTTATTAACACCATCGTCCCGAGCAGTGTAGAGTCACAGTTGATGTAATTAAGTCAACACAGTGTCAGTGCAGACACTGTTGCCTATGCCAACAGTTACAGACTTTCAGGGCCACAATGCCCCACACTGACAACATAGGCGCCCACTTTCTCTGGCGCTGGTGGGAGCCTGCGCCCCGCTGCCCCTTTCCCCGCCCCCATTCCAACCCCATCCCCAAATTCCCCACCCTAACTCCACCCCCACCCTGCCTCTATTGGATTCCTTCCCCAAATCCCCACCCCGGCCCCACCTCTTCCCCCAGCACGCCACGTTCCCCCTCCTCCCCGCCCCACAAATCAGCTGTTTTGCGGCACAAGCGCTGGGGGGGGGGGTGAAGCAGGACGCGGCGGCATGCTCGTGGAGGAGGTGGAGGTAAGCTGGAGCAGGGGGGTGGGGCGGGGCCATGGGGAGCTGCCAGTAGGTGCTGAGCACCCACCAATTTTTTTCCATGGGTGCTCCAGCCCCGGAGCACCCACGGAGTCAGCACCTATGACTAACAATACAATCAGTACAAGCGTGGTCAATGAGGATACGCACTGACAACTCAGAGAGCCCAGTGTGCACATATACACAAGTGATTTAATTATGGTGGTGGCTGTATGCCAACATAAGTTAGGTTGACTTAATTTTGTAGTGTTAGGCCTTGTCTACACTGCCACTTTACAGCGCTGAAACTGTCTCGCTCAGGGGTGTGAAAAAACACCCCCCTGAGCAATGCAAGTTTCAGTGCTGTAAAGTGGCAGTGTAGACAGTGCACCTGACCCATTAAGCTATGGCTCATTAAGCCATGAAGTGATCACTCTATACCTAATCTCTCAATCCTCAAAGGAAACCTGCACAACACTTTCAAAAGGCAAGCCTGGGAGCTTAAATTCATAACTTTGCTAGACATATGGATTGAAAAAAGATACTAGATTTATAGCTTATTACAACAATCTATAACCCACTAATAACACCCTCCACCCCCAGCACTTCTCCCTGGCTTCCTTTCCTCCTATGACTGGAGGAGTATTAACAGGCCATTTCATAGTGAATGGTCCCTTTAAGTATGTGTTAACCAATTATGCAAAACAATCTGTTCCATCTTGTATTACACCTAAACCACATTTAAACAAACCAAATTCTTTCTTTCAAACAAGGCATTTCCTTCCATACACAACTGCAGTATAGTTTTTGAGGATGAATATTTTGTGAACTGATTTTGTCTCACTGAGCATATATGATTTATAAAAGTACCTATATTTTAATTGTGCACCAGGGTTGATAATTAAGATTTGACGCTAGAAATAAGTCATAATATTAACATCAATTTATGTGAGGAAGAATCAAGAACTAATGTATTTTTTCTTTCACTAGTTTTTCCTTATCCACCAGAATATGCAATTTCTCAGTTTAAGTACTCAATTATACATTACTTGTAGATATCACCATCAAATTGTATATTTTATATTAAAAAAAACTTTAAAAAATGAAAATTTGCGTAAGTACTGAATGTAGCAGAATATTATGTAGGGATGGCAGTTTTAGTAAATAATCTCTGATGGGAATTTATTTTTTTTTCCAGGAACTATACAACTAAAATACTTTAGAAATATCCATAATGTTGTTTTTATAATAATGTATATTGTGTACATACAAATGAGATTTTCAAAATCACACCTAGAGGTTTGGAAATCCACTTCCCTTAAGTGAGAATTGGGTATCCTAATCCATTAGATGGTTTTCAAAATCTCAAGATATATATGTGTTTTCCTTCAACTGCCTCTAATTATTATAAATGGTAAATAAAATATTTAAAAACAGGAAAACAGTAAAAAAAGGAATGTAAATTAGCGTATGGAACTGCATGGTATACCCTACTGTGCTAACAAACAGCAACAGTTCACAATTTTCATTTTCAGAATGCTTTACAACCATTGCACAATCATGCAGGATGATATCACGAAACTCTCATAAAAGCCAAAAGGAAAACCCTCTCAGAACCAGTGGCAGGCCACAGGCTGCAGCACATTGCTTCTGCAGCACATCTCAAGTCTAAGGGATGACTTAATGGCTGCTACTTCTATAGGTTGCTGTAAGTGCCCTATTAGGGTTCCCATATTTATCAAATAAAAAAAAGAGGACCCTCCACGGGGCCCTGGACCCGCCCATTTCCCACCCCCAGCCCCGCCCCAACCCCGCCCCAACCCCGCCCTAACTCCACCCCCTCCTCCCTCCCACTCCCAGCCACGCGAAAAGGGCTGCCCAAGCGCTATCGGCTTCACGGTTTGCCGGGCAGCCCCCAGACCCTGCGCCCCCGGCCGGCGCTTCCCCAGCGCAGCTGGAGCCCGGGTCTGGAGGCTGCCCGGCAAACCGTGAAGCTGGTAGCGCTTGGGCTTCGGGCAGCCCCCTTGCCTCCGGACCCTGTGCCCCCAGCCGGGCACTTCCCCTCCCGGGCTCCGGCGGTGCAGGGTCCGGAGGCA
>NC_048307.1:27751279-27766440 GCF_013100865.1 Trachemys scripta elegans
TGATAGGGTTACCATACGTCCGGTTTTTCCCGGACATGTCCGGCTTTTCGGCACTCAAACCCCCATCCGGGGGGAATTGCCAAAAAGCCGAACATGTCCAGGAAAATGGCGGCTCTGCTCCTCCCCTGACTCTTCGGCTCTGTTTAAGAGCCGAAGAGTCAGGGGAGGAGCAGAGCAGCCGCGGGAGGGGTAGTGCCCGGCCGGCATTTTCCCGGACATGTTTGGCTTTTTGGCAATTCCCCCCCGGACGGGGGTTTGATTGCCGAAAAGCTGGACATGTCTGGGAAAAAACGGACGTATGGTAACCCTATGCCCTACCCAATTATTCCCTTTTAAACTTAATGTTAAGACATGCCTAACAACAGGTCAAGGCTGAATCCCCACTTTGTCACTCCGAGTGCAGAAGGTGGAGGGCCTGCAAGGATTCTAAAAATTAATACGTGCCAGTCCAGGCTTGTATTATACTCTCAAGGTTATAGCTTTTCTCTGACCTTGGCTTGGTAAACGCTGCCACCACCCAAATGCAAAAATACCCTTTTGAACCCAGGAAGGAGCACTTGGGAATTCCTCCCTGTGGCGTACCCTCAAGCCCTTTCACCCCCTCTCCGGGGAAGAGCTGAGAAAGAAAACAAAGGAAATTAGCTGTGGCTACCAGCTAATCAAACAACATGCACAAACCTCTTAGGACACTAAAAATCCAATCCTGTTGTTAAAAAAGGTAAATTTTATTAAAAACAAAAAGAAAGGAAATACATTTGGAACTTAGGTTTTTTGCTAGATCTTAAAAGAAACAATTACAAAAATTAAGCATAAGGATAGCTCTCTTGAGATTCAGCTTAAAGTTTACAAGCAACCAAAGCATAAGGATATAGCACAAAGGAGATCCACAAACCAAAATAAAAAAATAAACCTGTTCGCATCTAGCTAAACATTCCTAATGTACTTACATATTTGGGGGGGGGTTTCAAATAAGTAATTCTAGGGATGATCTGATGAATTTTCATACCTGGTTCAAGCCTTACACAGCATTTCTGCTTATAGCATTGCTGCTCCGTGTCCTTCCAGCCCAGAGAACAACAGAAAAAGGGAAAGTTTATTTCCCAATTTTAAAAAGTTCTACTTTCCCATTGCCTGTTTTGGTCAGGTGCCCACTCCTTTTCTTTTACCTGTGGGCTTGTTAACCCTTTACAAGTAAAGCAAGCAGAGAACAGCTACCAAGAGGATTTGACAGTTAACTAGCTGGCTGGGTATCCATAAGGGAGCTATCCCCCCCCAACCCTTTCAGTTATCACACAACATTAAAATGAAGTTTCTTTCGGTCTCTCTCTCTCTCTCTCTCTCTCTCTCTCACACACACACACACACACACACACACACACACAGTTATTGACTAATGTCCTCAGATAGCACTAGGACACACATTTTATTCTTTTATTTAGACTTCTAACCAAAAAAGGGGGAAGCACCTATTAAGATATTGATCAAAGAGAATATAAGCCCTTTAAAACTGAAACACACACACACCCCACAGCAAAATAACCCCCATATAAATATAGGCAATGTGAGACTAAAACCAAAGTAATATATCATGTATCATCAGGAGAGTGTCATAGCTCTTTAAAATAAAAAAGGAAGGAAAGTAATCAATTTGGAGTCTTTATTAAAATATATGCCAACACTACCTTGCATTTGGTGACTCCATTTCACATTTTTTTATGTACTTTTTAAAATAGATGTACACTTAAAATGAAATGTTTTTAGGTGTCAGCAAGATGCCCTGTTTAGCTTGGTTGCCTGCATTGCACATATCCAAGGAACTATATGTAATGATAGAGATAATAGTGCTGCCAGGAAAAAAATATTATTTCCATCGACACTTAAGAAGATGAGAACAACTAGCAAGAAGAGCACCGTCAAAGCAGACACAGATATGAAGCTGTTACCTACTGTACTTCAAGCAAGTTGTTCAGAAATGCATTAAATCACTGCAGAATTTCAGTAAGATTAATGTTGCAGGAACCACGTTTAAATTCAGCATTTGCCAGTGACTCAAAGTCATTCCCAGTGTGTAGCAGGAAGCAGCATCAGTATGCAAATGAGGAAAATGACCATCTCTGTTTGCCATGGTTCCATACACCTTAGGAAGTAAGCCTGCTGCAACAAATTCACAGCCAGTAATATGGGTATTAATGGTACCTCCAGCAGTGCTGTCAGTGAAAGGACAGTAATAGTACTGTAGGCAGACTGGTTAAACTTTTTTCTATATATCTTCAGAGGCAGCAACTTGCTGAAACTGGAAATTGGAGATAGATTGTTTTTTTCATGGAATATTGACTTTCATGTTCAGGTGAATAAAAGTAGAGATTATATATATTACATCAAAGATTCCATTAAAATTTTTGTATCGTATAGGAGTTTCCTTTGCAAATCAAGAAACCACATCCGAGTCTGTATCATCTTTAAAAATGTACTGGAAAAAAATTACAATTTTTAACAGTTTCATATTTTAACAGAGCTAAATCACCAATAGGTACAATGATTTCAAGACCTTTAATTGTCATGCATCTTAGGCATCACATAAAGAAGAAACATAGGACTATCATGCCAGTTCAGACTACTGGCCCATTAAGTCCGATAGCCTGCCTTGGGAGTGGTTAGTGCCTAATGCTTAAAGGAAGGCAAAAAGCAAAAAAGAAGAAATCTATAATGTGGTAGTCTAATTGTACAATGTTGTCCAAGTTGAAAAGGAGGGGAACTCTTTCTGGCACCTAGTCTTCTAACTCCCTGAAGCATAAGACTCAATTAGGTCTAACTTAGCTAGGGTGTGAGAAAAGTACAGTTAACATATTCTGTGGGAAAGTATGCCTCCGAGCCTTCTTGTTCTCAGCTATTCAAGGAATTCAGTTTTAGTGAAAAACTCTATCATAGAGTAAACAGGCTGCACACTTTAAAAAAACCTAACTTTTCATTGGCGAGAGAAGTGGAAATGGCATATAGAAGATGTCACTCTGTTTTCACTGAAACTGGAAAAGACCATGCTGCCCTTCCCACAGAATGGGTCAGCATGGACTATAATCTCAGCCTGTGCAGTACACTACATTAAAAAAAAATAATAATAATCAGTGCTTTAATGCTGAGCTGAAATGGGAGTCCTTAAAGTAATAAGCGATGAGTTCATGCCCATCTACCAATGTCTCAATTCAAAAGGCACGACATTTCAAATGCATTGTAATAATGTAACTTTCATAATATTTCTCCCCATTGGATTATTTCAAATGACAGTTATTAAAAAAATAGGGAATTTTCCTGACCCACATCATTCAATTCTAATCTATCTAGGCATCTGTGCTTATAATTCATACCGCTGCAGTCCCAGCTTCATGCCTTTGTGGAAGTCACCCACAGCTTCTACTTTTCAGAGGTGAAGTCAAGAAAACCTTCAATTCTGTCTTAACATCTTTTGTTTGTTCCTCTTCTTTCTCCCAACAGCTCCTTGATATGTCAAGGGATGCTCAAGATCAACCTCCCCATTCCTCCAGCAACTGTACTGAGAGCTCTCCGTCTTTCCCATCCTTAGACCACTCATCTAAGGAGGGAAGCAGAAGCCTTCCTGCCAGCGACAAGCAACAGTGAAACTCAGTGCCTACAGCAGTCTTTCTGTGAGGCCCCAAATTCTTGGAGTGAAATCCTGGCACCATTGAAGTTGATGGGAGTTTTGACAGACTTCAGTGAGGACAGAATTTCACTCCTAGAATGTGAAAACTCCAATCAACTTCAGTGGGGTCTCAGATGAATTTTGTGACCTACAATGTACTGTAACAGCTGTTAGGGCTAATCAAAGAAGTTAAGAGAATTGCTGATTCTTCCAACGTAATCCGAGATATGCAAGGAGGACTAGGGAGGCCTACTGGGCCATACGGAGGCTGGTTCAGTCATACTGAATGTTCTTAAACAAGGCTTAGATTTAGCTTAAGGGAGAGGTGAAGACTCCAGCCAGTCCTCATTTTAACTGAACCCATTTACCCAGTCCTACTTATAAGCAAGTGAGTTTCTTTATAGTTTATATAATGTTTTAAAATTAATTTCCAGTACATGGCACACCTTTAATATTCAAAAATATAGTCTCAAGCCTCTTTTTAACTCCCAGGGTTATAGTCATTCTAGGGTTTATTTTGGCAAGGACCCTGGCAGAGGTTCCCACTGGGGAAAAAGGCTGTTAATAGAGGCTGTTACTGCAGAAAGCTAGCTGACGTCTGTCCTACAAACAGGGGCAAGAGCAGAGCAGAGCACTAGGGGCAAGCAGAGCAATGTGGGCAAAGAGAAGTTGGATCTATTGATTTGCTAGAACCCCAGATCATTTTAAAGCTGTCCTTCCCAAGTGTTAACTCCATTAATTTGAGCAGTACCTCCACCAGTGCTCCAGGGGGATTAATACTCTCAGGACACACAGCTGGTGCAGGGAAGTTTGTATTACATCTCCCTGTGCCAGATGAGGTGAAAATCTAAATAGGAAACTTTAATCCAACAGAATTATTATTTCTTAATCTCAACAGATTCATACTGAGATACAATGGAGAAAAATTGAACCAAATGAACAATAATCAAGAACGGACAATGGCAGGTGTTCCCCCATACAGAAATACTACTGACTATTTAATCATCAATATGACTCCTTTGTTTCCCAAGAACACGAGGTCTAAACTGATTCTACTGCAAGCCACAGTACAAAACGATCTTGTTTCTTGCTATATAAGATTTTCATATGCATTATTCCAATGACAGTCACATTAGAGTGCTACTGCAAGGAAATAGCAGAGGGGTGTGTGTGTGGGGGGTAAAATATACATTTTGTGCTAATCAAGGAATGCAGTGTGGAAGATGGCACTATTAGATTTTTTAATATTTTCTTTCAAGGTAAGAAAGAGATTTAATTTAACCACACTAGATACTCAAACTATAACCTGATCAAAATAAATCTCTTTGTGAAAATAAACTAACTAGTGAGAGAGGCTTTACACATTACACCAGAGATGTGAAACACAAATAGAAAGTGTACAGCAACAATATTGTTTCAGAAGGAAGAGAATTAGAAGTGAAATTTGAAAATAACCATTATCTGATACAGAAAAGGAAACATAATGAACTAACAGCAGTACACAAAATGAATTTGATTTCCTCAACAATGACAATGGCAAATGATACATTGACTCCGATTTATAATTTAGACTTCCTATAGCCATAGAAGGAGCTGTCTAAAACTATTACAAATGTGGTTGTCTGCCTCTTACTGCATGTTGTATGACTCAACTTTGTGCAGGAGTTTGCAATAAAGCAGAATGTAGAACAGATGTGGCCAATATTCTATGATTTTAACATGCTTAAACTCTATCTTATTAAAAGTCTGGGTAAATAGACAAGTGCTGCAAAGTACTCTGAAGGACAAAAAATTTAGGCTCAAAATGGAAAACAAATTTTAGAGTTGGGGGTCTTCTGATGAGAAACTGTGGCAGCCAGCCATATCATATGTAAATCTAGGGACTGTTAAGTCACTTGTCTCCAGTTATTTCAGGTGCTGCTGTTTAACACAGAAAGAAAGTCTGTCTCTGAAATACATGGAATTCAATCCATGAAACGCTTTATGTAGATTAAAAGCAGCAACTTGAACTGCACCTGGAATTGTACTAGAAGTAAGTACAGTTTCTGAATCACTGATGTAATATGCTCCATAAAAAAAACTCCACAAAGAAGGTGTACCACCATATTCTGCATAATGTATGCATGCACATAGCAATATGTTACCTCCAATATCACCACATCACATCTGGCTTACAATTATTAAGGATAGACACAAAACTTTATGCAAAATTACCACATGCCAGAGAGCCACTGTGCACCAACATGGGCCAAATTCATCCATGGTATAATTTCACTGAAGTATGAGTTAAAAATAAGATGCAGTCAACTGAATTGTGATTAGGATGGCCCAGTATGGGTAAGTAATAATTTTAGAAGGACATGACTATGTCTGATATTAAAGGAAATAAACTTTTTAGTACTGAATTTGCTTAACTAATACTAAAAAGTTTTTCCTTAACCATGGTGAAGTTATATCATCACATCATTTTTAAATTATGCCAAGAGGAAAGGCATGCTGCTCATGAAATTTCATTCTTGGATAGCTAGGGATAAAAGTAAGGCATGAGCCCCAGGGAGGTGTAGTAATATCTCCACCTACCCAGAAATGAAATGTATGATAAGGGAACTCATTCTTCATCAATATTTCAACATAGCTTTTCAATCAGTTTCCATATGTTGCACACTTTGCACTGGAAATAGGTCATGACTGGTAAAAACAAGATCAGTAATGTAACTGACCTACAGCCCAGAGGACAGAAACAGGTAGATAGTGTTTCACAGATGCAGGTCACTTTTACAAGCAGTAGGTAGAATCATTCATTCGTTCGCCTTTCTTAGACAGTTCTGGTCAAGTTATCTGTGGGTTTCATGTCGTCCTAACAGTCTCACTACTGCACTATACAAAGTGATAACATTGTAATGAAAATCAAAGAATTAAAGCAAGCCTTTTGCAAGATTAAAAAAAGTCTCTGTAGTCAGCAAGTAGCATCTTCAGCAATGAAATAATCCATCATTGACTTGAAATCTCATTCCAAAAATGCTCTCTAACTACAAATCCTGCAGTAAGAAATTCCATATTCAAGAAGCCAATAACTGAATCATGTTTTGCCAAACTGTCATAATCTTGGGAATATTATACAACAGAGTATTTTGTGATTTCAATCTATATGCACTTTAAGAGTCTGTGAAAACGCAGATTCATGTAATTTGGAAAAAGACTTTAAGCTGCTTTATAGACAAACACAAGTGTTTTAATCAAAGTGTCCCTTGAGATCTCTGTTAAGTAGAGACACAGTAAGCTGTAGATGGTCTTTAGGCACGAGCTTCACATTACATTTGGTTTTTAAGTTTTGACAAAGTCTTTGAATAAACAGGGGCAGCTTAATTGGCTTATACCCTACCAGTGGTAAAAATGTAACCATCAATTTCTCAAAATGGCAAGCAATGATTGCTCCTTTATGCTTAATCCTGAACTGTTGAATCCAGGAAGTTCAATATGATTTGAAAAGTTCAGTTCAATGTCCATCCATAATTCATTGCACTTATTAGCATCCATCCATTCTATAAGAATATTGTCTACGGAACATTAGAAATATAGTTAGTTTCTTTTTAGATTACATTTTAGCAATACATAATTTTTAAATTGGATTTCAGCAGTCTTCTGTGAAGTTTATTAATTAAGAAACCACCACCACAAAGAAAATGACAATATACATACAAGTGTCTCTTTGAGTTTATAGTACTACTCTCTTAATATATAAATAATGAACAACCTTTTGACTCAAAATGGGCCATTGTAAAACTCCTACCCTTTTGTTGTTGTGTTAGAAAACAGACCCTTCATTTTATTCTGCTGGGATCTATTTTCGAGGTAGTTACCAAACCAACCAAGTGGCTTTTGCACTCAACCTGTGTCATCGAGACATGGTAACAATAATTTATGGTCAACTGTACCAAAACCTTTGTTGGATCAATAAATAGAGCTCTATAGATATGACCCTTATCTCAAGCTGTCACATTGCCATCTACAACCTTTATAGCAACAGTAATTGTGCTCAACTTAAAAGCAGAACTAGAAGTATACGAGAAATAATATAAATCCAACTTAAAAAGAAAAAGGCCCTAGTTATGAAGTTTGTATTTCAAATACTCCCAAATTCACCACTGTTCAGATTCAGGACAATTTCTGTAGTATAAACACAAACGTGCTTTGCCACAAAATAGAAAAGTGGACATCTAAACAAAGAAACAAATACATTATAAGCCTTTTTTTTTTTACCACATATTGTTAATCAAAATGCTTAAGTCTGATTATGTTCCCCAGAGATTTGAAACCTGCCCTGCTGGCATGATTTTACCTCACTTCAATGTTTGGAACATGTAATAAAGCCTCTTTATGCCTAGCCAAGCAGATCAGTTTATTCGTTGTCCCCTTTCAGTCACAGAGACGTTAAGCGTCAGCCCCTTCTCCAAGCTCCACAAAGACTGCTGCCAAGGATATTTGTGCTGTGCTACATTATTATCCAGAATGCGGGCATTGCAATGCTAGTTGGCCAACTCCCCGGCTTTCACGTGTTCCCCTTTCAGATAAAGAGAGTTGCTCCTAGAACATCTTACAGTAAACAAGGTATTGTACGAAAAAAAACAAAAGCCTTTTATTTCACAATTATGAAATGTTTTAAAAAGTCATGTTTACAACTGAAGAGCTAGAACCTCCTTCTCTTAGTCTGTAACTTATGGGCACAAATAATTGTGGGCACAATTTTGAACCTAAAGTTATTTGCAGCTATACATACTCTTACTTAAATGTCTATGTTCCTACTTTTTTAAATGAGCACGGGTTTTAGAAGTTAGTCAATTCCAGCAAACTAGTGCCAAAAATAAGCAAATATCAATATTCAGATACAACCAAAGAGCAGGGAGAAAAAAGCATAATGCAAAATGCTGGAGGGAATGTATCAGCGGAGGTATCCAAATTCTAAAGCTTTTAAACAAGACCATATATTAATTTCTAATAGCATTGAAGTATCCAATCTCCTGAGAGTTTTGTTTGATATGCCTTAGCCATAACATCTCTCTTTCAAGCAAAATATCTTTAAGGTTTGTGAAAACTAAGGGTTCCCCACACCTCTGATTGATATTCAAAACAATTCAAAATTGATTGATATTCATAAAACCAGGTGGGGAGTATATGAGATTTCTTCTACAGCAGGCAAATCCAAAAAGTATCAGATAATCCTGGAAATACCATTCAGAAGAGCTGCTTCATAAAATAATTTAGAGCAAAGTTTAGATATTATGTATGAGCTGGTGGTTTTTTTTGGAAGCTGTCCTGGTACTATAAATCACACTTAGGTTTACTGGCTAAAATTCTTACAGATAGGTATTTATGAAGACAGTTTGTAAGACTGTCTTAAATAATCACACTAAATAAAGATTCTGCATGGATACAAGCAGGCCCTTTAACTGTCTTTGTCATCAGAATCACAGAGTGATTCTACATGATCAGCTTCACATTAAGGGATATCCACAGTATATGCAAATCAACCATAACAATTAATTCAGATTTCCCCAAGAACAGAGGCAAGCCATCAAATAGCGTAGCTTTTGTCGAAACAGAAGGGGGTCTACAACAACCTTAAATACACATTTCCACAATTTAGCAAAGCAAATTTGTAAGCTAAGCAGTTCACACTGCTTTGATACAGAGCCTGAAATGAATCTTTAATACAAATTGCAACATCCCCACCTCCACAGTAATGACCTGCTTGATGTATATTGTATCTATCTATATTAATTGGATCATTAATAATACTTTCTTTGAATCCTGTTCTCTTATATATGAATATCAGGAAGTGTATTTAAAAATCTCTTTTTCCCCCTTCAGCAAATCTCTTTTAGAAAAAGGGGATTTACATTTGACCATGAAGAGATTAACTCATACCTGGAATTGAAAATTTGTTTGCTGTTTTCAAACCCCTATTCATACCATGTGATGGAGACCTGGGAATAGGCTCAACAAGAAGTACAAAGACTATAACTATTTGATTATGTGACAACCTAGTATTTTCTGTTTACACATCATTGAACTCAGAGTTATAACTGTGGCTTGTTGAGACACAGACCTCATTGGAATGGGTGAAACAGTGTTTTGCTTCACCAGAAATCCCTGAGAGCATTTTCTGTCTAACTCAGAGTTCTTATATAGGGTGCCAAGGAAGTGTAGCTGTAACAGCCTTTAGTGAGACAGAGCATGTTTGTGCCTTCCCCCTTTGAAGAGTCTAGCATTAACATGGGCACTAGAATCACCTGGACTTTGCACTGCCTCTGCCAGAATCAGACCTCATAACACTTGTATTTGTTATGAGAAGTTAATTTATCTTAGTTTTCATTTTTATCATTGACAGAACTCATTTTCCAGTCTAAAACCACAAAGAAGCCAAAGAATAAAATAATAGGCAATTAACATAATGAAGCAACAGCCTTAATTAAGTCTGTTACCTCTGGATTTTAGAAATTGGAAACAAAATTATACAACTTGCAATGTCAACACAATTTCTTAAAACCCTTTGGGAATGGTAAACAGGCAACAAGTAACAGTGATATTTATAAATTTGCAGGCCAAGTCCTTTGTGAAGCCAAACATGGCGATCAGGTTTGCCAAGTGCAACAAAGTGAGGATCAACCCAGCTATAGGCCCCCCCACCTTGTTGATAAGACCTAAGTTAGTCACATGTAGAGGTTGTGGACTGAACCAGCCCTATTTACACAAGAACATAAGAAAGGCTATACTTGGTCAGACCAATGGTCCATCTATCCCAGTATCCTATCTTCCAACAGTGGCTGGTGCCAGGTGTGTTAGAGGGAATGAACAGAACAGGGCAATTATGGAGTGATCATTGTCCAGACTCAGCTTTGGGCAGTCAGAGATTTAGGGACTCTTGAACATGGGGCTGCCTCCCTGACCATCTTGGCTAATAGCCATTGATGGGCCTGTCCTCCATGAACTTCCTAATGGTTGCTACCACTGTCAGCTTTTTTGACTGTCACTGCACATTGAGCGGATGTTTTCAGCGAACTAACCACCATGATTAAAAGATCTCTTAGACATTTTTTTATGTATAGTTGGGATTATGTTTTCCAATGCGTATTAATTCACATGTAACATTGAATTTCAGTCACGGTGTTGCAAGATCCCTTTGTAATTCTTCACAGTCAGCTTTGAACTTACCTATCTTGAGTAATTTTGTATCATCTGCAAACTTTGTCACCTCACTGTCTACCCCTTTTTCCAGATTATTTATTAATATGTTGAACAGCACTGGTCCCAGTACAGACCCCTGGGGGAGGAGAGGCAGGCACCGCTATTTACCTCTCTCCACTGTGAAAACTGATTCCTACCTTTTGATTTCTCTCTTTTAACCAGTTACTGATACAGAGAACCTTTCCTCTTATCCCATGACAGCTTACTTTGCTTAAGAACTTTTGGAGAGGGATGTTGTCAACAATTTAACAGAGATTTTCGGTATGTCCTGTGTACCACTCAGCGAAAGCTTGACACCTTCTTAGCCAGACAAGTGGAGAGGGACAGTGCTGGGCTGGGAAAAGCTCCCGACGTTAGGTAGTAGAGCAAGAATGTTCCCTAACCCTCAATAAAAACCTTCGTGCTTTCCTTTCTCAAAATAATGTTAGCAATCCCAGTCACAGGTTAGTTTGTTTGCACCAAATCAATGATCCATGCCTGCCATGAACACGGAAGCGAGGAGAACCCTTGCGTCAGCCAATGAGGGAAGAGTACAAAACATACATTTCCCACACAGATGGGAAACAACATTTCCAAGAACCTCTTATTTTATTTATAACATATTTCTTTCAGCTTATATTTAAAATGCATTCATTAATTCATTCTGCCATACTTACAGGCTGCTGGTTGGTCCCCAGCTATTAGCTGATTAAAATGATGCTATAGGTGCAACCTAGCATATCAGCTTTGATGTGGTCAGACCTCTTTTGGGAGCAAGAACTGCTGAAGGATGTCATGTCCCCTTTAACCCAACTCTTGACTGTTCTGAGTTCACCTAGCAAAGACACTCAACTAACCCCAGATTTTTTTTAAAAAACAATAACTGACTGTCAATCATGAACTACTAACCTCTCATGGATTTACAAGGTAACGTAGAGATTCTAAATAAACATGATCACTATTGTCTGGCACACATATACTGAGGTGATGAGCACATTAGAAATCCACAGACTGCATTAATGCAATAGAATTATATGATGTGTGAAATAATTTATACTTTAGCCAGACACTATTCACTATTTCTTACATTTTAATTGCATGTAGACATGCTCTACATTATTAATGTTCTGTTCTTTCACTTTGAGAATAACTATATTCTTCTATTCTGCAAATCTTCCTTATTTCTTTTATTCAGAAATAAATGTTTTCATAACTTCGTTAGATGTACTGTAGTGCTGAACTTTTTACCTTGGCTTTATAAATAGGCATTGCTTTCATAATTCCTAACTCCATCCAAAAGTCTGGCATATGATTTGTTACTTAACTCTTTCTATATTGGGCAATGATACATTTAAGTTAATTATTAGTGGGAGTCACAGGGTGTTTTACTCATTACTCGAGTGCCTCTTTCTGGTTGTGTCTGGGGATTAGCTTTGCCAGGCTGATACCCCCTCCTGTGGTTGTATTCTATTCAAATTCTTAGTCTCATGCTCTCCTGGAACTCGACTGCTCCCACGTTGTGTGCTTCCTCCCAACCCCGGCAAGGGTCATTGTGCTTTTCTCCCCTTCTGTGCAAATCGTGTGCATCTAAGTCTATCCGAACCCACTGTCCCAGGCAGTCTTCCATTTCACCATCCCCTTAACAGTGCTGCTTCTCCAGTGGCTGGTGTGGGAACGCAGGCCTGCCCTCTACACTGGGTTCCAGCCCAGGGACCCCAGAACAGGCAGTCAAGGTCTGCAGAGTCCTGAACCTTACTGCTGGAACCCTAGCTACTTCCTAGCTTACTTTCTCTCACCCTGACAGTGACTGCAATTTCTCTCTCTAGCCCACTTCTACTCTCAACTACTAGGCTTTATACAGGCCCCTCCTGTTCCTCTCCAGTTGAGCTTCATCACTAATTGTTCCTCCACCAGGTTCAGTCTAGGTGGTTCACCTCACCTAACCACCTTAACTGTTTCAGGACTTGTGTGGGGTGGACACCCCACACAGGGGGAATGACATTTTCTTTTCCGTTAAAAGGAACAAAATTACTCTGGTTAGAACATTTAATATTTCCATATCATTTCACCCATCTTTAATTTGGGCACTGTAACATGCTATATTTATGAGGTATATACAGTATTAAAACTGTAACTACCTTGTCAAATATTTAACTTACTAATGTTCTGAAACCCTTGAAACATTGAAAAGCACTTTTTTTCAGTGTAACCATCACTAAAAGAGTGGCCTTTCTTTACCTTGACTGGACCATCAATGTTTGTAAAGAGAAAGAGCAGTCAGAAGCCAGTCCCAAAATGAACAGAAATACACAACTACATAAATATTTAAGAAGATTACAAGAAATATAGTATGCATTTTGTACTTCTATAGAAAAGCTACATTCATCATTATGCAGACTATTCTTTAATAAATATTTCAAAAACTTGAAGAGAGAAAAAATAGAATAGCATATAATATGCTCTTGGTGGTTTAAAAACACTTTTGCTTTCTGTCCTATGATGAAGTCTTACATTGTTTTAATTTCTGATGCATTTTAATGCCATTATGGGGTTGAAATTCATCTTTTGGTCCGTTTGAGAGGACAAAATGGTTTATATTTTGTCATGGTGCACAAATAAGTTAAAAATATAGTTTTAGGATGTATAGAGAGTTGTAGACCTTTTATTATTCAATATACCTCCATATAAATATAACAATTTAACGGGCTTTGGGATAGTAGAAACAAATTGAGAAGCATGCTCTCAAATTTAGTCTTCTGAAAATAAAGCAAACAGATTGCTGATCTCTCACACACGTACTTCAACATCAGAATCAGGAAGGGTTATTTGAGAAATGAACTCATTATTCCTTCATCACTGCACGTCTTAGGTTTCTTTGTGCAGCTGTGTAAGTATGTCTGAATTAAATTCAGATTGTTTGTTGGGTTGTGTTAACACTATCTCCACATAGTTCAGGAAAAATTCTAATTGAACAGGGTCCATAGACCCCAAACAGCTCTGAAGAGAAGGCAAGGCATGCAGCAGAATAGGAACAGAGCCACCTAAGAGTGATTCTCCATCACTGTATATGTTTTGTATAGAAAACTCTTCCCCACTATTACTAACCACAAGCTTTAAAAAAAAATCATGGGGCAGAATGAAGCATGTGAGAGAAGAAATTTAATCAGAACAACTCTTCCCCCTCCAAACAATTCTTGGTCCAGGGAGTTCTGGAATGAACTCACATGGGACATGGGACTATCTAAAGGTCTGGCTACCTTCAAAGGTTGTTGAAGTCTTCGATAAAGCCTTACCACCATTACTAGGGAAGAATGATATTTAGGGATGGAGTGAAGAAAAGGAAAGAAAACAACAAACAACCCAAGTACAATATCCCATGAACAGCTTCTTTTTACCATGAAAAGGACAAGTGCAGAAGAATCAGCGAAGACCACTATGGATTATACCGTACATATCCATGGGAAGGATTTAGATACTACAGTGACAGGTATTATTGAAAATGGGAAGGGATACTGTGGAGGAGAAGGGTGTGACAGCGGGCAGTGTTTTGTAAGAAGCAGATGAGAGGGATGTATATCCTGATAGGAAGAAGAATGTTATAAGGGAGGTAAGAGGGACTGAGGAAAGGAGAATGAGACAGCTTTGTGGAAAGTGAGGTGAGAAGATGATAGACTGAATGGACATCAGCACCAACCATTTCCATAGTACTTTCTACTTCCAGTTTACCTCAAAATACTTTATAAAAAAATTAATGAACATACCATTCCTGTGAGATGGGAAAGGTATAGACAGGAAGTTCTTCACCTACCAGTGAAAGCAAGCCAACTCCAGAATGGATTGAAACAGCTGTATTACACCACTCTGGCATTAAAGTGGAGAACACTATGGGTATGTCTACATTTTAAGCTAGGAGTCTGATTCTCAGCTGGGGAGACATACCCATACTTGCTGTGATCAAGGTAGTGCACTAAAAACCAGAATGTAGCTGCAATACGAATGGATAGCCGCCCACCATCTGTCATAACTATAAAGGGAAGGGTAATAGCTGTCCTGTGTACAGTACTATAAAATCCCTCCTGGCCAGAGACTCCAAAATCCTTTTCCCTGTAAAGGGTTAAGAAGCTCAGGTAACCTGGCTGGCATCTGACCTAAAGGACCAATAAGGGGACAAGATACTTTCAAATCTTGGGGGGGGGAGGCTTTTGTTTGTGTTCTTTGTTTGGGAGTGTGTTCGTTCTCGGGACTGAGAGGGACCAGACATCAATCCAGGTTCTCCACATCT
>NC_048307.1:27771421-27808210 GCF_013100865.1 Trachemys scripta elegans
AGGAGAGACTTGTTTAGAAAGATGTGGAGAACCTGGATTGATGTCTGGTCCCTCTCAGTCCCGAGAGCAAACACACAACCAAAACAAAGAAGACAAACAAAAGCCTTCCCCCCCCCCCAAGATTTGAAAGTATCTTGTCCCCTTATTGGTCCTTTGGGTCAGATGCCAGCCAGGTTACCTGAGCTTCTTAACCCTTTACAGGGAAAAGGATTTTGGAGTCTCTGGCCAGGAGGGATTTTATAGTACTGTACACAGGACAGCTGTTACCCTTCCCTTTATAGTTATGACAACAGGTTATTGCATAGTTGTCCACTATAGAGTTTCTTGCAACCTCTTCTTAAGCATGTGTTACTAGCCACTGTAAGAGAGAGCGGACACTGGACTAAGCTGGCCACTGGTCTGATCCACTATGTTAATTCCTAGCTTGAGAAATTTGAGATAAGGAGGACAAAATAAGGAGATAAGATTTAGCGACAACACCAACCTCTCAAAGTTCCTACACCAAAAATAACCCTGCAATAGTTTATGCTCCTCTGTATGGCAGGGGTTGGTAACTGCAGATTCCATTGACTCTGGTAGACTTATTGAAAGGAGATTTGCCAAAGCAGTACTTAGGAGATTCGCAACTAGGGACCATCGACCCTATGAAATACACTGATGGAAAGCAAAAACAACAAGGAGTCCTTGCGGCATCTTCAGGGCCGGCTCCAGGGTTTTTGCTGCCCCAAGCGGTGAAAAAGAAAAAAAGCAGCAATTGCGGTTGGCGGCAGCTCCACCGCACCGCTTTCTTCTTTGGCGGCAATTCGGTGGCAGGTCCTTCCCTCTGAGAGGGACAGGGACCCTCTGCTGAATTGCTGCCGAAGAGCCCGACGTGCCGCCTTTCCTCCTTGGCCGCCCCAAGCACCTGCTTGCTCAGTTGGTGTCTGGAGCCAGCCCTGGGCACCTTAAGGACTAACACATTTATTTGGGCATAAGCTTTCGTGGGCTAGAACCTACTTCATCAGATACATGGAGTAGAAAATACAGGAGCAGGTATAAATACATGAAAAGATGTGAGTTGCCTTACCAAGGTGAGGTCAATCTAATGAGACAATTCAATTAACAGCAGGATACCAAGGGAGGAAAAATAACTTTTGATGTGGTAATGAGAGTGGCCAATTTCAGACAGTTGACAAGAAGGTGTGAGTAACAGTAGGGGGGAATTAGTATTGGGGAAATTATGTTTACGTTTTGTAAGGACCCAACCACTCCAAGTCTTTATTCAGGCCTAATCGGAGGGTGTCCAGTTTGCAAATTAATTCCAGTTCTGCAGTTTCACATTGGAGTCTGTTTTTGAAGTTTTTTTTGTTGAAGAATTGCCACTTTTAGGTCTGTTATTGAGTGACCAGGGAGACTGAAGTGTTCTCCTACTGGTTTTTGAATGTTATTATTCCTGATGTCAGATGTGTGTCCATTTATTCTTTTGCATAGAGACTGTCCAGTTTGGCCAATGTACATGGCAGAGGGGCCTTGCTGGCACATGATGGCATATATCACATTGATAGATGTGGAGGGGAACGAGCCCCTGATGGTGTGGCTGATGTGGTTAGGTTCTATGATGGAAAGGGTGCTTGCCCTCTGAATCATAAATTCTATAAGAAAAGTGTACTTGCTCCTGCCTCATTAGAAACACCCACCCATAATTATCTGTCTCATGTCTTTATTCCTTGATTATTTCTCTAATCCCTGCACCACAGCCTGCCCAAGGAGTCATGCTCCCTGCCTACAGCAGAACACTTATTTGAGTAATTTTATTGATAGAATTGGTCTATTTGTGTGAGTAAAGAGTCATCACATGGGTAAGGGTTTCTGATATCCATTCTTTAGTTCATATACTGAGAAAATGTACTTTCCTTCCCTTTATTAACAGATTATATTTTCAAAACTATTGTTTTCCCCAATCAAATAATTAGCTTGCATTTTCCCTCTAATGTTGAAAGTATACCAATAATATAACTTTTAAAAATAACTGGGAAGGTTTATTATAAAAATCTGCAACGTATGTTATTTCTTATTTGGAACATAAACTAGTTATATTACATATATTCAAATGAGTCATACCTAGATATTGATTTTACATGTAATGAAAGTGTCAGCAAACTGAGTGATAAAATAAACATTCAAACACTTACTTTAAAAGATCTAAGAAATAGCATGTACAAAAAAAATACCAATAAGTTCAGTGTCTTTGATAGTATCTTAGGAATAAAATGATCAAAATCACACACTCTCTTTTTTAAGTAAAGGAAGCCCAGGAGTGAGCAACAAGCTGACACTAAAGGAATCTAAGTTAAAATAATTTTATTCTAATTCTAGTGAAAAATAGCTTTTTTTCTGCAAACAAATCCACTTGTTTACTCTAAAGACTTCATCAAAGAGCTATCTTTCCACTTAAAAAGTAACTCCCATCTCTTGAAATCTTTAACAAAATTAATCCCCCTTTGCTAATATTTGAAGACATCTCTTTGAGTACATAATAATTCTCTGGGGAATTCTTGTCATAGAAAAGTAGGAAGAATGTTCCCTCCTCTGTTAGCATGAGATAATATATGATTTGATGTGTAATAGATTTTTTTCATGTTGATAAAGCAGAAGTTAGGGTACAAATCAACACAAACTCTAGATGAAAATTAGCAGGAAAGTTATTTGTGTTCTCTTGCAGCCTTCTGGGCTAGAATTTCACAGTTTTATTGGGAATGTCCGATGTAAACAAACATTTCTACTGGTTAGTAGCAGAATGGAGCAAATAAAGTATTGTTCAAAAACCTAATATTACAAAACATTTGTTCATTTCAAGCCATTTTTCTAGGAATAATTTAATGAAGGTATATGGCTTTTATGATCGTTGTGTGATGATTTTACATCAAAACTACATTAATAAATAAAATGTAGATTCAGAGGGCCTTCCTGAGACAAACTCATTAAAATTAACAGGAGTTTGCTCGAGTAAGGCCCAATTATGGAAACACTTATGCACATGAGTAGCCCTGTTGAAGTCAACAACACTATTCATGTCAGTAAAGTTAAGCCCGTGCATAAGTGTTCATAGAATCTAGGCATAAGAACCTACCTCAGAATTTGACCTAAAAACTATTACTTGGCATTATAGACCCTTCCGCTTGGATCCTTTCACTGTTCACATGTATCTCTTCCCCTCCTACCTCCATAATAAAAAAAGAAACTCAAGATGGAGAATCTGAGTTCATTAGAATTATTCAGATGTATACATCTAATAATATAGAAACGTTTCAGTAATACTATTCTTCCCTGAATGCACTGTTCTGGATTCATACTCAAAGTCAAGTCCCAATATTGAAAAGCCTCTCTCAAGTGAGCTATCATTCAATAAGACTTTTTAGTTGTGTAAGGATTACTAATGTGAATAATGTTACAGGGGCCTTGCCCTTAATAAATTAGCAGTAATATTGTGAAGTATTTTCATAAAGATAGAGGAAATGGTTATCAGCTTCCCATTGTATTCATACATACAGAGCAGAATTACTGTGTATCTGAACTAATTTGACGAAGCTTATTTTCATTGATTGTAAATCCTCCAGAGTCTGTTCGAATTACATATAATGAATTTAAGTGATAGCGTAAGCATCCAGGCCTTTACAGTTATAGAGAGTGCATATTTGTATGAAAATACATGTCTGTCTGTCTCCTGTACAGTAGTTTATCAGATTGATCAAAGTAACTTATCTGAAGTGGTCTTCCCTTATGCCAATGTGAAAACAGAAGAACTTGATTTGGTGGCATGTTGTCCTAAAATGAAGATGTATAATGCCAATAAAAAGAGATGGAAGAAACTTCAGGATCCTTCATCTTATACATGTCTGCTGTCAAAATACTTTAGCGAGGTGACATACATCACAGAACATCCACCAAGGGATCAGAGGGGTAGAATACATCCTTTATATGGAGAGTTTGGATCAAGTCAAATCCCACTCCAAAACCTTGGAGAAGCTCAGATCTGCATCCACTTCCAAGATGGTCCCTGTCCTTTATAATGAGCTAAAACTAAATCTTCAAGTGACCACCCTGGACTATGAGGAAAACTCATATCTGGACCCCGTTTCAAACTACATAGCTTAGGCTCATTTGCATTTATATATTGAACTAACTACTTAATTTTATATAATGGAGAACTGTGTTACTAGTAGATCCTCCTTCAATTTGAGCTGTAAACTTATCAGAAAACTTAACTGAAGAGAGATGGAAAAATTACACTTATGAAGAACTTATTTCCTGAAGTTTCTTAAACACTTAACATCTTTGACCATGTTTATGGTCCTTAATAATATAATGGGAAGAACTGTTTTACATATTCTGTTGGTTTTATGCTTAAAGTTAACCAAAAACATTTCATGATCTACAAATGAAAAATTAGAAGTGCTTCATTACTCTACAAATTATAATGTATCTTTGACAATAACCGAAGTAACTGACCTCCAACACCACAGAACAACTGTCAGGTATGATTTGGCCACTGCTTAGATATATTCGGTTAGACTCCAAACTCTTAACAAAAATCAAATAGTTAAAGAGCACTTTGAGACATTAAAGCCTTGACTTAAGTAGAACATCTCTATTCAATCCAGAAAACACTTACCCATATGTTTAACTTCAAACACATGTTTAAGCCTTACTGAAATCGTTGGGTCTTGATCCCACACTTAAAGTTTAAATACATGAGTAAGTGCTTTTCTGAAATGGTACCAAGATCAATCAACTTATTCAAGATAAATTTGAGGGCCAGTCAGTTTAGCTGTATTCCCAATAATGAGAATATTTCAAACCACCGAACTACACATTTTTATTGTACTTTAAGTTCGTAGTGTTTGAAACAGGCAAACTCATTTGAAATTGCAATACCATGCCAAAGTGCTGACCATCTTCAAATACACGCAGATTTCATTCTGAGCTGAGGTGAAAGACATCCTCTCTCAAAACGTGAATTCAAAACCACAAGATGACAAGCCACACACTAGAAAACTTTTCCTTAGCACATATCACCATAACTTGGCTCTACTCAAAAAGTAATTTTGTAAAACTGGTTTCTTGAGGTTTCATGTTTATTTTTTTTCTCCTCAATAATTTCCTTATCAAATGTATTCTGCCTGCAAGTTAGAAGATGTTCCTTCTAATTGCCAGTCCAAACTCCACCAGAGATTTGAAAGTCAAGCTGAATTTTTTCCTTCTTGAGCATTGAAAGTAATACAGATTCTGAAGGTCAGATTAGGTTCTTGATGACATGTGTGTAACCTCCTTTTCATCACACTGCTCCAAAGGTTCCCAAACTGTAGGTTGCAACCCAAAATGGGGTTACACCATAAGCTGATGAGATTGTGGGTCCAATGGGTCAGATTCAGCCCATGAGGCGATGCCGTCTACCCCTATGTTAGGGTCTGCTCCACAAATGCCTCACTAGGAGGTCACCATTCTGATCTACAAAATGGCAGCCCTCTCATGATGTGACCTCACATATAGGATGTGTGTGAGATCATGTTGTGCAGAGGCTGCAATAGATCAAAATGGCAGCATCCTGGCAGCATGACATGTGAGGTCACGTTGTAGGTGCGGCATTTGTGGAGCAGGTCCCACCCCGTTGGCTGTGCAGACACGAATTTGGCCATTTGCTGGGTAAGTATCCAGCTGGGGGACCTCGAATTCATAAGATTTATTTTGGGATAGGAGCCTGTGCTAGCCTTTTCTGAGACAGGAATCTGCAGTGGCTTGTAAGCTCCTTAAGGCAGGGTCCATATTTTCTTTTATGCCACCTTGAGTACCTAATTGGCACTCAAGGATAAAGAACCATTTTAAGTCATTGTATCTGTGCTGCGCTATTATCACCACACACCGCCTTCCTGAGTCCTAGCCTCATTTGGGACTTAATGGTGAATACATCTTTCTGATTTGTGAAAAGAGGCAAAATGGACTCATTTTTACATAAAGTATCTGCTTCAACCTCCAGCACTGAGTCTAGTTGACTCACTAAGTGATTCGCAGAGAACAACTGGCATCTATAGCTCTGCAGAACTTCCTAGGTGAAGTTCTGCAACAAGTCTCCTCTACTGTGATCTACATCAGGACTTAGCCACTTCATGTGCATCTATTTGCAAAACTGTCTGAAGAAATATGGTCTGATCATGATGAGTTGTTCCACCCTGATGCTTGTTGCTCTTGCATGGAAAAGTACTGGGATGACTTTTGGAAGCAGTGTCTCTACGAAATGGAGAGCAAAACGAGTGAATTCGTTGTTTTTTATGTGACCAAAGGAAGATGTGCCTTTTTGCTTAGGTCACAGATAGATGTGGGAAACTGAATGAATTGATTACAGTTCTGCAAGGAAACACTTTCATTCTTCAGCTGAGGGATAGAATCACAGGATTCAGGAAGAATAATCTATTGAAGATGAAATGTGAATCATTCCCACGGCTTTCTAAATTCCTGGCTGACAATTAAATTATTCAGCCGTCCAGACAGGTGATGGCTGAGCATCTCAACCAGTTGGAGGAACAGTTTGTATCCTTCTTCCCCAACTTCGACATGACAAAGTATGATTGGGGGTGAAACCCCTTTCAATACAAGCCTAATGCCATGGATTTGCCAGTAGCTGAAATCAAACAGCTCATTGAAATATCCTGTGATCAATTTTTGTGAGGAATATATGCCCAACTTTCTTTCCTGGAGTTCTGGTTTACTGTCAAGAATGAATATTCTGCACTCGCAACACCGTGCCTTGAAACCAATTCACATATTTGTTTGAAGCTGGACTCGGCACACTTGTGTCTATCACGTCTCGGTATCGATCTACCATATATGTCACATCAGAGATTAGTTGTGTAATTTCTACCATGCGGCCACATTTCAAGAACCTGTGTCAAAACCTGGAAGCCCATGTGTCTCAGAGAGCATTAAATAACATATTTAATGTGTAAAGTCCTTGGATTCCTTGGTCGCTATATTGGTTTGATGCTGTTTGGTGTCATAGGAAACAATAAGTCTCAAAATGGGGTCTCACAGGCAAACAATTTGGGAACCCCTGTACTACACTCAATGAAACCTGTGCAGTCTCATTTCCTTCACTGGGTTTGCATAGGACCAATGGCTGGCAGCTGAAGCCAGACAAATTCAAATTTGAAATAAGACAACTTTTAGCAATGAGGGTGATTAACCATTAGAACATACTACCAAGGAAATTGGTGAATTCTCAATGTCTTCAAATCAAGATACATTTCTAGAAGATATCCTTTAGCCAAACAGAAGTGATTGAGCTCAGTACAGAAGTCACTGGGTAAAATTTAATGCCCTGTGATATATAGGAGGTCAGATAAGATGATCTAATGGTCTGTTGTTAAACTCTTTGACTCTGAACTTAATAAATAATTGTTTTGATCCTGCACAAGAAGGAATAAAATTCAGCTCATTCACCCAGTGCTACTTTAACTCTGCCCAGCTAATAAAAGTAAAACACTACTTAAAACCAAAATAAGTATTTTTCTTACTGAACAGCAGATACAATTCTGAACACACCTTCCCCAATCAAACACACACCTTCTCCCACCATCACACACACACAAAAAAAAAACAAAAAACAAAATCAGGTTGTGGAATCCAAGTAGCATTTTTAAATAGTCAATTTTATATCTGCACAAATCAATGTGAGATAAAGCTAGTCCATTACAATATATGTTAACTATGATTTGAGTTCTGTTCCCCCCCCACACACACAAATGGATTTCTATTAAAAAAACTTCCTTATTGTATTCTCATTGCCACATAACAGTTCGTAATGTAAATTCCATCATCTAGTTTATCGACAATCTCTGGCACAAATGCCATGGTAAGAAAGAGTGGCATAAATGTGTAGACAGATTAGATAGTTCAAAACTCTTTGGGACAGGTATAATGGTCTTCCTATGTGCTTGTCTGGCATCCAGTAAAATGGCACTGTATGCTGATTAGGGCCTCTGCGCTCTATAGTAATAGAAATACTGAATAATGGTGATAATTAATAGCAATTTGTTTCATATTTTACAAGCATAGAAAAGCTATCTGTAATCATCAGAGGTCAGGTAAACAACTGCCCGTTGTTTTTTTTCCATTTTCCAAGATGCATGTTTTTTCCCAGAGAGTCCTGCCCCGCATTGTAAATGAAGATGCCCTATAGAGCCGCTAAGCTGAATCTGAATTCAGTTCATGTTTGTAGACACAAGAGGACCTTTGCCCTCATGTTAAAGACCTACAGAATTTAGTAAGGATGAAACCAATAGGGTTTTATAGACATTATTTCTGATTGACTTAGACAGATAAAGTTAATGTGAAGACCATACTTCTTATTATTTGAGTTACCATATTGCCTACAAGTTCCAGTCAAAGACCAAGATACCATCGTGTGGTTGCTGTTCCAACACAGAACAAAAAGATGGTCCCAGCCCCAAGTACTTTACAATCTATCAGCATACAGTAATAATGGCAACAGGCAATCAATAAAATCCCCTCTCCCTTTTTTTATCCACAGCTAATATAAACAAAAGAAGCATAGTTCTAGCCATGTTGGTCCCAGGATATTAAAGAGACAAGGTGGGCTAGGTAATATCTTTTGTTGGACTAACTTCTGGTGATGAGAAAGACTATTTGTTTCACCTTGTATTTAGCTGTGACACTCGGAATACATTTCCCAGACCTGAAGAAGATCTGTGTGTGACTCAAAAGCTTGCCTTATTTATTTATTTATGAAGTTCATCCAGCAAAAGATATTACCTCACCTACCTTGTCTCTCTAACAAACAAAAGAATGCAGATGGGAATAAATGGATCCGCTTAGATGGAATCAGTCTTTGGGTTCTAATGTTCTAAATCAAGGGCTTGAGCTCCACTCTCTCTCTCACTTTTTACTGTAAAGCTGTCTGCAGTGACTTGAGAGCACCTATCTCGGGGCAGACTGTGAAGAACTAGGGCACAAATCCTAAATTGGTTGTGAATTCTATACTTAGATTTCACCAACCAATTATCAAGTTTAAACTCCTCAGGTACTATAACAACCGAAACATGGAGTCAAAGACTATCGCTTGGGTACTCTGATCTATCTTGCCACCCAAGTGAGCATACCTTTGTGAAAGATGGTCTCTTACACCAAGCATCACAGCAAAATTCATGTTACTCCCTGTCCCAAAAGAGAAGTCACTTACCCCAGGTCAATTGCACCTTAGATCTCACAGCAAAGACAATGCTTATAGCCAATCCTATAATAAACTATATAAATATTTATTACACAGGAAAAGGAAACAAGAGAGTAATTTACAAGGTTAAAGCAAGTAAACATATATGCACAAATGAGTTATAATCTTATGTTTCAAAAAGTAATAGAAGCTTCTATAATAAGCAAGCTCTATGGGACTTTTAAGGCTAACCCCAGCTAAGCAGTGGGACCTCTCGCTTATGTCTAGTAAACATTTTCCCTGAGAGTCCAAGCAGCATAGACAAACAGTTCTTTCTCTTTGGGGTTTTTATCCCCGCTTTTGCTCTGAGCTTCAAACTTAGCTGATGGGCGGAATCCACTTGCATGACACATCTGCATGATAGGAAGAGCAGAACAACAAAGTATTTTGTTCTCTTTAATGTGCCACTACAGTCTGACAGATTTTGATTGGTTTTTCCTATTGGGCAGGATGTAACATCTTCTATTGGTGATCAGCATGTCACCGCAGTTAATGTCTTTCTTCTGTCTGGTGATTTACACAATCACAGAGTCTTACAATACTCAAATATTACTTTACAATCTGGGATACAGATGTAAGTGAGATTAATGCATCCAACAACACACAAGTATTTACAAGACTAAACACTAAACACATTTTTTATAATTTGAATAACTATTTTAACAATACTAACACACAGGTGAGTCATACAAATTCCAGCTATGTAGCTGTCAGTGTCCAGTTGAGACATAGGGACCTTGGCATGAGTTGGTATCTGGTCTCCCAACATCACATTTACCACTATCAGAAGCACTCATTTGATCTATATACTACTAATCTTTCTATTCCTCATTCATTATCTTATAATTTGTTGAATCTAAGCTTACATGAAAAAAAGGATAATCTGTCAGTGAAAAATACAAACATAGGAAATGGCTTTTTGCAAGCTTTCAAGCACTGGCAAGTTATCATGACAATGAAATGATAGGAAATGACAAAATGTGCCAAATAGTCACGTAATTGCTTATGATTTATTAGGTTTTATCAGGAAGTCTGTCATCAAGTGTTATGAATTTATCATCATGAACTACTAATCTGATAAATCAGATGCATTATGCAAAAATAAAAGGGTAGGGGAGAAGCTAATGTATACAAATTGCATAACTCTGTGATCCTTTAGTTTTGAAGTCTACTGCATTACATCACTGGTTTTGGTAGAAGTGATCATAGAATCATAGAATACCCTGATATTCTATGATGTGTGAAACTGTGAAGCAAAAATATTGGCTTTATTTTATGTAGCTTGCACCAGATAACCACTGATAGGCTGCATGATATCAAAGGAGAATTTCCTCTCAAAGTCCCATAATCACAGGATTTTTAATTGGAATTATGTGTATGCATCAAGATAAAAAGCAGCTTTATTCCTGTTAATGTACAGTGCACAGTACAGTATATGTAACAAGTGTGCCACACTGCAATTTAGCTTCTTTACCAAGAGCTTATTAGCATTCATAATTTAGTTGCATAGTGTCAACAAGCAACTGGAACATTGGAAGCCTCCAGTTATGTCAAAATGTTACAGAAGAAACAATATCAGACCAAAAATATAATTAAGATGTACCCTGAAACATTTGGAAAGAATAAGGGTTTTTTTAAAAAAAAAAACAGGGGAGAGTAGGGGACAAATACTTTAATAAGGAACAAAAAGTTCTTTTTTTTTACGTAAACACAAAAATTGACAATGGCTGGATTTAGCAAAATGTACAATATCGTACATGCCTACCTGATGATTGTTTATCTATGGTATCTATTCAATTTGTAGGTGGCATTGTTATCAATTGCAAATATCTACCCAACATTGAAAATATTAAGCATTTCTCATTCCCAGGAATAAATCTTGAAAAATTCTCATCTTCTGCAGAGTTTCCTTTTACACTTTGGAAGAAAAACAAAGAACAGAGGGTGATAATACTGATTAAGCCAAGCAACAGGCTGAAACAGCTGACTAGCAAATGAGAGCAATATTCTATCTTGTGATGGCATATGTAAATAATCAAATGTAAGTGTTAAAACTATGTGACAATTGAATCTAGTGTACAAAATAGTGATTTGAATCTTCAAAAGCTTTATAGAGAAGTGGAAGAAAAGTATCTGAATATTTGTATAGCATCAAACAAAACAAAAGCAAACAAAAAACCACCTCTGCCGTTCTCACTATCTGCTTTGGTTTCTATGTACCCATCATCACCCTATTATCTGTGTGCCTCACATATATTAATGGATTCCTTCTCATAATGCCTCCCCTGTGAGGGAGGGGAGTATCACTAAGCCCATCTCACAAATGCAGAAGTGTGGCAAAGAAAACCACACAGTTTTATTTCCCAAGGTGCTGATCATGCACAACTTAATAGCAAATGGGAGATGTGTGCTGAGCACCGCTGAGAGTAAAAGAAGAAAGGCCCCAAATCACACAGGAATTCTGTATTATAAGCGGGAATTAATCTCAGACCTTGTGTTCCACTTCAGTGTCTTAACCAAAGGAATCTTGCCAGTCTTTTTCATTTCCCTTTCTTGCCTTATTTTATTAGACTTTCCCCTGTAATAACTGCTTGTACTTAGATAGCGAATCAAACCCCTTAAAGCTTTTGAATTCAAAGAATGTTTATATCTTCAATTCTCTCTTATAATTCTGTGAATTGCTCTCTGACCAGTACTTAAATAAATGTGCATGCCGCACACCCAGTCCCACGTTTCCCTATATTCTGAATCTCAATATCTCCAATTAGTCTACAATTACTGCTGTTCGCATACAGGTAGGATTTCTGTGTATTTATTTTACAAGTTTCTCTGGAAACACTGTGTGTAAGTGCATATACATATATAGTACCAATAATAAACATGGTGATTTCTGTTGGTATCAAGTAATGTGCTCTACTGTGTGTGTACAGTTTGTTTATCTTGATGACTCTAAGAGCCTCATTATGCTTTTGGAGACCAGATAAATACTACTATGTTGACTAGGGAAAGCACTAGCAGAGTGAAAAAAACTGATTTATTACTACTTCATTTTATACAGCAGCAAATTACCTCAGCACTAAGTAACCTTTACAAATGAGTAAAAGAACCCCCCTAAAACATACTTTTAAAAGAACAGTAGAAAACAAAATTGTTTTAAAACACAATTAAAAACAAATTTGCTTTGTGACAAAAAACAGGTAATTCATTTCACAGACATTAGAAATACAATAGAAGAAATCTCTACCATATTACTATTAATATTTATGTATCTTCATCTAGAGATTGGGACTGGAAGAGGGAAGGAAACAGCAGAAAAATTACACATGGGACTGTTGCTAAATTCAGAAATTATGAACACATTAAGGGCTTGGTTCCTAAAGTAATTAACATAAGTCTTTACATTTACAGGCAAATAGGCTAAGGACACTAGATATAAGCACTATGGCAATGCTTCTTTGCAAGACAGAAAACTTTAATAGTTAAATCCTGAATTATCATCTTTATTTCACAGCACCCAAAATTATGCTAGATATCTAACAATCCAGGATAAAAAAAGGTACTATCCTGACTATAAGATTAATATTTATGACTCTGAGCCTGCAAACAGTTCCTCAGGCATAAATTTTAAGTTATCCCTAATTACCTCAGTGGGACTACGCAGGTGTTTATAGGTAAGCATTTGAGTAAGTGTCTGCAGGATTGGGGCATAATTTCAGACATGACAACAAAAACAGTGAACAAAATATGCTGTGGATGGAAAGGAAAGCCAAGCATACTTCAATAAAGATTATATGGTTACCTAGTTACAACATATGTGTAGATTGGTGGAACGGTCTTTATTATTTCATTTTTCCAAATTTTTATTTTATATATATATATATATATACATCTGTCTGTGTGGCGGGTGCATGCATTAATATTACATACACATTAGGAGTGAGTGAACTATAAACTGTTGACTTGCTTCTTGAGTGCCTTAGCTCTTAAGAAATGGGCTTTAAGGAGAGTGACATGGGTATCCGATGTACAGAATGTAGAGTGGAAAAAGGAACTTGTGACATTGACAGAGAAGTGAAATAAATCTAAGGTTTTTCTTTTTAAAGTGTTTGGTAGCCAACCCAAGACAAGATAAGGAAATCTGATAAACAAAACTTCACCACAATATCCCAAGCAGTGAACCCAGTGAAACATCCAAAAGAACAGAAGAGAAAGATGGACTCTTCTGCCAATAATGCATAGGCTGCACCTTTCCACTGAAGTAAAGGAGAAGTCACGAGTCCAATCCTACTTCTAAGTGTAATATTTTATGCTCCTAATGCAATATTTATTTATATTGTAATTAAGAGTATTACTGTTTTTAGGATCTATTAGTCACTCCTGTCATCTTTTTTCAGTATTTACTTTTCTTTGGGAACATATTTAATTTCTAAAACCCAACCAATAGTCCTTTCCCAATATGTACTTTTAAACATCTAACTAGGAATAATAAAACTGTACATGATACAATATTAACAAGTCTTTCTTTTTACTCTTCGCTAAGAATGTGAATCTCCTGATGCTGAGTCTCCTTTTCCATTTCCTATTGGCAAATTTTCTCCATCAAACAGTGTACATAATCAGCAGTCAGTATAAATTTTTAGAGCAATGCCTTTTGCCAGTATTACTTTTCTGTCAAGAGAAATTTGAATTTGGTCCAAGGAAGTGTAGGTAGTGTACTTGATTTCCGGCAAGCATGGATTAAAACCAAACAGCCAACCAATCCATCCCTACCCCAAAAATATAGCAAATGCTGATGTTCAACAAGGTTACTACTTGTGAATGCCATGATAATCAGCTCCTTTTGCCTAGTAGTTATAATACTTGCATTGATATAGAAGCTAAGATAAGTTTAAATACAATTTGATGCTTAAATTTTATTCAGCATCTAGCTCCTCTGCATTCCATAAAGTTAACTGATATTGTGGAGGGACAAAGACATCAATAGTAAAATGCACTTTGGCATAATCAACAATAACACCACAAAGCACACTGTAATGGAGAGTGTATAAAAACTGGAGTAAAAGTTAAATCTAGTTTTATGTTGGGGAATGGTATCATTAACAAGCTCTAATCCCCCCACATATAACACAGGCAGGATGCATATTATTTCTTCCAGAAGACAAAAGGATGCCACAAGCCACCATCATATGTAACATTCAAATTACGTATGCATAAAAGCAGAGCCTTGTTTGTGCCCTAATCAATATTTCAACATCATGGGAAGGATTCAGAAAGGTATAATAAAAATTCCACCACTTCATACCCGTATGATGCAAGAACTAATGTGATTAATTGTACTGAATGTGTGTGTACACATTCAGTAAATAAATGGTGCAAGTTACTGCCATTGCATGTCTGCTGTCCGTAATGCTTTCTGCACTCACATCAATGATTGTCTTGGACTGCAGTCTTGCTAGGCATTACAAATACCCTTCATGTAACTGGGTGCTGTCTTTCTGTGTACTAGTGTGAACAGTACAATGAGGATAATCTGATTTTTAAGGGGAATCAGAAGGTAGGTTTTTAAAAGGTAAATTAAGGCTCCCACAAAACTGCGAATAAATATATATCACATAGAGTATATATTATCACTCACACAGAGACTGTATACATTTTTGCAAGTTAATATAAAAACAAATATACACATAACTGCCTGCATTATTCATGCACATATATCCTCATCTTCATTGTTACACCACAGTAAGACATTCAAAATACATTATACTTAAGGATATCTGAGGAAAATGATTATTTTTAGTGTTTCTTGCAGAAGAGGATTTTTTTTTCTGATTTTAAGTGTTTATTTTTATACAGATTATAGCTCATTTTAGAAATAAAAAGAATAGTTTTACTTTTTCCTCATATTTTATTATAACTTGTTATTGAACAGTTTTGGGGAAAAAAATGTAAAATTTAAGATTTTTTTTTTTAAAATCTTAGCTAAAAATCTCTCCTCAAAAGGATTTAATGAGGATTTACTTGTTTAAACCTACACTGAAAACCTTAATTATTTCCCACAATTTAATCATACCACCACATAGACAGAGGCAATTACAGTCACAGCTAATCATTTCACAACTTACAAGCAATTAGCTAATAGGAGAACCACAGTTTGGGAGCAGGGGCTAATGTAGAAGGGAGGTTAGATTTACAAAATAAACTTCTAAAAATCTTTGAGCTTTTAAAATCACATTGATTTGCTAGGAAAAAACACTGATTGAAAACATAACTTAAAAGGGTCATTTCTGCTATGTTAGCCATCTCATAGGAGTTCCTTAACTTTATTTGACCCAAATGGGGAAAATAGGATCCTGATGCTTAAAGCAAAAGAAGCACATCGAAACACAAAATGTGGTAGGCTCATTAGTTCAGTATTTGACAGATTGCTAAATGGTAACTCAGAATGAAGAGCTGAAAATATTCCATAATTAATTACCAAAACATGCACTGCCTGAACTGGAGCCTGGGAAAGAAGTGCTGACAGAACAAAATTCGCATTCCACTGCCTCTCGCGCCTCTCCCAATTTACAGGAGAATAGGAAATCATGAACAATTGATACACTCTGTTAGCTCCTATCACAGAGAGTGAGCTCACATGTAGCCTTAGGGGTATCTCATACAGTTTAACACCGAAAATAAAAAGTAATGTTCTTGGCAAAGAGCTGGGGGGATTAAATTGGGGAGGTTTGAAGCAGCTTTGAATTGTAGTCAATAAAAAAAGAACCAAACAGTAATTTTGTCATTTAACTCTACCAGTTATGCCCAATGAGTCAGACACTTGTGAAATAAACCATGTAAATAGAAAAATGGCTTAACTCGTTCTCTCTGTAGTTTCAGTGTATCTCCTCCCCACCCTTGTGTTTGGCTTCTTTGTTTCAGTAAAATAATGTGGTTACTTTCTCCAATTAATTCTCCTGAGACAACTCATCAGTAAAGGAGAAAGCTTTCCTTTCCGGGATAGCTCTTTTCTTAATTTGTTCTGTATTGTGGACAAGAATGACAGTACCAGCAAAGCTTGCAATGCTAAATGTTTCAAGACTGTTCCAAGCACATTGAGTTGGTCCCTCAGTCCTGAGTGCAGCCCCTGCTAGAAACCCAGGTTCAAGGAGACTCCCTTTTTGTCTATACACGACTCCCTCTCCTTCTGGCCCAGAGCTCTATTGTGCCAGTAAGGCAAAGCTCCTGAATCAAACGCAATGCCCGATAGAGCTACAAGGTGCACAGGCCAGCTCTGGCAGAGGGTATAGTGTCCACTCTCCTTTGTATCTAGCCAGCTTTGCAAAGGTGAAGTTTTGCCCTCTTGGTGCAACGAGTTCCAGCAGCAGCAGTACAAGAATGGTGATTGCTAATGGCAACCATGCAGGTGCACATGGAGGAGAAATAGCATTTTTCCCTCTCTCACTCCTCCAGGGCAATGCAGAATCTTGCCCAATATCTCCAAATGGAGGGTAAAACCATGACTCTGAGATGCAGAATGTTCCAATGGGCAGTGCTGAGGCAACAAGCCACCTTCTGTTCTGAAATCCAACCAAGTGTCAAATATGCAGTTGCTGATGGAAAGGAAGAAAGTGAGGAGGAAATGGTCACAAAACCATCAACTAAAAGTCCAGGCAAAGCAATCCAACTAGGCATGTATTCTAATTTCCTGCCTAAAGAAAATGTGAGCATAGTTACAGGCCATAATCAAGAAGCAAGAGCTGCTACACTCTCTAAGTACCTGAATGAATAATTTGCCAGCCACTATTTAACTAACATTTTTACAATTAAAATGGAAATTGATTCAGTTTCCCATAATGTTACTAAACAGGGTATATATCAACTAAATTCCTTAATTGTAACTGTTTTATGATTTCTTCGATTACTAAACCATGAAATGTATTCCAAGCAATTTTGAACCAGGGAAAAACTAAATTATTTTTTTACAAATGAATCCTTATAATTACTTCACAGCTGTAAATTATTCAGATTATCATTTTACTGATTAAATAAGATTATATCCACATTCAGCCTTATTCTGAAAATTACAGAAATATTTATACTGCAAAAACATATTAATAGCCCTTGCTTCATCATTGGTTGGGCTGCAGAATTTGTTCTTATGCACTACATTTTTAGCAGTTCATTGGGAACAGCAAGTCCTTTGGTGAACAACAAATTTTGACGTTTTTAAGAAAGAAACATCATATTTTAAGAGATACTAAATCGCTACTTTAAATTCAAAATGCATTTCAATATTACTTTACATGGTGAGGGTTTTCAAAATCTCAAGTTTTCTCATATTCCCAAGTTTTATCATTGACTTCATTAGGAGCAGAAGTATGACATCATCAAATGCTTGTGAAAACCCTACCCTAAATGCATTAGGGCTTCTCTACGTGGCAACTTAGAGCAGTAAGCCAGGGTGTAACTCTATAGCACAATAGCCTGCTGTGCACTAAGTCACCATGTGAACCCTGCTACTGCACGCTAAAAGATTCATAGTGCACTTTGACATTGGAAACAGCAGTACATCACAATACAGTTTTGCATCTCACATCGCCTCTAAGTTGTTGAGGGTAAAATTTTCAAAGACAGCTAAGTGATGTAAGAACCTAAGTCCTATTTTCAAAATGACTTAACACTTAGAACCCTAAGTCCTGTTGATTTTCAAAGGGACTTAGGCTCCCAGTGCCTAAATTACCTTTCAAAATGGGACTTGGAGTATAATTTTCAAAAGCATCCAAATGCCCAAGTCATAAAAAACTTTATATTAATACTCAGTTTTGGTGATTTGTTATATTGTTGCCAATCTCAGCAGATAGCCCAGTGATTGAATAGGGATCGAAAATCAACTCCTTTCCTGTATCTGAAGGTAGCCCCATATAGGTGAGGATTTAATTATCTTGGCATGGCAGTGAGTGAAGACCTTGCACTGAACTTCATGTGCTCTACCTGTTATATGAATTAACAGGGTATTGTAAATTCCTGAGCTGGAAACTTGTCATCTTTCATAAGCACTTAAAGAAGACCATCAACAAAAATACAAGAGAAATCAGATTTTTTTTTAAAGTGAATAATTAACATTCTAAAGGAAATTGCCCACAGCCTGACATTTTGATGACGTAAAATAGACTCATGACAAAACCATGAGAGTTGGCAACACTTAATTATTGCTTTCCTTGTAGCCCCAGCTCCTGGAGTCAAGTGAATATGTCATGATTTAAGCCTTCATTCTTAAAGAAAAAGTACCAGTAAGTTCTAGCCCTCATGGCTGTGGAGAAAGCTTCAAACTGTGACCCCAGTGCACCCTAAAGGCTCAAAAAGCAGAAGACAAATAGAAATAACACCAAATCTGTTATTTTTACATAATCATGATTTTAAAGCCAGTCCTGTGATTTTTGATGAGCCTGACTCATGATATTTTTAACATTGAGGGTTGGCAAATACTGATTTAACGAACATTCTTAATTAATAGTGCTACCAGGTCCAGTGAGGATAGTGCATCTGTTTTCACTATTGTTACTTGACTAACAAACAAATTCTGACATATAATGCTCTTCACTTTAAGAACAAAAAACAACAGTCAGAACAAACAGTATCACAATTGGGTGATTAGCCAATGCAGTTTTCTGTATGCTATGTGTTTGTGACCATCAATAATTAGCTCCCTTGTTATTAAACTATGAGATAACACAAAACGAGGCCTTCTTTAAAATGAGCATAAGATCCAATAACTGCTCCTCAAGGAGTTGGTGGGTCTGCTGTTCATAGCAGAACACATTTTACTGGAACAAATAAAATTTTTATATCTATATACAGGGGATCTGTTGTATGAAGTAGAGTGGAGTAATCTAAATGAAATTGTGCAACTGCCTGAGTTTAAAATAAACAAGGATTTTCTACGGAGAGCTCTGAACAGTTGCATGAGATTTTCCCTCAGCCAAAAGGAATATTCATTGCTTTCAAGAAGCAACAAATTATGTTTATAGATAGCACTAACATGCTACTCATCTAATACTTGGGTATGTTAACTATTTACAATCCTACTTACTCAATCATCCTACAACAGAGTGGTGGAAAAGAGTAATACTTCAGATATTTCATTCAGTGGGGTCAATATGAGTACCTTACTTCAGTGCATGATCAAGATATTATCCAAAAGATTCCCTGTTCTCAAAGACCACAGGTTAAACTTCAGAATGAAAAATTATGTGACTTCACTATGAGCCGCCAGTGGAGATTTAAATAAATACATTCAAACATCAACATCACAAATCAATTCAGTCAAATAATCTTAATGCCTAAGGCACATGTGGAGTCAGCCTGCATCAAGTTCATAGCTCCATTTCCTCAGACTCCCCCTGCCATATGACTAGGGACGCACAGCGCATTGAGCAGAGGAACCTGGCTCCACCTCCCTCCCACAGACTCAACCTTAAGGTTTACTCACTATTAAGTTATCACCACCATAAGGATATCACGATTTGGCTTTTGAGTGTTCGACAGAGTCGAGACTGACGAATGGTGGCACTGGAAGGCTGACATTGCTACTTATTGGGCTATAACCATCCTGTGGATTGAGAAATTCTGTTTACCATGCACTTCATCCTACCCTTAGTCTCGTTACCAGATGCTTGCTATATTAATGCAAGAAATCCACATATCTGTCCACAATGGTTTTCATCTATGTCATTTCAAATTTTATGCCCTCTTCCTCTGTACTGATTAGCTCCTTAGCCCCTTCCAGTTTTGTATCCTCAGCAAATGTCATAACTTTCAGATAAGTCCTTTCTTCTCAAGGTCATTGCTGTACAAACTGAACAAATTTTGTCCCTGATACCTGTTCTTGTAGTACTCCACTACTCTCTGATTCAATGATCAAGCTATAGAGTGTGGGAAAGAAGAAAGGATATTACACACCACTATGTAGACACATAATTCAGGTAAAATAAGGGGGGAAAGGCAATATAAGAGAGAAATGAAGGCTGTAATGCCCAAGTACTATATCATGCAAGGGAAAGGAGTGTGGCATATGTGAGAGAGAAGTAGCACAATATGAGAGGCATCAATATGAGGTGGAAATTTTTGAGACCTTTGGTCTTATGAATCATGCATAAAAGAACTAGTTGAGACTCTATGGACTGACAACTACCAAATAACATTTCATGAATGGTAATGTTATCAGAGACCCCAGGAAAGTAAGGTTGACCTCATTATGTAGTTTTGTAACACAATTAGCTTGCTTATTTTTGGAAGAGAGGATTGCCATTTTTTTTCAATCATCCTACAGAGCACTTGAAACATACTGACACCAAAGGTTTATTACCATTTTGACAAAATATTTCCGAGCATCATTCTGGAGCTTCATCAGATAAAATCTCAAGCGAATATGTTTTGGAGAATAACAAAGCTGTTTACTTTGACAGCTTTAATGACAGTTTTCTTCAGTGCTGTTAACTCTGATAGGATGCATCCTCTCTTCTCACCCACTTCCCTACTCTGGTTTGTTTTGTTTTACCCTGAATAATCATGAACTGTCTTAAATTTAGCTCCAAGCCTGCAATGAGATCTACTCACACAGACTGAGAAGAAGAGTGAGGGCAGCTTCTGCGACTCACCAGCAAGGGGATGGAGGATGGGTGTGAGGCCACCAGTATCAGGCCAGGAAGAAAGATCCACAGCGTTCCTGCCTGCTCCCAGGACCATTCCAACCCCTGCTCCTCAGCCAATTCTCAGGTGCCACCGCAGCTGCTCCAGCCCCTGTGGGTGCCTCTCTCACCTCCACACACTCCAGGCATATGAGAGTTTATGCAGGGACACAGCCCCCACAATATTTCCCTTGCAGGGATGCCAGCTCCCCTTGCCCCCACCACCCCTGAATACAGACTAAGGTTTAATACACTAACGCCATAGCAAAGTAACTCAGACTTTTTGGATTCATTTTCATATCTATAAAATGTCTGTGTCCAGCAAGTTTAATATGAATTGTGATGTTGCACTCTATATGATTTTATAAATATATGCTAATGAATGAATACAATGTAACTGGAATATGCTTCATGCAAAAGGGCTCTTGTAAGGTATCATTACAAAGCTTATAATCTACTGAGTGTGGTCATCCTATTTGTATAAATGTATCACTCTTGTATCTAAAACTAGAAATATGAAATATAACTCTGAAGGCCTATTGTAATTATGCAAAGTGTGGGCCATTAGTGGTGGTTTGGAATCTTGATGACTCCCATCAACCAGGACAATTGACTGTGGATGGCTCTGTTTGCAGGCAAGCCTTCCTGTGAGTCAGGCTGGGAGAAATGAAGGCTTGAAGTCTTACAGTGACATGTGATCATGTCATCTGAACTGGAATCCATCTTTAACCTGGTGTCTTTCCATTGAGAAGGAGGGGGTGGGAACCCAGAGAGGGACAAAAGATTCCCGCCTTCTGCAAAAGATATATAAAGGGGTGGAGCAGAACACAGGGAGGGGAGGAGCCATCATGAAGAATGCCCTAGATACCACCTGAGCTGGAACAAGAGCTGTACCGGGGAAAGAATTGTGCCCAGACCTGGAAGGTGCCCAGTCTGAGGAAAAAAATTTATTGAAGCATCTCTAAGGGTGAGATTATCTGTATTCAGTTTAATTAGACATAGATTTGCGTGTTTTATTTTATTTTGCTTGGTGACTTACTTTTTCTGTCTGTTACTACTTGAAACCACTTAAATTCTACTTTCTGTAGTTAATAAAATCACTTTTTACTTATTAATTAACTCAGAGTATGTGTTAATACCTGGGCAGGCAAACAGCTGTGCATATCTCTGTCAGTGTTATAGAGGGCGAACAATTTATGAGTTTACCCTGCATAAGCTTTATACAGGGTAAAACAGATTTATTTGGGCATAGACCCCACTGGGAGTTGGGCATCTGAGTGTTAAAGACAAGAACACTTCTGTAAGCTGCTTTCAGGTAAGCCTACAGATGTTAGGGGACGTGATTCAGACCTGGCTCTGGGTTTGCAGCAGGCTAGCAACTCTGGCTCAAACCATGCAGAGCACTGAAGTCCTAAGCTGACGGGGCAGGAAAGCAGGGGCAGAAGTAGTCTTGGCACATCAGTTGGCAGCTCCCAAGGGGGGTTCTGTGATCCAACCCGTCACATGAATCTCAGCTAGCTTCATTACAGAAGTTCTGTCCGGTCTCTAGTGCAACAGACACTCTACTCAGGATTGCTTGATCCCAGCCTTATTAATAATATAGTAGCACATAGGAGGACTCTCTTTATGCCATACCCTTCAGGCATGGGTGCATTTTGGTGGTATCAACAGTAGCATTATTTTAACCAGGTCCTTCTCCCTCTCCCCGCCCCCTCCCCAACAGCTTCTTCTGCCAAGGGGTTGCAACTTCTGAATAATTCAGAGGACCAGGAAGTAGGAGCAGGAGGTTAGAATAGAAACTGTTATGATACCTTAGCTATAGTAGTCCTTGCTGTTTCCCTATTCTAATTCAAGTTTTGCTCACATTCTGCCCCCAAAATAATGTAATTTGTTCTGACTGAATTTAGGCAGATGTTAAGAGTACCTCATTACACCAAGACCAAGTTTAATTACTCTCACTCTGCCTTTAATAATAATAAAAAAAAGATAATCCAATAAATATATAAAATATTTTTAAACAGACCTATCCCTGCATTAATATCTCAGCACACTATTAATGTCAGGTACTAAAATATCAAAATATACAAAACATCAATTACCATAAGCCCAAAACATAATTAACAAGTAGGGTAAAGAATTATATTAATTGGCTATACCATAAAATCCTTTATTGGAATAGTTTTTTTTTTCCTTTTTTAATGGGGACTTAAGTAGAAAAAGTACAGAACTTGATTGAGAAATTGATCTAGCATAATACATTTTCATTTTAAATATACATACACAGTCAAACAGCAGCCATCAACTTGATCCCAGTCTTAGCCATGTATTTCAAATTGATTCCATTCATTTGAGAGAAATGCATATTACTCTCCTACTTCTATAAATGAACATGCAAAATTATTCTGTCTATAATCATTTGAAACATTCTACTTTTTCAACCTTGCTGAATAGGCTCTGTTGGGAGTTTTGTACGGATATATATATTTTTAAATTGTACTTGAATATAAAACTACCACACTGAATGGAGCTGAGAAATTTCAGAATTACTCATCTAATAAACATGGCAAAAAAAGAAATATAAAGCAATGAGTGTGTAATAATGATTGGAATGCAAGTCTCTACCTTTCTAACCTCAGGCAATGTAATTCACACCACATTGGCCAGGCACTGGAGAGAAGGCAGAGAATACCTACCTTCACTCAACATTAATCCCTTATCTGGAATTCTGGATCTTTTTCAAAATTTTAAATTGTGCTTTTTAATCTGCATTATTGTTGGTTTTGTTCTCTGATTCCGAGTAGTGTTTTTAAGCATATAAAAAAACAGAAAAAAGTACTCATCTGACTTGTAAACATAGAATTACAACATTCACAGCAGACCAGAGAATTAATCTTCTGCCTACATGGAAGGATCAACAGAGGCACAAAGAGGTCAATTTCAGAAAGTCCCCATCAGCCTTTGGGGACAAAATCCCCCCCCACACACACACTTGTGTAGTGCACTGCACACCAGCTGTCTGTCTAGCCAGTGTCTTATCTCCACTCCTATAGAGAGTAGAACGTGAATGTACAGTGGTGTGTGTGTGTGTATAAATATATACACATATATATACACACACACACACACACACACCACTGTACAGTCACGTGTTCTCTCTCTCTCTATATATATATATATTTATTTGAGTTTCTAAGTTTCTGGCTGAGACTACATACATCACATTTTAGACTTGAGCGATGCTTTCATGGCTAAATTCTAAAATTAAAAACAAACAAACAAGGTTTAAATGTAGTAGTTATGAGTGTATGTCACAAAATATCTCAAATGAAGTGCAATTAGTCTTTCTGATGATGGCAAAGATCACTGTGTGAATACTAAAAGATGGATCATTTTATACTATTCCAGTGAACAGCGGCTTGTTTTTAAAAAGAAAAGAAAGCTAGCAAATGCATGGACAATAGCTATTGAAATAGTTAGAGGCCCAGCAAAGCCAAAGCCAATATTGTACCAATACTACAAGATTTCTCATTTCAGTATGCTCAGAAAGTCGCTTTCTCTGTCTGATTAAAATTTCACTTGCCCTTTCTGTCTATATTACCAGGAAGCTATTGGCGCCCAGAGCTGTCCAGTAGACAGCAGCAGCATGCTACATTTCAGGGTGTTTATTGAGTCTGTCAATGTCTCAGTACCAAAGTGTTTGAGAAGTGCAGTTTCAGCCATTCCACAGTGATGGAGTCAATGGGGTTAATGGTGGCGATGAAAAGAATCACTTTGTGGCAGAGAGAGATGTCTTTAAAAACACTTGAGTTAGTCTTTGATCTGTGTTGCCTTTCTTCTAAAAAGGGGGTACACTTGTCAGTCTCACCAGCCTGGATAGGAAATGAATGGGTATGGGGAATGAGCTATTCTCTCACAATTAAAGTTGATCATTCCAAGTCAAGGTTGAGTCACACTAGCACAGTAGTAGGGGGAATCTGTTATATGGCTAAAGACCCTTACCCCAAAGTTAAAGATCCCTAAAGTTTGGCACCTCAAATCACCACCTAAAATCAGTGGCCTGGTTTTCAGAGATGTTAAGTATCTGGAACTCAAAATGAAGTTAGAGACATCTCTGGTTGCTCAGCACCTGTGAAAATCAGGCTACTTCCATAGGTGATTAAAGATGGATTTAAGAGCAAAACTTTAGGTGCCCATGTGTGAAAATGTTAGCCTCAGTCTCAAGGATTGTAAGGGTCACACTATCTTCAGGAGAAATTACTTGCTCTTGCTAATAACTGGATCCCATACACAAAGAGAAAACCATACAAAAACAGATCTATAATCTTCAGTTGAAGTGATGGTAGATCACTTATGACCATAGTGAAAGAGAATTCAAAGGTGTCTAAGTTTCTGTAGCCCACCTTCCTCTGTAATGTTTGCAATGTTCCTGTTTGCAACATTTTTCTTTTGTTTTTAAATTATCTTTCTATAGACAGATTGTAAGTTGGCGTGACTCACCTTGGTGCCTCCTGCCGGTCATCCGTGGGAATTAGCTCAATTTCCAGCCCAGAGCGCCCCCTGCAGGCCAGTGATAACCCACAGCATGGCCCCCGTGTCCGTCCTGGACCCCGATGCCCCTTTATCTCGGGATTCTGCCCCCCTGGCAGTACCCTACTCATCACCGGCAAGATTGGGTTTGGACCTGCTGCCTTTGCCTACCCCTGGGCTGCCCTCTGCAACCCCCAGAACCTATTTGCCTTATGCTAGGCCGCAGCCTGGGCTTTCCAGGCTGGAGATCCCCGGCTTCTCTGCCTTTCCCCAGCCCTGCTCCACTCAGGTACCTTGTCTCTAGCTCCCTGCAGCCAGGCCCATCTCCCTCTACAGTTAGAGAGAGAGACTGCTTGGGCTTCTGGCTCACAGCCTCTTATAGGGACCAGCTGGACCTGATAGGGGCATGGCCCCAGCTGTTACTGCCTTCCCCAATCAGCCTAGGTTTTCCTTCCCAGCCTCAGCCCTCTCCCAGGGCTGGCTTTAACCCTTTCTGGGCTGGAGTGGGTGACCACCCCACTGCACACATCCCTCCTCAAAATCCCCACCCCTGGGGATCGGGGGGAAAGGGGAGGAAACTCATGGCCTCAGCTCCCCAGAGTTGGCCCTCCAGGGCTGCCGCTTCCTCTCGGCCACCTCCCAACCTTGGTCCATCTCCCAAGCGTGCGCCTCCGCCTTCCGGCAAGCCAACTCCACGGCATCCAGGCGCGCCCACAGATCAGGTCTCCCAGGCCCTCTTCCCTCAGGGTCTGGGTCCATTTAGTCCCTTGTTCCCCGGGCTCTTGCTGGGCCCACTCAGTCTGGGTCTCATCATCGGCGACAAGCCCCGGGCCGGTCTGGATTCCTGCCTTCCGCAGGGAACCCTCCATCCCAGTTGCTACCTCCACGACTTCCCGCAGGTGGCCTTCGGGCCGGCCATTCGTCAGTCCAGCCACCTCCACCTGGTCTAATTTCACCCCTTCTGGGCCCCCAGGCACCTCCTTCAACCGCCCCTCAGCCCTCCTGAGGGGGCAGTGTCTTTTAATGTGGCCCAGGGTATGGCAGCCCCAGCAGACTCCCTGTCTCTTCGCTGCCTGGGATCCTGGCTCCCGCGGTTGGTCCTCTTCTGGGGCAGCCCTCCCGGGGCTGCCCTGGGTCAGGATCCTTGAGGCCGGGCACTCTTTTCATAAGTGGCCCTGCCACCCACAGGCCCAACACCTTTCCTGCCTCCCGACTCCCCTTGTCGGGTAGTCCCTTGCGGGAACTCGTCCCTTTCACCCATTCTGGGTGAGGCTCCCTGCCCCCATCCCAGTAGGGACAGTCCCGCTTCAAATGTCCACGGCGTCCGCAGGCATAGCAAGCCCTGCGCTCTGCCACAGGCCTCCTGGCCCTGGCACCCCGCCTCACATACCCTTCTCCACGGTTCCTCCAAAACGCCCATCGGAGAACTTTTCCGAGGGCCCGCTACTCCCTCACCAGCTGCCCCAACTGTTTTTGCAGGGCCCACTGTGCCTCAAAATGTTGCTGTTGAGTCTCCCTGAGCTCCTGGATCAGTCTCTCCAGCCTCTCAGGCTGTCTGTCTGCCCCTTTCCTCAGGGGACCAGGCCCTGGAACCCAGCTTGGAATGGCACAAGAACCCTCTGCATAGAACACCTCCGCGTAACCTGGATCCATAGTCCTGTAGCTTGGCACACCTGGCCTAGTCCCTTTATTCCCCTTGTGTCAGTGGCAGACCGTATGTTCTCCACCACATGTAAACTGGCACGACTCACCCCTGCGGCATCTCCTGCTGGTCGTCCCTGGGAATTAGCTCGATTTCTAGCCCGGAGCGCTCCCTGCAGGCCAGTGATCCCCCACAGCTTGGCCCCCATGTCCCTCCTGGACCCCAGTACCCCTTTATCTCGGGGTTCTGCCCCCCCTGGCAGTACCCTACCCATCACCGGCAAGATTGGGTTTGGACCTGCTACCTTTGCCTACCCCTGGGCTGCCCTCTGCAACCCCCAGTACCTATTTGCCTTATGCTAGGCTGCAGCCTGGGGCTTTCCAGGCTGGAGCTCCCCGGCTCCTCTGCCTTTCCCCAGCCCTGCTCCACTCAGGTACCCTGTCTCTAGCTCCCTGCAGCCAGGCCCATCTCCCTCTACAGTTAGAGAGAGACTGCTTGGGCTTCTGGCTCGCAGCCTCTTATAGGGACCAGCTCGACCTGATAGGGGCATGGCCCCAGCTGTTACTGCCTTCCCCAATCAGCCTAGGTTTTCCTTCCCAGCCTCAGCCCTCTCCCAGGGCTGGCTTTAACCCTTTCTGGGCTGGGGCAGGTGACCACCCCGCTACACAGATGCTGAATGGAGTATATGAAAACCTTTACGCTCCAGCTGGTCATTTTACTTACACCAAGTGTCTAAATGGTTTCATTTAGCTACAGTTTTGTTCTTAGTGGTGGATAAAATCCCCACTTTTTTGTGGGTTGCTTTCTCTTAGTAAAATAAAATATATTAGATCCAAGGTTAAGTCAACGTGTGGCTAAGAACGGGCAAGATATACATTATATCCATAAACAACTGATATATTCTGGCTCTTAATAATCAAATGATATTAGAACTCCATCAAATGAATTTCACCCAAATCTCAGTATTAGCTCACTCCCTTCTTCACAATAATACTCCGGGATGAAGACAATAGTCAATAACTGCAATTTCCAGGCACAATAAAACTGTGCGGGAGACAGCTTTCTTGGTGGCCAATCTAGAGCTGTGGAACAAACTCCCATGAGAACTAAGGACCATTACATACCTCACTGGGGCACCCAGATAGAACTGTATGTGATAGAATGAACTAAAGTTCTTCAAATGTACATTTGTTATTTGTAACCAGTAGAACAGTTCAACAGAACTTCACTCTTATTCTTATTTAAAGCAAGAGAATCAGGTTTAACCAAGAGGAAATGTCACCCAAGGATGATGGGCACACTCTGGGAAGAACAAGATAGATATAAAAACATGGAAGAGAGAAAAATTATTGCCCTCTTAAATATTTTCCTCAACAGAATTAAAACAGACCACAAAAGTTTTTGTTGTTATTGCTTGTTTTCTGCTTTTCAACAGCAGTGAAACATAAATAGGAATAGAAGAGATATCTATTAGCACAATTTCTTAAACTAATTTCCATTTTAAATCTTTTGACTGCTACAGATGCAGTGTAAGATTGCTGATTGAGGGAAAAAAGTCTAGATCATCCATCCCTGTGTTTTACTTGCTTATTCTGACAAAAATCTAGGCACAGGGATCAGAAAGCATAAAATCCACAAAAGAGGAAATCTTAGCAAGGCATTGTGACCACAACCTTCCCATTCTTGGATGGGGAACTCGTGTGGCTCAATACATTAGGGTGACCAGATGTCCCAATTTTACAGGGACAGTCCCGATTTTCGGGTTTTTTTCTTATATAGGCTCTTATTACCCTCTACCCCCTGTCCCGATTTTTCACATTTGCTGTCTGGTCACCCTACAACACATGGAAGGGAAAATAGCTAGGGTATGCACTGATTCTGCATGTCCCCTTAGGAGCCCCCACCAATGCATCCCTGATGAAATCCCTAAGGCAAAGCAGCAGCAACAAAGCCACCTTTCATATGGAATCTTCTGTTGCCCACCCTGAGATTATTAGGGATAAAAAGGTTCCTCTCTCTCTGCATCAGCTCTGGCAAATATACCTTACTTCTTATACCCATGAACCAGATTCTGGTAAAATGCTAGGCAACATGAGTAAGTATGTTTCAACACTCCCATTGAAATAAATAGGGGATATTTGTGGCTTAAGATATTTCTTAATATGAATGGAGGATATCAGAATCAGGACCCATGTAATTTCTTATTTTGAATCCACTGTGTGCATCAATCAATATCTGTGTAATATGATGCAGCATCTCAACCTCTCAATGGCAAAAATGGACCATTTAATAATTATGCTGAGGACAAGTTAAATAAATCAAAAATGTTTTCTTAGCTTTACACAATGATTTATGCGAATATGAAACCTCAGGAACTGCTGACTTTATGAAAACCTCAAGTGTCTCCTTTTAAATTTTGTGATTGATGTACAGTTTTGCATACTGATCAGAGGAAATATACAATAATATTGTGATAAATAATAGATGTTTCCTTTGTAATGGTTTCTGAGAAATCAAAATGCAAGTGAAAGACTGGTCCATTAGGTGATCTTAGACAATTCATTCAAGAAAGGAATATTGATAAACAACAAATTCAGACATAAGACTTACTGAGACTATTTCATATCTGGTAATTATTACAGTCTCTGTTTCTGTGATTTCGATAATCTTCTTCCATGCATCAAACTCTCCTGTCATTTGGATATGTGCTGAAAGAGACATGGTCATCCACCTTTTTAAACAGGTGCACAATTTGGGTGCTTTTTAAAATAACTTTGTAGTTGTCTCTGTGAAGTTCAAAAATGAACTGGGTAATTTAATAACTGAATATACAGATTTATGTGCCCTAGGCTGAACATGTCCCCCCAAATGGCTTCTCTATTATTCCATATTTTGGAAAAAAAATGTATTAACTTTTCTTCTTTTTTACATAGACACAAACCGTGTGTCACTCATTGATTTTGGGTCCGGAAGAGACCATATAATCATCTAATCTAACCTGCTGCACAATATATGTCACAGAATTTCACCTGATAATTTCTGTAGTGCAAGGAGCTTTTCTTTCCTATTAAATAAGTGAACGTTATCAAGTCCAATAACATGTGGTTGAACTAGAGCATCTCTCTGCTTCATTTACTTCATTTGTGTGCAAGCACCATTGATGATCTCAACACAGCTCTCAGAGCAGGTTTTTATTAAATTGTATTTCCTCTGACAGTAAGCTAACTCTGGAGAAGTGGAACAAAAATTGTTTTTTGTTGTTTTCAGTTTCTCAGTGTTGGGATATCAGGTAGGTAGAGTAGCAGATAAAAATGTAGAACCTGAATATATGTATTTTTTATATTACAGCAATAGTAGGCAGATAAAATAGGGGCCCTCAACCATGGTACTTGTCAGTGTTACTTTCCTTTTAGTATCAACCTATTTTATTTTTTTCTATCCTAAGTTCAAGATTTGCTGAATTTTCATATACTGGTAGTCTCTCTCTACATTTCACAGTAAGGGGCCCCTTTTCAGTTTTCACACACCCCTCCTCGTTTTCTACAATAGATTTTTCTGCTCACACGAGAGCACATTTCACAAGCCAAGCCAGTATTTGAACTGAAGGAAACATACAGTGATGGACCTATTTTAAGGCTGATTGTACATGTGGTCAATAAGAAAACACTCCATTTTCCTTTGTATGACGTTTACAATTATATCCACAAAATGCATTTTCTCTTCATGGTTATTGATAAACATGTGGACAGTTTTAATAGCTTGACTACTACACCTCTACCCTGATATAACGCTGTCCTCGAGAGCCAAAAAATCTTACCGCATTATAGGTGAAACTGCGTTATATCGAACTTGTTTTGATCCACTGAAATGGGCAGCCCCCCCGCCCCGAATGCTGCTTTACCACGTTATATCCGAATTTGTGTTACATTGGGTCGTGTTATATCGGGGTAGAGGTTTACTAATTGTTATAGGAAATAAAAATGTAAATACTAAGGGAAAGTAGCATAGAAGTAGTAGGAAATGCCTAGTGATATAGACGTGTAATTTTCTTATTTTAATAAGATGTTATAATCATTTCATTATGCAGAGCAGAAGTAATAATTTTTAATAATTTCTAAACTCTTTCATTGGGCCCTTCCAAAAGTGTGCCACCATTCACTGAAAATGGTAGCTGCATGAACAGTTTAACATGAAACCCAGAACAGAAGAGGACAACAGAGACCCATCATTTTGATCTATTCCTAAAAGAATCCAGATAACTCCAAAACAGCTTCTATGATTCAGATTTCAACACTTCACTACAGTTCAATGCCATTTTAAACTAAACTTAATCTGAGTAAAGAAAGTCTCAGAGGGTGGGTTCTCAAGGAGGCCAGAGCTGGTACATACAATGTGGCTGGAATCTTGCAAACTTCTGGAAACCTGCAAAGTTTGGGGACTAGACCCTTATAGCCTACTCCATGTGGACAGAGAGGAATCTTCTTTCCCTTCATGGTACAATAGGGGAAGACCTGCACCAAGAGTATCCTCATGGAGATTCCCCTCACCCAAATCACCCCTTCCATAGGAAGACGTGTTCCTGGCAATCTAGTGTGCAAGCACAGCAAGAAACAACCAGACCTGGTGGAGGTGCATTTGCTGTTACCCCACCCCTTGTGTAGTCATTTATGTCACTGCAAAGTGAATACAAAGTATTGAGATTTGGTAACATTTCATACCTACTTTGTGTTCATTGGCACTGGTGTGACTCAATACACAAGGTGGAAGGCAACAAGTGAACCAAGCTTTGAAAAGATTATTTGCATGGTATTTTGTGATTTCTCTCACATATGCGTGCGCACATACCAGGGCTGGCTCTAGGCACCAGCAAAATAAGCAGGTGCTTGGGACGGCAAATTTGCAGGGGCGCAAGAATCCAGCATGGGAGCTGAGAACCAACAGGGGGCCCTGGGAGCTGTAGTTCCTTGGTTAGCTCCCTGCCTCTAGAGCCAGCCCTGGAGCAGGGAAAGAACTACATTTCCCAGCATTCCCTTGGCCACAATTAACAGGAAAGGGAGGGGGAAGGAGTGTGGAACTGAAACCTCATGCTGTGAATGGTAGGGACAAAACCAGCTCTAGGTTTTTTTGCTGCCCCCACCCCAGCCCTGGGCTCCCCCCGCACTCCCGTGTTGCCCCATCCTGGACTGTCCCCTGCCCACACCCCCTGCTGCCCCAGCTCTGGGCTCTCTCCCCACCTGCACCTCCTGCTGCCCCAGCCCTGGCCCCCACCCACACCCCCTGCTGCCCCAACCCTGGGATCTCCCCCAAAGAAAGAATTGGGTGGAGTAAATGGACGGTGCACCTCTCTATCTGAAGCCTAGCAAGGGAGGTACGTGGATCCCACTAGAATTTAAAATGAAAAGTAAGGGAGGGGAGGCTCTACTAGACTGGGCAGCTTTAGATACAGTACCAGACACATAGGAGGATTTACACTTCTGAGCCATGGAAGCAGAAATTGACTTTTCTTTTCCAGATTTAGCTAATATTCAGAAAGGGAATCCAGCACCTGCCTTCCAGATTTGAACACCCTCAAAATTCAGGAGTGGCTCAAGCTCAGTTTGGGAGGCTGTTACTTCATTTCTCCCAAATCAAATATACTGATCCACTGTAACTTGCTGTAGAAAAAGTAGGATAAAATTGAGCAAGAAATGCTTCCAAGTGGTTATTAGGACTGGAATTGCTATTTTCAACAGCCATTGCTTTTTTTTTTTTAATTATTATTATTATTATTATTTAAGTTTTAGTTTTATTTGTTTAAAAGGAATACAGTGATATTGCATTGGCAAATTCCCCATAGAAACAAAGAATGGAACAGAAGAATAATAAAGGCACCTCAACTTTATAGCCTTCAATCACACAAGCTGAAAACTGTTCCACTTTACTGCAGTTCTGTAATCATATGGGAACCAATCCTGTCTGTGTTCTGTGCACATCCAAAATTCCTGCTGAATGACCCGCCCTGGGAGCAAGTTACCAGTGACCCAGGGCTGGGGCAGCAGGAGGGTGCAGTGGGTGGGGAGGGAGCCAAAATTTTTTTTGCTTGGGGCAGCAAAAAACCTAGAGCCGGCCCTGGCACATACACACGCACACAGAGTCACAGTATTGTGTCACTTCAGACATGGCACCTAGCAATGCATTGTCAATTAAGTACCATCATTTGTATGTGTTAAATTATGTTTTCATACCACCAGCTGCCTATAGTCTGTTTGGGAATATCTCATTCTGAGTTGTCCGTGAACTGATTTTTCTGACTATTTTCCAACCATGCTGAGCTCTTTGTTCATATCCAGTCATTTAATGAAAACAGACTCTCAAATGAAGCAGTAGAATACAGAAGAGAGAAGCTACAATCAATTGCTAATAAGAAAGGCTTTCACACACCATATGCCTATACCCTCAGAAAGTTTCAAGATCTACAACCTCTGTAGCAAAGTTTTAAGCTTCTTTCAGAACCTAGTCCACAAGAGTCAAAAATAATGCAAGTGGCCATTAAAATCATTCTTTTAATTATCAGCTTAGAGTGACAAAAACCATACATGAATTTCTACCACTTACAATATCCTTTTCTATTAAAATAATAATAGCTTTATTCCTACAAAGAAAAAATGTTTGTAGTGAAATGAGTAAGTACTACATATGTTGTATCACACCTGCCGGCACAATCTGTGCAATACTGATTCTTTTCAATGACAAGTGGCTCAGAGGAATAGGCAGTTTCCTGAGGAAGGAAAGTGTCACCTCAATATTTAGATTGTGTGAAATATTCAGAATGATATTTTTAAATGTTTGAATTTAGAGAATTTTACTTTATTTTTCCCCATTGAAAAGGAATCTCTCTAAATTTTAAGAACAGAACAATCTTGAGTGCTATTTTCACGTCAAATTTTAATTGAAAAGAAAAAAGAAAAATCCTGGATATCACCGAAACAAAATCATGATTTTTAAAGCACAACTTCACTAAAACAAATTAGCTAAGTTCACATACTCTAATTAATATAAAGTTTTAAAGGGAATTCTGTTAGAACATTGTGAGAAGGTGTGTATGCAGACACAGAAATCCACCACTACTTTGGGCTTATGATTTTGATGCATTGGCTTCAACAAATAGGGTATTTACTGCCAGAATTAAATTTGTCACTTACAAAAATAAAATGGAATTCTTAAAAATATACTCTTTAATTATGAGTTGTTAAAACAATGCATATTCAGATTGTTATTGTTTTTGATATATCTGTTGATGTACATACATTTGTGTGTTTTTCATTTTTTAACTCTAAAATGTAAGTGTTTGAGCAGGACACACTACTTTGTTTTCAAATTTTACACCATGGCATAATTATTGCCATTTATATGCTAGGGACAAAGGATTCACTGATTAACAGCAAAAGCATGTCAATTGCTACTGTACTTTTTAGGAAGAGTAAAACCCATAAAAATGAGTTAACTGTTATAATAAGTGGCTGTTAATGTTGAAATAATTAAATGATGAAGCAATTAGTTTATAACTACTCTAAATGTATGGTACTGTAGCTCTATTAAGTTTGAAAATGAAAATAAAGCTTTAGAAAGGTGTTTCTCTGTGCACTAGCCCAAGCTCGCCACTTCATTAAAGTGACATATTAATGAATGCAGACAATTATGAGGTGGGATCGGGGTGGGGAAACAGAGTGCAAATTTCCTAGCTCTTAGAAAATGAGTATTATTCAGGCTGCAGAATGAATGAGAGTTGAAGATATTGTGTGAACTCAGAATGAAAAATCATCTTAACCACTTTCAGTAAATAGAAGAAAATCTCCAATTATTTAAATACAATCTCAATGACAATTTGTGTATACCCTTTACTTCTAGCAATGACATGGTACTGTGTGGAGAAAAGTGACTTCAGCACACAAACACAAGTACATGCCTGAGTTGCTTGCAGATCTGCCCTAGCCTGACCAGTAATTTCTATCTTCCTTTTGCAAAATTCACCCTTTAGGTAACTTTTCTGCTTGTTTATATATGCAACAATCACTGTGTTGCCTCTCTGGACAGTTCAATATCCAGAACTTGAATACTGGAAAGACTTGGATGTGAAAACATTTGACTGTCCTAGCCTTTGTACCCTGGGATGAGAAGGGGAGACCATATTTTCCAGCCTATCCTACTGACCTCCCTTGGGATCCTCGAGATGGTTTGGGTTTTGAGATCACCAATCTTGAGACATCATTGTGACAGAAGGGTCATTATACTGTGTTAATATTGAAAACTAGACAATTTAATCGAAGACTAATAGTCTCAGTAACCTCAATATCAGCAATTTGCATTCCTTTGTATTTGCCAGGTTTGGGGACTGAAAATTTGATTTATTAGCTCTGAAGGTTATTAACATGGAGTTTAGAGACACTGTGGTGTTGAAGCACAAAGACTGAAGACTCTGAAAAGGAAAAAAAACAAACCTATACAGCTGCAAGACTTGACTGCTGTGTTGAAATGATTAAAGGTAACTAATCACTCAAGAAACAGAATGGAACATTAGAACAGCAGCTAACATATGGAACAAGTTCCAGACTTGCTCCAAGGCATGGAAGACTCAGTCCCAAAACCTTTTGTTTGTTTGTTTTTTTGTTGAGACTAAGATTTAATTATATAGCATTTTCAAAGCGCTTTACAAAACTTATGTAATAAATCCTTACAACACATCTGAGGATTGTAAATAATATCCCAATTTTGCAGATGGGGAAACTGAGGCAGAAAGCATGTAAGTGACTTTCCCAGGGTCAAAAAGTGAGTGAGTGAAAGAGTCAGGGTTCAATTCCTTAGTGCTAAATGAGAGTCCCACACCAACACTTTTAGGCAAGTGAGTAGAGATTGGGGACAGAAAAAATAATAGTGGTTCTTCCCACAGCACAGTCTTCACACCCGTGTCACCAAAAAGAGAAGCTGTTTCTGCAGCCCTTCTTCATAATATGATTAACCCTCTTCATTCTTGCATTAATTGATCAGCAATGATAATTACTGATGACATTTTACATGTATTCATTAGGCTTCAGTGTAAACCTGACTTGAAACCCTGGCTGCTCCTAGGGTATGTATCAGAAATAAGCAACCTGGCCCAATCCAAATTTTAAACCACACAGTTTTTAATTATAAGAATGGTGCAACTGGACCTAAGGGAGGACTGAGATGCATGAACAGATGTTTCGAGGTTGTCACACGTTAATCTGATCTGGGCTCAGAGAGAACCCCAGTATTGAAAGTGATGTGTACACTAGACAAGGACAGACTTTTCCAGAAGCAGAAAGAAAACAGAATTTAGAATACATGAACAACAAATCATTATATTCTCTGATCTCATTACAGTCACTAAAGTTTAGCGGAAGGGACTCCTCCAGCTGAAAATGGCATTTCTCAAGGCATTGCAGAATGCAGAAACACTATAGCTGGACAAACTATTAGACTGAATAAATAGGACAACATTTTGAGGTTTAATTGGCTAGCAATCAGTTGAAAAGGTTAGGAGATATGAAATAACCACAACAAAAAGAAGCCATTGGGAACTCACTGCAGTATAAAGCAACAGAGGGTCCTGTGGCACCTTTAAGACTAACAGAAGGATTGGGAGCATAAGCTTTCGTGGGTAAGAACCTCACTTCTTCAGATGCAAGAAGTGA
>NC_048307.1:27808566-27971131 GCF_013100865.1 Trachemys scripta elegans
AAGAAGTGAGGTTCTTACCCACGAAAGCTTATGCTCCCAATACTTCTGTTAGTCTTAAAGGTGCCACAGGACCCTCTGTTGCTTTTTACAGCTTCAGACTAACACGGCTACCCCTCTGATACTTCACTGCAGTATGTGATCACAAATTTGTGGTTGCATTAGTAACTATTTAATGAAGATTTTGTCCTCCTCAGATCTTAGCTTTTACTCTTCTCTTATGTTCTTTCCTTCAGATAGTACCTTAGTTTAGCATTCTTGAGACCCTCATTTTATCATTGAGCAAATATATTTACTTTCCATTTGTTCATGTTTCCCTTTCATCCTTCAAAAACTGGCCATATCATATTGTAACTATCTAAAGCTGAACATTTTGTTGAGATTCATGCTCAGAATTCAATGCATAGTGCCTTGCTCATTCCCCAAATGATGCACAGTTAATATTTCAGTGTATTACTAAGAAATTAATTTGAGGAGTAACTTCTTGAAAGGCAGATATTTACAACAAGTGATGTAATAAATATCTTTATTTGTACAACTGCTTGGTTTCAGGCAGCAATCTTCTAAATGTTCATCAAGAAAGGATGGTTTGATCCATACAAATTATAAATCTTAGCTGGAAATGCTGTTGAGCTGTATAAAATATCAACCAATCTTTTTAAGTTAAAGGAAATTAGGGGTAGGGGGAACAAACATCACAGAGTCTTCACTTTGCAGACCGTAGCAACCTGGCAACTTAAAGTGATATCACAATCATGGATAGGTGAACTTCAGAAGGCTCAGTTGGCTTGTATGCTTGTTTAGGCCCTGGGCCTTAAAACAATTACACATCAGTAGTCCTACTGGACTACAAACACGTGATTGCAGAATCCAGGCTTTAATTAACGTGCCCATGTGAGACCAAACACACTCTGAGATGTCCAAGTGCTGTACCTTTTCATTTTCGACAGGCTGGATATATCAAGAAATTGTTATTGTTTATTTGCATTACAGCACAACCTAGAGGCTTCAGTCTAGTCCAGTGCCTGTTGTGCTCAGCACTATACAGATACATAATAGGAGGGAGTCTCTGCCCTAAAGAATTTATGTTATAAATAGGAAGAAATCATAGAATTATAGAACCACAGGGTTAGAAGGGACAACAAGGATCATCTAGTCTACCCCCGTCAAGATGCAGGATTTGTTGTGGCTAAACAATCCAAGACAGATGGCTATTCAGCCTCCTTTTGAAGCCTCCAGTGAAGGAGCTTCCATGACTTCCCTAGACAGTTTATTCCTACTGGTCATACAGTTAAGATGATTTTCCTGAAATTTAATGTAAATCTACTATGCTGTAGTTTGAACCCATTGCCCTTGTTCTGCCCTCTGTGGCAAGAGAGAACAACTTTTTGCCATCTTTTTTTATGGTAGTCTTTCAAGTATTTGAAGACTGCTATCACATCCTCCCTTAATCTCTTCTTTTCCAAACTAAACATACCCAGTTCCTTCAGCCTTGCTCATTTGGCTGTCTTTCCATCCCTTTGATCATCTTTATTGCTCACCTCTGGATCCTTTCCAGTTTCTCTACCTCCTTTCTATATAGGGGTTACCAAAATTGGACACAGTACTCCAGCTGAGGCCTAACCAATGCCTACTGGAGTGGTACTATCACCTCCCGTGAACTGCATTTGCTTTGTGTACAACGGCATCACATTGGCGATTCATGCTGAGGTTGTGACCCACCATAACTTCCAGGTCTTCTCAGCAGAGCTGCTGCCAAACCAGTTATCCCCCATTCTGTATTTGGATTGCCCCCCCCACCCCCAAGTGTAACACCTTACATCTGTCTTTGTTGAATTTCATTTTCTTGTCTATAGCCCAGTTCTCCAATTTATCAAGATCGCTTTGAATTTTAGTTCTATCCTCCAAAGTGTTGGCAACCCTCTCCCCCTCCCCACAGCTTTCTGTCATCTGCAAATTTGATCAGGATGCTCTCTATTCCTATATCCAGACCACTAATAAAGATGTTCAATAACATCTTTGGACCCAGAACAGATCATTGTGGAACCCCACTTGAGACTTTCCATATAAAGTACTACTATCTTCATTTTATATATGGGGACCTAAGGCACAGAGATTAAATGTTTTTTCCTAGGTCACACACAGTGTCTCTAGCACAGCTGAGAACAGAATCTTGATCTGCCCGTGCAGTGCCTTATCCATAATAGGGTTGCCAGGCATCCGGTTTCCAATCAGAACACCTGATTGAAAAGGGACCCTGTCTGACCGGGCCATTAAAAGTCTGGTCAGCGGCAGAGCAGAGCCACCCTGGCTGCCCATGCATCTAGCGGCCGCAGGGACCTGGCAGCCACTTCCTAGGAACCGTAAGTGCCGCTGGGTTCCCGCACCCCAACCCCCTGTCCCAGCCTAGAGTCCCCTCCCACACCCAAACTCCCTCATGGAGCCCGCACCTGGCAAGCCCCCCCCCACCCGAACCCTGAGCCCCTCCTGCATCCCAAGCCCCCCACCCCTGGCCCCACCCCAGAGCCCACACCCCCATCTATAGCACTCACCCCCTTGCACCCCAACCCCCTGCCCCAGCCCAGAGTTCCCTCCCACATCCTGAACCCCTCATTTTTGCCCCCCCCCAAGCTCATACCCTCCCCATCCTTTTCCCCAGCCTGCAGTCCTCTCCTGCACCCCAAATCCCTCATCTCTAGACTCAGTGCAGATGCAAATTATAGACATTATGGAGGAAACATACAGAACAAGATTTGTCAGAAACTACTATCAGTTCTGGCCTTGGGACAAATTTGTGTAAAGTTCAGGCTGACTTATTTTTATCTGAACTAGTCCACACATACTATGGGCATAAGCTCAGAATGAATCCCTTTTTACTGTAATAGAAGTAATATATGCTCCTAAAGCTTACTTTAAGAAGCAGTTCCTCACCCCAAAATTAAAACTTTATTAAGTCTGCTTAGATACCCAATATTTGGTTTCTGTGAAAGCATGTTTTCAATAACTCACAACATTTAGACTCCATTGACTTATAAATAAAACACAACTTCTATCAAAAGTCCAATGCAGTATATGTATAAGGCTGATTTCCACTGAGGCCTAAAACTATTTTTTTCTGTGGTAGCACATGCACTTTTCAAATACCAGCATCTGTTGGTGTAAACACCCAAGTGTAAGACCTTTGTGAACAGTTGTTATAATTCACATGCCAAAACCCTGTTTTGACATAATGTTAGATGAACAGGTGCACACACACATGCTTGCAAAAATTTTATACACAGGTGTTTTCCACAAGTGAAGAAGAAGGTCCCATTCTGGACAGTTAGGTCCATAGAGTTGTTTCAAGCAAATGCAGTCATTTTAGAATGTGGAGCTGACAAAGAGACTAGGCAAAGACCAAGAGAAAGCTGAAAGGATAGGTTATTTTGATGGATGGTAGAAGAATGAAATCTATTTTTAGTCTGTAAAGTAATTATGATGATTTGTTTATAAGGCAGCAAAAAAAGAAAGTAGTAAATAATTTGGAAACTGCTGGATCAATTTGCAAGTGCTGCAAGCACCCCAGCCTCAGGGACCCCAGGACATTTATATTAAGCAAGAGACACACAATTAAGCAGCATCTCAAGCTAATACCCTAAGGGCTCCACATTTCATTCCAGTCAACTACTCCTGTTTTTTTGGCACTATTTTCATTGCAAATATGAGTAATGTGGGCCCTTTAGTCACTATTAAGTAGTAATCTGGGGAAATCATCCATTTCCAATAATCTTATTCTCCAATTTAGGGCACTCTGAAACCATATAATGAATAATACTGTCGCCAGTTTTCTCCCATAATGACACATGACATATGTCTGCTATTGCTCTTTTCAAGTCAAATCCAACTGTGTTGTTTCTCTCAGAAATTCCTATTTATTGTATTCTCTTGGGTTCCCCTCTTCACTCCTATGTATGTTCCTTAGTTTAGAAATGAATTCTTGTTTCATAAACAGGAGTTTAAATGTTAGCTTTGGCACTTATAAAGTAATGGAAATATTCTTTTGCAAAGTATATTTGTTGAACTAGAAATATATTCTGTCTAGAGATAGGTGAACTCTAACATTATGTTACAAGCTACACAGCGCTAATAAACTGTACATTAGAAGCATAAACTATGCAGTTTAATTAAAAGCTCTCCCATTCTAAATGCCAGTTTCCCCAAGTTCACTGTACACAGACAATATGAAAAGCATTATGTAAGAGCCAGTTATATCTTCGGCTGATGTAAATAGGTGAAGTTCCATTGACTTTCATAGAGCTCAATTCATACCAGGTGAGGATCTGGCCCCAAATTTGTATCCTTTAAATGTTAGGCATAGGTTTAACCTTCAAATGTCCCTCTACTTTAATGTTCCATATCTTTATGAACTCATGAGTAGTATTAAAAATGTTTCCTGATATAAATCAAAATGGTGATCATAAGTGTGTGTGTGTGTGGGGGGGGGTATAGTGCAGATAACTTAGTGTTGTTAATTCCTGTGTCAGAATATTCAGCCCCATCTCATATCTTCTCTTCCCTTGCCCTAATACTGAACTAAGAGAGGTTTTCATACAGCATGCCCCTAAAGATCCACAGAGTTGGGCTGTTTTGGACTGGGAGGAAGTGAACGCTCAAGTCAACGATCCCCTCATGCAAAAAACCCTCACAGCACCTCTCTCTCATTTAAACAAACAGAGCTAGCTCAAGGGCAAGCACAGATTATAACTGGGGTAACAGCACCAGGGGGAGAGTCAGTCTCTCAGATACACAGGCTAGATCTTTTCCTCAGTGTACAGCCCAATTAAAATGGGATCTTTACAGTGGATCTCAGTGTGGTCTGGGAAGAAGAAGAAATCCTGCTACAAGCCAAAAGCAGTATTGGAATTGGTCCATGTTCTTGGCCTGTGAATCAGTGATATTCTCTAGACCACCTCCACCTTGACCCCAAATTCCCTTTGTACTGAGAGAATGAGATCATCTGTCTCTATTGCAAATGGTGTGCAGAACTTTCATTCATACTCCTCCTACACACAGTCTAGCTGCAGCCACAGGAGAGGAAAGGGTTTTCTGCCCTGTGGTAAATAATGAAATAAAACTGCTATAATCAACCAACTTGAATGTCAGAGTGAAGAGGTCTAGCCTATCCATGTATATGGAAGGCCTAATGCAGTTATCACCATTATGAGCAAGGCTGCTGGAAAATGATGGGCAATTCAACATGGGAACCACTTTTCATCTGGTTAGGTAGGGTTGCCCATTCTGGTTGGATGTATTCCTAGAGGTTTCATCATATGACATAGTATTTAACTGAATATTAATCTTTAATTCTTGGAGACTCCAGGATAATACTGGGGGGTGGGGCTGGGGAGGGGGGAGGTTTGGCAACCTGATGGTTAAGGAGCAGGAACAGTGCTCTAAGGGGAAGAGCAATTTCAAGAACAGAACAGTTTCTGCTTGCAACAAAAGGAAACAATAACAACAACCCGAAAACATGAACTGAGTATTTTAAAGATATGCGGGCTTTTCAGAAGTACAATGGTCTCAGAGATAAATGAAGAATTTCTGACGCATCTGTGTATTATAAATTGGAAATTCAGCCTTTGCTTTACTTATTAAAGATCTGTTTAAATACATGCTTTGCCAAAAAGTTGCGTTGCAGTTTTTCAACTAATCTAAGGCAAAGCAACTACAGTGAACCTTATCAAAAATATTCATAAATACTTCTCTGACTCGTTCAGAAACAGCAGATCAAATTTTTAGATAACAGTTTGGAGAATTTCTTATTCATTCCAGGAAAACACATTCAATCACATTCTAGAAGTTCAATTTAAAAGTAATTTATCTTACATTAATGTTCTAAATTCATAAGATTTCACAAAGCTGTTCTCATAGCAAAGTACATTCAGAATAGATGTACAGTAATTATTAAAAACAGAAATGATCCGGAGACAAATAACTCGCAGGCTCTTTCGTGTAGTCTCTCTCTTTAGAGTGTTTATATACTGCTGCATTTGGGAGCAAAGAAGGCTATGTCAAACCCTGTTGGGGTGTGATAGATATTTTAGATAATACTTTGTTACTCTAAATTTGCATAAAATGACAACTTTGCTGCTCACTTTTGCAAGGTGCTTTCTTAGTTTAACAAACATACTGACATAACAGTCGCAGTAATGAATGATGATATAATTGAAACGTTGAGAGTCATACGATGATTACTGAAAGGGTATATTAACCCTGGAGCTAAAATAATGCAGCTATACTGTTTCGATATTTCTTTTCCATCATGCTTGTTAAGCGGAATTATTCAGTAACTTGGTTAAGGAAACTGTATCTGGCATCCACCTGGAACCCAATACAGTTAAGAATCGTGAAACAGAACAGTACAATGATTAGTTTGTTCTCACATCACTTGCAACTTTAATTGGGTTTCTACAATTTTTCAAGAACAAGGTAATGGAATTAGAGATCTTCCCCTCCTTTCTCATCAACTATCCATCAGCACTATCACTTTTGAGAAAAGTTTGCAAGAGCATATAGGTGCACACACTATAATGAGTAACCGAATTAGCATATGGTAGTGGTTTTCAAACGGAGCTCTACAGAGGAATTACAAGTGATCCCTGGAGCTGCTCATGAAACATCTGGGAAGCATTTGTCAGTCTATTGGCAAGGATGCTTTCTGCTAGTTATAGCTCAAATCAGAGCCCTCCAAGTCCCCAGAGGCCTTTTTGATAAAGTAATCTAAAAATAACCCAAGTAACACAGTGAATCATATGGTGCTGTTTCATTACTTTCTTTCTTGCAAATTCAATTGTAATCAAAGTTGTGGAAGCAGGGTAATCTGGAGAGATGAGAGCAATGGAGATGGCCCACAACTAGAAGAGATTTGGTAGAAATAAATCTGAGCACATACACCTTTGTGGAGAGATGACATAAACAATGAAAGTACAATTGGGTGTAGGGGAGAGGGGAAATGGGAACATACCCAAGCAATTGTTGATTTCCACAGCATAGAAATAAACTTACTTCAATAGGTTTGGAATTGGGACAGACAGTGGACATGGTTCCCAGAAGGATCTCTAGCTTAAGAGGTCTAACATTGAAAAAGATTATATACCATATACAGATGCCATTATTATTCTTATAATATTTTATGTTATATAACAACAAGCAGCAGCATGTCAGCTTTGAGCTAGATTGCAGTTTTACTATGGGAGTTCAGTAAGAGGCAGTACAGTTACGCTTCCCCAGGAGCATACCTGGGACCAATCCATGACTCATTTTGCCACACATTATGTTACAATATGACCAGTTTTGCTTTCACATACTGTGCTGCTGTGTCAAAATATGGGTCCTGTTTCTGCCCTTGTTCAAGAGGGAAGTGATCGGTGCAAGCCCTAGGTCTGGTGCAGATGTCTTCCTCTCTGTCCAAGCCTAGCTAAATAGGCCAGGGTGGAGTCAAGATTCTGCACACTCCTCTCCCCTGCCCACTAACCCCTGGAGGAAGGGAAGCAGCAACTCTGAGGAGGATGCTGTTCATCTGCACTGTGACACACCATATAGGTAGCCTGCCCAGGGGAGTAAGGGGGAAGTTTATGCCTCCTTAGTCTCCTCAATAAGCACATAAAGTGGGCCATGCGTGTTTCTCTATCCTCCCATCCAATGTATTATTACTGATTTGCTGTAGAACCCACAATGTGCCAGACATACAGGAAAGGATGATGTCCGCCCCATGGAACTTACAGTCTAAAATGGTGAGAAATGCAGGCACAGAGGTCAGGACAGTGGAAAAACCAAAGGGGTGTGTGTGTGTGTGTGTGTGTGTGTGACTACCCAAGTGGGTACAGTATACCGAGAACAAAAGCCTATACTTGAATATGAAAACCAAAGTTTCATAGGTTACAGTGGTAAGAATTTGCCTTGTACAGTTTTTGCAAAGCCAAAAAAAATCAATATTCTGATACTCCCTCTATTTTAATATTTCATTACTTCAGACAAAACTTTACATATTGAGAGGAAAAACTGAACATACAATATATTTCGACCATTATAAATTAAAATAATGCATCTGAAAAGCTGCAGAAAGAGGATAAACTAACCAAAAAGGAAGAGTGATTAATGGTGATAGTTACAGCAACATTTGCAGATCGATATACAGAGTAAAATATAACTTAAAAGTGTTCCATTAAGTGATTCTATAAAACCATAGAATTCCATGTTTATTACATCTCAGATTTCCAGAGCAAAACTACAGTTTATAATTTTTTTTTAAAAAAAAAAAAGTTCCCCCCACTCCCACCTACCTACATTAAAAAAAAAAAAAAAAAAAAAATCAGCCTGTGCCCAGAAAGTTAAGTTATATTTTCAGGCTCATGCAAAACCAGTAATAAAGCAAATTCTGCCCTCTATTACACCTATTCAATTCTATTGTTTCCTCAGTTACATTGAAGCAATCTTATTTTTTTCAACTTCTGCCCACATTTATGCCAGTGCAATCCCACAGCCAAGGGCAGAATTTAATAGAAGGTTCTCCCTCTTGTACATAGGGGAAATTTCCGTTGAGGACATTAGGCTGCCACACCAGTTCCTATAAGCACTAACAAGAGCTGGATGGCTACATCCCCATGTAGCTTGGTGGATATACTCCCTTTTCAAAGTACAGAGTGTAAGTCAATGGTAGCTCCATGCTTAGAGGGCTTGGAAGATGGGATCCTAATTAGCTGAAATTGTGAATGCTAGAGGTATGCTGAGAATCATATGAATTTATACAGTGCAACATGTACGTATGCTATTTGGATATTACTGTGAAGTTAATTAGAGGGTCTTCGGATGAAGATTTGCAGACTACCTCCTGCTATTTTGCAGACTTTATTCATGTAGAGGTTTTGATACCTCCTTATATATTTAAAGTAATAGAAATGTTGCAATATTTTAACAATGCAGACTAGAAGAGGGCAATCAAAACCAATCAGAAGATTATACAGCTCTTTTACTACAGCACTAGCCCCATGTTAAATATTCTAAAGGGAAAAATCTATTGATTTCATTATCAGTTCATTAGAATGCGAGTACTGTGGCAAAAATATATGGATCTAGAAGTTGGACTCAGAGTATTTTTAACAAGCTCAGGTATCATTATGGCTGTTGCAGATCAGAATCACTGTGCCTGACCTGTGTATCCGGGGTATGTGTGCACATATACCAGGATATCTGGATAAATGATCAAACCATTCAAACTTCCAGAGCTATCAACTTTCCTGTTCAGTGTTTGGAGTTTCCCACAACTATTTACTAGTCAAAAATAAGTTGGAAACTCTTGATGATGCTATGAAGAAGGGTGCAGGCTTGCCATTGCACTGCTTGTGTAACTGATGTTTTTCAGAGGAAGGAGTTTCTCCCTGTGCCTTCCTGTGATGAATTGAAGCGGAAGACAGCAGATGGTGTAAAGAGTTGGAGGATAAGATGGGAGTTGAGACAGTACCAGGGTGACACCAAAATGAATGGGGGCAATGAGCGGGTGTCACAGGTAGCTGGTCCAGGTGAGTAGACCAACTCCCCTGGGTGAGAGCAAGTGGGCCCAACTGAGCCAAATAAAGGAGTCACAACCACTCCTCTGGCTATAAAGGCCTGTCAAAATGCAGGAAAAGGAGGAGCCATGTCACAAACAGTGGAGAATGCAGGCACTTTGAAGGCCCCTGACACAAGTGGTAGTGAGATGGATCTCAGTAAAGAGGGTGAAAACAGAGGTAGGGTGGAACAGAAGGATCTTTGGCCACAAGGAGTTGCTTGGGTGGCAGCCACTGATCCATGTGTTGCTGAGACAACTTCCAATGTCTCCCATAGATCTTTCCAGTTGTAACCCTTTTGCCCATCAGAGTTGGCAGCAACAAAGGCCGGGTTCAGTATTTAGTGGTTCCGTTTCAATAACGCAATGCAAAACCGGCTCGAGCCCCCACCCAGTGACCTGGGACAATTACATACCACCCCCCTGGGTGCCTCTAAGAGGCAATACTTCCCCCCTCGCAAGCACAGAGTCTGAGTGTAGCAAAAGCCTTTTAATAAAGGAGGGAAACACCACAAACAGGATTCATAACACAAACCATGAGCAAAAGACCCACCCCCAAGTAAGTCTGGCAGTGTCCTTTCCTCCCTCAGGGTCTTAAGTCCTGCAATCCAACAGTCACCCCACCCACAGTTTCTGTCCTTCGTCAGTGCAGCCCCCAAAGTTCAGAAGTTCATCTGCAGAGTTTACCTCCCAGCCTGGGTGGAAATGGGGGGAGGTATGGGAGCAGCTTACATGCTCCACTACTCTGGTCGACAGCTGATTGCCACGCCTCTCCACGGGGTTCTACTGCAGTCTTCACCACCAGCCATCCTGCTAGCTGCTCCTCTCCGCCAGCTGCCCTGCTAGCCGCTCACCAATATGTTTTCAGCCCCCCCTCCCTCCACGCAACACAGGTCTCAGTTATTTCAGCTCTGCAGCATGTAACAAGACCCCTAATGGAGTCAAAATTAGCTCTGTTATTACACAGTGGAGGGGGGGGGTCAAGGTGGTGTTTAGGGCCCTCAGAAGGGGCCCACACTATCAAGTACACATACCTGTCCCCAGCCTCTCTCAGTTCACTGGGCTTTGGAACCCATGTCCCTTGCCTAGCAGATGCTACTTAGTTGAGGGCAAGTCCCTCTGGCATAAAATGCCAAGTACAGTTCTACTGTCCTTGATTCCATAACCAGGATAACAACCCTTCATTACTCCTGCGCCGATGACAAAGAAACTGGGGGTCCCACAGCAGCCAAAGTGACCATTTGGGCAAGCAGTCCCTTCATGCTAGACGGGGGTGGGTGTGCCCATGCAAACGAGATTGGCCCCTGAAGTCCTTTTCCACAACTCACCACCAGATGTCAGGATAGAGCTCATTCTGACTCTGCTTGCACAATATCATTGAGAATGTGTTTGGTGCCATAAACATATATGGAACTTACAAAATGTCAAATATGACACAATCCCTTTTCTAGAGAGGGAAGGCAGTTGGTGGATAAGAAGTCAAAGACTGCTGAAATCACCAGAATTAGCATGAAAGCAAGTGCAAATCCAAAATTCAGAGGAGATAAATAGGAATTAAGAAGAGTGAACAAGGAAGGGCAGAGTTTGATATGATATCACCCCAATGTTGTCTTTCTTCTCTAACAGCTCTAATGTTCTATTTTAGTTTCTCTTAGAATGATGAAGAACTGTGTGTGAGAGAGCGCACTCACACACTGGGTGGCCTTGGGAACAGATGCAAAACAAAAGTTCTCTTGGTGAATGGGGGCGTGCTGAGTGATTACCACCTACCATACAAAACTTGCTTGTTTCACCATTGCCTCATAGTTCCCCTTTCATATCTGTGTTTCATCTGCCTGTCTCACCTAGTCATGATTATGAGGTCTCTGGGACAGGGGCTGTCCTTTAACTTCATGTCAACATAGCATCCATTATGCTGGGATCCTGATCAAGGGCTGTAGCGCTCCTGTAATCTATATATTAAGGTTCCAGAATTTTCCTTGTCTGCCTGTCACTCTGAAGCAGCGGAAACATGCTACAAGCATGGTTGAGAGCTTTTTGTTTAGAATAGCACCAGATTCAAATATCAGTAAGAGTCTCAGTCTGTCACCATCCAGTTTTTAAGTTCCCAGACATTTTTGGCTTAAAAAAACAAAAACAAAACACGTCACAAATTCCACTTGTAAGACAACTAGGGCTTTCACCTAGTACAACTAATGATCATACTGCAGGGGTTCAGGGAGAGAGACAGACAGTGTGCATACTGTAGCTGACAGGAAAACAGTGTTGTGCAGGGTTCTATTCTCCAGCTGAACTGAGGTCAAGATGAATTCATAGAATCATAGAATATCAGGGTTGGAAGGGACCTCAGGAGGTCATCTAGTCCAACCCCCTGCTCAAAGCAGGACCAATCCCCAGACAGATTTTTACCCCAGTTCCCTAAGTGGCCTGCTCAAGGATTGAACTCAGAACCCTGGGTTTAGCAGGCCAATGCTCAAACCACTGAGCTATCCCTCCCCCCTGTCTTGATACCCTCTCATTGGGATAGCTGCAGAAATGTGTAATTGTGAAAAGAACTCAATGTACAGAATACCTGCTGGGATTCTCACACGTTTGTTTCAACCAGGGAAACAGATTAGTGATGAATCAACTGTGGAAGATTGGTGGTATGGATATTTACATGAAACTTTGCCAAACTTACACAATAAAATATCCTTTAGAAATTGGGGTGAAAATGCCATGCAATGTGCATGCAGCATTTCCTGGTCCGGGTGGGGTGGGAAGAGCAGTGCAAATAACCTTCCAGTCTCAGCCAAAACCAGAAAGTGAAAAGGTAATTGCAATATATAAGTGTAAGATGGTTGAAAGAGCCCCCTATCCTCTTTTACTGAAAAACTATTGGGCTTTTTTGCTTATTTATGTACAGGTTCTTCACGGATCCAGCAAACACTGCATTCATTTGAAAATGGTCTGTAGTGCAGTACTGATGTTCAGCTGTTGTGGTTCAGGATCATTCTTTGCCCTTTTCTATAGCTATATTTTTTAATTACAAAGTGAATATATTGGGTCTGATTCTCCACTGCTTTGCCTCTTGTATAACCATTTACATAGGCCCAAAACAAGTACAAAGTGGATATAAAATTCTGCTGTGTTTTGCACTTGCATACATGACTGTGCAAGTCAGTGAAGAACTAGACCCTTTTCTATATAAAGCAGAGTTAACAGAGTGATTTATGGTCTTACATCAGAACCAAGTGCAATTCAGAATTGTTTGTGAATTTCAATGCAAAACAAGTTAACATCATTGGCTTTGACCAAGGCCATGTCTATGCTATAGCAACACAGCTCTGGTTCTGCAGCTGTGCCACTGTTGCACCATATCATAGGCACGTCCTAAACTGAAGTTTATGTAGTTAATTCACCTCTCAGAAATTCTTCCATTGACCTACCTGCATCTACACCAAGGGTTAGCCCTCACTACATCACTCTGGATGCAAAACTCTTCACATATCTAGGTCAATCTAATTTATAAGTTTAGACCAGGCCCAATTTTAATAGAGAATTTTTTGTTTTTTAAAACACAAAATTCAATGAAAAAAGAGCAGCCATGAAGGGAAATTGACTAAATGGTTTAAACCAAAACCCAAACCAAAATTTCTCCAAGTTTTCACCTGGCTCTCGTGTTGACTGTCCTGTTTACTGCATAATTGGTAAGAATGAACAGGATCATAAGTTGTATACTACTGCTCAAATAAACTGGATTCCTTGGGTTGCCTTGCAGCTTGCCTTAGCATTGTATGAATTAAGGAGAACGCTGCTACAGAAACATGCAGTTAAACACTATTGCCCTTCTTAGTGAGCTAATCAATTTTATTAGATTCCACTTAAAGGTTCAACAATGGATTTCTTCCATCAATACTGACTCATTGGACACATTTAGATTTTATTCTAAATAGTTCACAAACCTCAGGGTGATTTTAAAGCCACAAATAATAAAATAAATATTTTTTTCTGTACTGCTGCACTTCAGAGGATCTTATAGAAATGTACAAACAGCAATTTAAGCCTCAAAATATCCCTATTAAGTAAGTCATCATCACCCCCATTTTACAGCTGAGCAAACAAAGGCACATAGGAGTTAAGTTCTAGGTGACATAAAGTCTGAGTTACAGGCACAAACTGAATCCTGATCTCTCAACTCTCAGTGTTGGTTATTATAACCATTTGATCCCACTTCCCCTTCTGACAATCACTCTTATCCATGTTTTCATAACAAATAAAATCCAAAAAAATAAAACCAGAATAGGGAATATACAAACATCACTGCAGTGAAACCAGATTTCATTTATAATTGACTCCAGCTTTGGGGCAGGCCACTTCTAGCTTTCCCATGTTTGGGAGGTTTTCAATTTGTGGAACAGCTTAGTGGCCTAAATGTCCAAAGTGGAATGTACAAGACCTCCTGAAATAGGTGTTCACATCCCAGCAGTGCCAGTCCAGCCCTTATTCAATGTATAAAACAAGTTTCCTCATTGTGTTGAGCTTTTTCAGATAATTCATTATTAAAAGGTGAGGCCCTGTTTGCTGTGAGTGCACATTAAAGAGAGACTATAGCATTTTTTTCCCCAAGAGTAGTGGTTTACCCTTGGTGTCCTGGCTCAATAATCCCCTTCACTACCATGTATGTCAATAGCTGGCACCCTTCACTCCAGAGAGGGCTGGCATTCCAGGGTTATTGAGTGTATACCACATTTTGGATTCCCAGGGTATTATGAAAAACCTATTGAGAAGATAGCAGCAGCCAGGGAAGAAATCTTAGTGGGGGCTTAAAAGGTATGATAATGTGCCAGCGTATCTATTGAGGAGCATACTCTGACCTGTTTATCAGATAGGACAGACATGTGGGAGATTCTGATGCAGAGTCAAAGGCAAACACTTTAAGGAACACCTGCTGTTCTTAACCACATTGTGATGTAATTACATGGCAAGCACAGAAAATGGAAGGCTTCATCAGGAGAAAAACATAGTATATGTGAAAAAATCCCAGATATAAAGTAACTTCTCTCTTTCCTGAACATAATTTTCTTGACAAGGAAAAGGTACACAATATACAAACAGATATTTATAAAAAAATTTACCCAAATTATTCAGTGTATACAAACACTAAGTTTTGAATCAAAAACCAATTATTACTCTCTTTATGCCAGCAGGACGTCACTGCCATTTGACTGCCACTATGAAATAACAAAGCATGCCTCTTCTACACTTGTATCACTTTGACATATTACACAGTAAATATGAGACAAGGTTGGGGAGGTAATATTTTTACTGGACCAACTTCTGTTGGTGAGAGAAGCTTTTGAGCCCAAACATCTACACAGCAATTAAACAGCCCTATGGCCTGAATCCCAAGAGCCATCTGCTGACACAGGCCAGCTGTGGGTGTTTAATTCCACTCATACCCAGAGTATTACAGCTAAATACAAGGTGTAACAGATTATTTAGTTTAAGTAGCTAGCACATATTTCAAGGCACCATTCAAGATGAAGTGGCCCATTAACACCTCTAGTCATGGGGGGAGGAGGTTAGTGGGTTATAGATTGTTGTAATAAACCATAAATCGATAAATCCTTATTACAACAAACTATAACTCATTACCTGCCCCAGCCCTCCCTCCCTCATCCACCATTAATGGAGAGGTGTTAATGGACCACTTCACACTGAACAGTCTCTTGAAATGTATTAACTACTTGTGCTAAACAATCTTTTCCACCTTGTATTTAGCTGTGACACTGAAAGTACATTTTCCAGACCTGAAGGAGAACTCTGTGCAAGCTCCACACCTTGTCTATTTCACAAAAAGAAATTGGTCCAATAAAAGACATTACCTCATCTACTTTGTCTTTCTAATATACTGGGAACAACATAGCTACCCCACCACTGCATAGTATACATGACTTATTTTTGTTTAGATAAGAGGAACTTACCTACATGAAGTATCCGAGAACCATATTGACAATTAAAATTAACAGATTAGTTTGTTCTCCTTAAAATTTAATGAAATTTATCATAAGACTATATATAGAGAGAGAGACTTTTGTATCCTTGATGTCTTTGTCACAAAAAGCATTCATGATGTACTAATTTACATTAACATTCTAATCTCATCTACTGAAGTGAGGTATCATGTTTACAATGCATGGGATAATCTCAGTAGATGGGACATAGCTTGATTTTACCAAGGCTTTTAACACTGATATTTCTATGTAGTTACATTAACGTTTCAAACTTTAAACTATGCTGTCCTTTGACTGGACTGGCTGCTCTCTCCAAGGTCTATTCAACAATGTTGTTATGATTAGCCAAAATTGCCAGCAAATCAAATTAGAGACCACTGAAAATGTAAAAACAAAACAACAAAAATGATTTTTACTCCTATTTCATAGGCTTTATCAATCATTAAACATACAACAGGTTGTGATGAAGATGTAAGAAGAAGAAAAAAGTCCCAATTGAAAAGGTAGTCTTTACAATTTTTAGAACATACATGCTTGGGAAAGTATATAAAATGCTGTGTATTTTTGTCATCCAAATGTACCTTAACATGTAAAACATGGTGATGAGTTGTAATCCAATTATATTGCTTTTACCAAAGTTCCCACAACACCTTTAACAATTAACTATCCAAAATGCTCATTCAGGACCAAGGTTTATCAGTCATATCTGCATGGGTGCTTTATTATAATAAATAATAATAATACTAAAGAAAGAAAGAAGAAGAAACAACATTGGAAAGAAATACTCAGAACTGCCAAAGCATTTGCATCTTGTCTAATTTTGCTCAGTTCTATTGGTAGGGATGTAATGCAGTAAGGCCAAAATCCAACTCCCTTTGAGTTAAATTAAAATCCTGAGAGTCAGACACCAAATTACTGCCACTTAACCAAAATGTATTACTATAGTATATAGAAACTGAAGCAAAGTGTTTTTTATTTTGTTTATTTTAACGCATGCTTCTTTTTTTTTTTTAATCCTGTCCCTCCCCCACACCTGGAATCTTTGCTCAATTCTAAAACTGAAAGGAAAACAAAGATTTGGGAAAATCTGAAAAAAGTTTTCAGAGTAATAAAATATGCATAGTGCTCACAACCAGGATTAGGAATCAGAAGTTTTTGGTTCTACTCCTGGCTCTGCTACTTTGGATGAAATTCGAAAAGTCACTTACATCAGATTTTAAAAACTTAGGTGCCTAAAGCTACGCACCTAAATCCTGTTAGTGTTCTGATTTTCACAGGGGCTAAGCACTCAAAACTGCCATTGCTCTCCATGTCTCTACCCTCCCCCTCCTTAAAACATACTTTTTCCAGAAGGCCTATCAACATCCTTCCCACCATAGGACACTGCTAAAAAAATAACATTAAACAGCCCCTATCACAAACGCCCTACCGTCATCTACTCTCTACCCCAAAAATCAACTCATTGCCAAATACATGTGAAAAAGGCTTTGCTCTGTGCCCAGAAGATTAAGAAATCTATCACTGGAAAATTCAGACTGTAGCAGATTAAAAAAAAAGAGAAAAGAAAAGGTGGAGAAGACCCTTCTTGAGAAGTAAACTGAATGACTTCTACCACTCAAGAAAACAAAACAATACTACGCATGTACTCTCCTATGTATTGTAAGAGTCCAAAATGTCCTCCAGTCAACTTACTATAGAGATTAGGGAACCTTTAATAAGAGTTAGCTACTGTTCATCTCCAAACAAATAATCAGAAACAGACCGTTGATGGAACTCAGAAAATGTAGTTCCAACACTGAGTCGAGTTCTGTGCAGAATGCAGATTAGTTAGCTATGTCATGTTTGCCATTACTAGAAGAAAAAAAGATCCTGGTAGTGGAGAAAATAATGGGGTAGTCAGTGCAACTCCACTGTATTCAAAGGAGCTATTCTAATTACAACCAGCTGAGGATATGGTCCAATATATTATTTCAATGAGGAAATGTCTGCTATGCATGTATTTACTTATTTTAACCTTCTATTTGGGCAATAACTGCCCATTGTCTTGTATCATGTCTCTTTTTAAACAGTCCTTAAGATCATTTCTGCTTTTCTTTACAGTACATCTACATAACAATGAACATCATTTCATCCCCATAGTGAGACTGATAGAAGAATCATCAGTGCAATAAAATGTAGCTTTGACACTAGAGCAGATAAATACAGCCAAGTAAGGAATATTCTCTCACCTCATCCATAATACATCAAACTGCCAATATTATTGGAAGCATCTAATTTGTCTAATGAGTTTAGAAGGTAAAGCAGAAATATAAAGTTATGGATTTTTGACGACCTTTTTCAGCAATACTTTACAACATACTCAACAAAAACACTTGGCAATTGCACATAACTTGGCATCAACTTAACTTACTGCATAATTTTACAATCCCTGCAACACTATTAATTATGCTACATTTATTTTTATGTTAAAATTGACTGAACAAGGCCCAAATCTTGCAATATGTAGCATGTGGATGGAGTGCTTCAACAGAGTGGGACCCCACTAAATCATTGGAGTTCTGTGTAGGCGCTGCAGTCTGCCCATGTGCCACATATTACTGAATCAAAGGGCTTTATACAGTACTGATCTCCCCACCCACACTTTCTTGTGGTTAAGGAGCATGACTAAGGCCAGGATTTAGTCACGGAGGTCGTGGAAGTCACAGAATCTGTGGTGTCCAGCGACCTCCATGACTTCAGCCTGCGGTGGTCGGGAGCTGCAGAGGGTCCCCCCACCTCTGGTGACTTTTGGAGCTCCAAGCCACTGCGGAAAGCGGCAGAATCCCTGAGCTCTCAGCCACAGCAGGGGAACCCCTGAGCTCCCGGCCACTGCGGGCAGCAAGGGTACCCTGCAGCTCCCAGCTGCTGAGGAAATGGGGGAACCCCAGAGCTCCCAGCTGCCGTGGACCCCTGGAGCTGCAGACAGCGGAGGTACCCCATAGCTTCCAGTCCCCACAGTCAGTGGGGGACCACCAGAGCTGCAGGCAGTAGAGGTATCCCCACAGCCCCCAGCTGCTGCAGGTAGCTCCTAGCCCCTGTGCAGCTACCCTGCTTCAAGTGGTGTGGGGAACCACAGATCCCCATTTTGACATTTTTAGTAAAAGTCCCGGACAGGTCACTGCTTCCATGAATTTTTCTTTTTTGCCAGTGACTTGTCCAGGACTTTTACTAAAAATAACTGACAAAATCTTAGCCTTAGGCATGACTTCTAGTCCCTTGCATGACTTCTAGTTCCTTGCTTTACCTAAAGAATGAGACAGGATGGTCTTGGCGCTGATGAAGAAACTTGGCAGCAAGAGCTCTGAATTCAATTCCAGTCTCAGGCTCTGTCACAGTAACAAGGCATCCCTCAGGTGAACTGAGGCCTGGCTTTCTTCCCTGCCTCAAGAATAGAACCATCCGGTTCAACAACTCTGGGTCTGGAGGTCTGGGCCGTAGCCCCGTTTCCCAACTGCACTAATGGGACAGGCCTCGCTGGATTTGACACCTATAAGTCTTCAGAAGGCTATGGAAACAGTTGATTAAAATGTCTCAAAAACAGCTTATTCAAAACAGAGTATTATTTATTCACCGTGTTATAATATGCACAGAAAAAGATAAAAACAATGAAGGCCTAGACCCATATTTCCCCTTAACTAAACCTTAATCTTCCCCTATCAGCTTTTGAGAGCTTCCCCAGCGCCCAGTTAACACCATATCTGGCTGGGACAGAGAGAATGGCTTCTCCAGCATGTTCTCTTTGACATTCTCTTCCATGTCTGTCTCTATCAGTGTGCTGACAGCCCATTCACCCTTCACCTGTTTCCTAAGCTAGCATCTTTAAGGTTTAGTGTACCCTTTGAGCCTAGGTTTGGACCATGAAGGGTAAACTTTGCCAGTTTAGTAGGTTCCAGGATGGGGGTATTTCACACTTAATTTCCACAAGGATCCTTATTATTCCTTATGATAGCACTTCATCTCATCATTGTTTCAGTTTGCTTCCCCTCTCATAACCTTTTATGCAACTGTATGCATTCAGGCTGGATATTATCACAGGTAAACTCAGGGGCATGTAGTATTTACAAAAACTAATACATGTAGATTGCTCATTCTCTATAGGCTCCAATTCAGGAAAGTTCTTATAAACATGTTTCAATGCTTTCCCTGAATAGGGATGGATGTAAGCACATGCTGAAATACCCTTGGTCTTATACTTTCTTTTGGATCTATAACCTTATGGGAATACATAGGTGTGGCTCAGCAGAATGTATCTCCAGTTAAACTGTACTAGTTATAATTCACTGTTATCATTTTTTGACATTTACAGATTTATTTAACATTTACAAAGTAATTGCAGCACAGCTCTGGGTTCTACTTCAAGCTTTCTGCACAATACAGAAATGATGCACATCTACAATGCCAATTCTAGTAAAACTGGACAGAAATCTGTGACCCTAAAACCGCTCAATGCCTCCTCGCACAGGGGTTACAGGAATATCTTGATCCTCGTATGTACATTCTGGTTCACCACGAGTATCATGTAAGTGTTAAAAGAAAGCCAGAATCACGCTGGTCATTCATATAATTGTGAAATATATGTACAGATATTCTGTAAGAAGTTTTGTATGTATAATGAAACTATGTTCCTGAAGTCTATATCAAGGCAAGGCTGATGAACAGGTTTCTGTTAAAGGATGTATATTCACTTGTGTCTCAGTTCACATGTAAATTGAGCACTGGCTTCCAGTGCAATGGAACCCCCTTTATATACACAAAATCAAAAGTGGGATGTGCACTTAGCAGGAGACAGGACACAGTAGAACGAACCTCAGGGGTTGCCCTGTCTCTTGGAGGGACAATGAACTTTGGGGAATATAAGGAGAAGGTAACAAGACACCCCTTTATCCTGCACCTACCAAATAATTGGGCAGTGAGATTACATTCATGAAAACACAATCACAACAGGTCTTGGCTAAAATGTTGCAGAAGATAATAGGCTAACCTCCTGTCTAAATGAGTTTATATTGAATCTGTAGAAAACATACTACATTTTACATGTAACCTGTTTCTATCATCCTTACTCACTATCTCCTAAATACTAATCTTTGATAATAAACTTATATTTATAGTGAAAACAATCATATCTTAGTGCTGTGGTATGAAGTGCTGAACTGGAGCTGAACCAAGTTAGCTGGTATGCACACTGCCCCATTGGTGACAGCAAACCTGGGGATTGTGTAAGTGAGCCTTTAATGGAGGAGTAGATGGACAGTATGGGGGAATGCTTGAAAGGGGCTGAGGGACTAGTGTACTTTTTGTTAATCTACTAGGCAAAAATAAGGGCACAACCCAGAGGAGATAGTTTGGGTGACTAACTGCTGGTAGTATCAAGGAGCTAACACTCAGTCAAGTCTCTGGCTTTGTGGATGAGGGGAAAGCAGTGGTTGTGTTATTCCTTGACTTTAGCAAAGCTTTTGATATGGTCTCCCACAGTATTCTTCCCCGCAAGTTAAAGTACTTTGGGCTGGATGAATGGACTGTAAGGTGGATAGAAAGCTGGCTAGATCATCGGGCTCAATGGGTAGTGATCAATGGCTCCATGTCTAGTTGGCAGCCAGTATCAAGCGGAGTGCCCCAAGGGTAGGTCCTGGGGCCGGTTTTGTTTAATATCTTCATTAATGATCTGGAGGATGACATGGACTGCATCCTCAGAAAGTTTGCAGATGACACTAAACTGGCAGGAGTGGTAGATACGCTGGAGGGTAGGGATACAGAGGGACCTAGACAAATTAGAGGATTGGGCCAAAAGAAATCTGATGAGGTTCAGCAAGGACAAGTGCAGAGTCCTGCACTGATGGAAGAATCCCATGCACTGCTACAGACTAGGGACCAAGTGGCTAGGCAGCAGCTCTGCAGAAAAGGACCTAGGGATTACAGTGGACGAGAAGCTGGATAAGAATCGACAGTGTGCCCTTGTTGCCAAGAAGGCTAACAGCATTTTGGGCTGTATAAGTAGGGGCATTGCCAGCAGATCGAGGGATGTGATCATTCCCCTCTATTTGACATTGGTGAGGCCTCATCTGGAGTACTGTGTCCAGTTTTGGGCCCCACACTACAAGAAGGATGTGGAAAAATTGGAAAGAGTCCAGTGGAGGGCAACAAAAATGATTAGGGGGCTGGAGCACATGACTTATGAGGAGAGGCTGAAGGAACTGGGATTGTTTAGTCTGCAGAAGAGAAGAATGAGGAGGGATTTGATAGCTGCTTTCAACTACCTGAAAGGGGGTTCCAAAGAGGATGGATCTAGATTGTTCTCAGTGGTAGCAGATTACAGAACAAGGAGTAATAGTCTCAAGTTGCAGTGGGGAAGGTTTAGGTTGGATATTAGTAAAAACTTTTTCCACTAGGAGGGTATTGAAGCACTGGAATGGGTTACCTGGGGAGGTGCCAGAATCTCCTTCCTTAGAGGTTTTTAAGGTCAGGCTTGACAAAGCCCTGGCTGGGATGATTTAGTTGGGGATTGGTCCTGCTTTGAGCAGGGGTTTGGACTAGATGACCTCCTGAGGTCCCTTCCAACCCTGATATTCTATGATTCTATGTCTCTCTCACTGAATGCAGGAAGGTAACAAGGTGACTCATAGTCCTGGGTACTCTGAGAACCACCATAAAAATCACCCAAACACTATTAGCGGTACAAAGAAGAAGATACTGAATGATTAAGGAACATCTTTATTCTGAACATCAAAAGGGAACTTGAATTTGATCAAAACCAGTTTACAATTTATGCCATTGAATAGCCCTTCCTTTATAATACAATAATATAAGAACTGGATCTGGAGAAACAACCTAACTTTTTATCCTTTTCAGTTAGAGTTCAAGAGCAGCTCAAATTAAAATGTAGCCTTATTTTAAAAACAAAATAGGAACCTGGCACTGAATGTTTTCTGCATATTACACATTGATTTAATATATATCATTCTTCTCTGGCTTTAGTATTTACACTAGTTATCAGTATTTCAACAACTTTGTATGTAAGGTTAGCTATGAGATATTTCACTACTGCAGTTAACATTTCATTAAATGTTTATATATTTGTAAGAACCAAATTCTGCTCCAGGGTGTAAATAAAAGGAGAATCTGAATTGCCTACATGGTGCATAGACCTCGTCTTGCCCTCATGCCACAGAGAAGAGATTGACCCTAAAAGCACAGTAGTAAAAAACAGCTGTTCTTGTTGAGTTCTAGAACTACAGAAATTTGTCTTCAGCTCAATAAATCAGAAAAAAAAAATAAGACTAATCTCTTGAAAATAATGCGTCTGTATTCAATGGACTAACAGTATTTCTGATTTGATAAAATAATCTTCATTTTATGTTTAGTACATGCGTTGTCTTATGTCCTACAAAGTTTCTAATACACCTGGAGCCTATTGTATATTTTCTCACATAATCTTATTTCCCAAATGTTTCCAAAATAAATGTTTATGTAAAATGCACTCGTTCACGAACTTAACTTTAATCCAGATGTTCAAAACTGTATATAAATAACAAGAAAAGGTTTAGAAATTAGGTTACTGTGCAAATACATACTACAATGCCAAATAAAAGTATCAGGGGAATTATTTGCTTGTAATTAGAATGACTTGTTTGGAAGAGCTATCACATTTTGATTTTCCTCTCTAAGCTCAGTCTCTACATTAGCAATTCCCAATATTGTTTTAATTGTTTCACAAATGGGTAGATGTCCATTAGACACACAGCAAAACAGTGTGAAAGTGCACGATTTGCAGTAGCTCAAAAGGGTTGGCTGCTATGATGCTGCTTCAACTCCATTAAAATAAACTATATTTGTGTACATATGGCAAAAGGATAGTACAGGACAAGTCCATTCTGTTTTTCAGGTGCTCACCCCACTCATTGCCATATTATTGGAGCAACTTCCAGAAGGGCATTGAATAACGTGACTATCATGTCACATCATTCTCTCTTTTCCCCTTATTTCCTCTTCCAGGGGGAAATTAAGGGATTTTATTTAAAACGTTATTTTATGTCTGTGTTATTGAAGGCAAGGTCAAAGAAGCGCACTTTGCACTTGCAACAGAAAGTGACAATGTTTGAGAAGTTTCTGAGATCCTGTAGAAGTTCATTCCACAGCCTTGCTTCAGCCCCCAAAGTAGCTCTGGCTCATGCAAAGATGAACTTTACCTTCCAGTGAATAGCTCCACTGTGCCTGAGGAGCAAAGTAGTCAGCTTAAGTCATCATCCCAGAGCTTCAGGTGATCTTTTATGTATCCTGGGAACAAACCACTGAGCTGAAGAACAGACACCTTGAATCTGACTTGATATTTTCTAGGAAGACAGCTTAGAGGGCTAAGGACAGCTCTGAGGTGCTTACAGTAGCTCGTGCTGCCGAGAAACGCTGCTGCATTCTTTACTAGTTGGAGATTCCCAAGGGCTGACGATTTCATGCGCAGGTATATTGCATTGTTGTACTTCAGCCAGGAAGTAATGAAAATGTGTATTACTGAGACTGGGTTATTGTCCACCAAAATTGGACTCAATCTCCTAGCAAACTAGAGTTTGTAGAAAGCATTGCCCTCAAATACGGCTATGCAAGAGCAAGCGTAGTCTCATCCAAAGCCCTAAACTCTTCCCATTTTAAAAAGAAGGGTTCCGAATGTGCCTTGTCTCCTGTGGATGCACAGGTGGGAGAAAGTGCAAGAAAACACTCTCAATCTCCTTGGCACATAAGAGAGGGAGAGTTTTACACCAGCAGTGACACTATACTCTCCCAAGGGTCCCAGTCCCTTCTGCATCAGCCAGGGGAGAGAAGCTCAAAAGGGGAGAGTACAGGTTGTTCTGTGTAAGGGGATGTCACAATCTTTGATCAGGCATGTGTTGTCCCAACATTCCCAAAAGAATTCTAGCTGAGTAAGCCGGAACACCTATGGCAATTTTCCTGCTACTGCAGAACCGCTCCACCTAAACGCAGCAGCCAATTTGATTTGTATAATCAAGGCTTCAGGGGTCTCTTTTGGTTTCTCCTCCTTGTCTCCTGTTCTTTTCTCTTAGGGCCTGATTCTACATTCCTTCCTCACCCAGAATTCCTGTAGCAAGTTTGTACCAGGATTTCACTTTGTCCCAATTCTTTAAGCCACTCCTGAGCCTCAAACATCGCTGGCTCAAGGAGCTGACTTTTTTAGGGAGCCATCACAATGTCGTCACATATGTTGCAAGAGCAGCTGATGGTGCTTGACATGGTCTCTCTTATACCCCCTACTCATTCGTCTATGGTCATGTAGCTTTCACTCTCACCTGCCCTGTGGGGTGGCAGGGAGGGAGGAATTTCTTCCTTACATACTGAATTCTTTTGAAAAACAGAGGGTTTTGTTTGTTTTTAAACCTCTCCCTTGTCATATTGGTGGCATGTGAAGGCATCCAGCATGAATGACTGCAGCATGGTTAACTGCCTTCTCACATGCAAAACAAATTGCTAATTAAATGTCTCCCTTAAAATTTGGTACCAAATGATTTCCAAAGTGTGGGTGACTGATTCCCACAAAATAGATAAAGGAGCAATAAATTCACCCTGAGCTGCAGCTCTCAAGGAATTGTGGTTACTTAAATGGTTAAGAATTAAAATATCTTTTAAAGCTGAGATAATAAATTGTGTTAGACAGCAATATTAATACAGATTTTAAGTTCTATGAAAAACAACGCCATGTGTTTTGAGTGTTTGTTTCAGCGACATAAAGCTATGGCATACAAAATACCTACTTAATACCAAATGTATGCTACTGCAGACAGCCTGGAAAAATTAACTAGATTCAGTCAGTGTCTTTCCAATATACTGCAATTTCTACTCCTTATTTGGATCTGCAATAATGATAATGAAAGGATAGTCTCAAAATCCAAAACTTTGCCTTGATTATAAATACACAGAGAAATGAGCGTTCTTTGTAAGCAAAACTTGTCAAACTGAATTACTAAGCTTTAAATCTTTGATTTTTAAAGCCCGGGTACTGCATCAGTCCTATAACATTCTTACAAGCACACACAGGACCTTATTTCAGAGGAAATGGGGAATGGGGAAAACATAATAGCAACAGTGTAACTCTAGATAGAAAGCAGCCGTGTATGCAGATGAAAATGTTTAAAATCTAATCACAGAGGTGGCTGCTCCAGTAACAATGTTGGTGGCAAAGAGAAGAGAGGCTTATCTGTGAAGTAAGGAGGCAGACTGATCATATTCAGAGTAAAAACAGACAATGAATGAGAGTTGCCAAGTAGCACTCTGTACTATTGGAATTTTTGTTGAGAGGGACTCTGCAGTTCAGGATGAAAAAGGCTTTATTTAGCTCACATAAAACATGGTGCTCAGATGCTGTACAGAAACAGAATGCAGTGTACTCTAGCGAGCTATGTATGGGCTTTGAAACTGCAGCAGAACATGGATTGAAACTTCTGCCTTTAATACAAAACCACCCTTCAAGATAGGGTGACCAGATGAGAGATGTGAAATATCGGGACACGGGGGGGAGGTGGGAGGGGCCGGCAAAGTAAAACAAAAACAAAAAAAAGCCAGGAGCCCATTGGTGGAGGGAAAAAAAAAAAAAGAAAAACCAAGAGCCGGCAGCGGAGGGAAAAAAAAAAGAAAGAAAGAAAGAAAGAAAAGCTGGAGCATAGAAAAAATTGGTGGGGGCCGAGCACCTACCGGCAGCTCCACACCAGCCCCGCCCCCCCCACACACCAGCTCACCTCCGCTGCGCCTCCACCTCCCCTGAGCTGGCTGCCGCATCCTGCTTCTCCACCCTCCTCTAGTGCTTGCACCGCCATACAGCTGATTAGCGCAAGCCTGAGAGGGAGGGGTGAGGAGGAAGAATGTGGCATGCTTGGGGAAGAGGCGAGGCCAGGGCGGGGATTTGGGGAGGGACCCAAGGGGGGAGGGAGGAGGCGGAGTTGGGGTGGGGGGGCACGAGCCCCCTTTGCCTGTGCGCTGCAGCGCAAAATATCTGGACAATTCGCGTCCCGACCGATGTTCAGTCGGGACGCGGGACAAACAAGTAAATATCGGGACAGTCCCGATAAAAATCGGGATGTCTGGTCATCCTACTTCAAGACAACCTCAGAAACCCCATTTAGTGATACTATGCAAAAACTGCCCTTCAGAGTGATTATCCCTCACTCCAGTGTCTATGACTTCAGTGGCACAGGGAGGTGCAGTTTGTAATGCCCTGCACAAACCAAGGAAAATCTGGCAAGAGATTTTTTAAAAAAGATTTTGGAAATCAAAAGCAATACTTCCAAGATTTAATTTTGAGACATTAAGTAAGTAGGATGCAAATACATTTATGTGAAAAGGAGCTAATGTCATACCCTGGCTTATTGATGACACTGTTTGGATGAACCTGATTCACAGGGCTTTGTTAGGGAAGACTATCTCTTGTCTCTTTTTAATTTGTTACTCTTTTCATACCTTTCATGACAGCTCTATTCCTGATGTTTTGTGGGTGTGTGTGTGCACGCTATCACACCCCTTGGTTTCTATTATATATAAGATTTACAGTTTGGTTCAACGGCTCTCAGCAGCCCCACTATAAAAATTGTTCCAGCACCCCGTTTATGAGAGTGTAGCAGAGCATAGACTCACTGGTGCGGCGCCTCCTGATGGTCATCCAAGAATTAGCTCTTTTTCCAGCCCTTACCTGCCTCAGGTCCCCGTGTCCCTCCCAGACCCCAGTGCCCCTTTACCTTGGGGTTCTGCCCCAGCAGTACCCCCACACCTTGGGTCTCCCCAACCCTCAATACACACCTTGCCTCAGTGGCTACTGCCAGTCATCATCTAGCCCCCGTTCTCTGGAGCAGACTGCAGTCTGTAATAACCACTCATCACTGGCAAAGGGGTTGGACCAGCTGTCTCTGTCTATACCTCCATAGGCCGTCAACAAGGCCTACAGCCTGGGGAGTTGCCAGGTTAGAGCTCCCCAGCTCCTCTTACCCTTCCCCAGCATTGCTCTGCTTTGGGTACCTGGGCTCTCAGGCAGCTAGGTCCTTCCCACTCCCAAGCTGGAGTGAGGCCCTCTTATCAGGGCCAGCTGAGCCCTAATTGAGCTGGCCACACCTGTGGTCAGCTACGCCCTCAGCTGCTCTCATCTTTTATCCCAGCTGCAGCCCTCTCCAGGGCTGCTTTTAACCCCTGTTCTTCTGGAATGGAGCTGCATTTATCACTTAAGAAAAAAGGCCATCCTCTCTTGAGGTGTAAAATAGGATCTGCTGGGAGCAAAGAATGATATAACTACTTTTTCTAACAGGTTTCTCGTATGTGTGCTTTTCGCATGTGTTTTCTACTCCCATATCAGTTGAAAAAACCTCATGACTCTGCTTACTACAGAGGGTTAACTAGAAATGTATAAAGCAGTAAGTGATTGATCTATTAAACCAAGCATTTAGTCTCTTTCAAAGTCCCATATTATTCACAAATAGCATTTACCAGATTAAAGGGAGGATGAGTCTAAATATTCAAGAAAAACAGACAGGAAGGACTTGATCCTGTACTGAACTCTGCATGAGTGGAATTTTTGACGTACAGCTTGATCCTCTGCACATTGATGTCCATGGCAAAACTTCCATTGAATTAAGTGGGTCAGGATCTGGCCTTTCATGGGGTTGTGTGCAGGTGTAGAAATTTGTCTGCACACAACTCAGCACAAGATTTAGACCTAGATGAGCACTGGACTGAAAATACTATAGTTAGTATGTTTGATATCTAATATAACTGCATTTATTTATACTATTAAGTTAAAATAATGTATAGAACTACTCTTTTATGACTAAACACCTCCCCCACCTCCAGCCTTCCCTGTATACATGCAATTACTGTATATAGCAGGGTATACATGTAACATGTCCATCAGCATGTTCACATCAGGTGAAACTGAACCCTGTGCAGAGGGTCCACGCAGACCTATACAACATTTAATTCCTATGTAAGCTCCTAAGTAGGATTACTCAAGGCCTGAGGTGAACTGAACCCACAAAGGATAATCCCTGAATAATAAAATCAATTAAGAAATTAGCCACTGGTGCTGCTGCTAATTAATACCACCATTTATATACACTCAGGCTTATATAACAAAAATAAAATAAAGGCATTGACTAATTTAAATCCAAAGTGTTAAAATAATTGAATATGTGAAGGCCTGTTCAAGATGTAAAAAAAAAAAAAAAAAACACACACACACACACAAGGCAAAGAGAAAAATATTTAGGCAATGCATTTCAAGGAGTAAATTTCATTATGTATAATATTTTGGGTCCAGTCATGGCAATCACCCTCTTCCAACTCCAACTTACATTTACACCTGGCTTCTCTGGTGAAAAACCAATTCCAGTCCATATTTCCTAAACACAAGGACCTAATGAGACAGAATGTTCCAGAGGTGGTCTGAATGGTTGGAGACAGCCATTATTTTCTCCCTGCTACACACCTACCAGATTAGCCCATTCATAAAAAAATTTAAGTGAAAATGAATAAGCACAGAGGCATATATAGTTTTATAGGCAGTTAAACGTGTGGTTTTATTTTGTTTAGATTTTACTTTATTTTTTGCCATCCTGAGATGTTGTCATTCTGTTGGACATTTCAACTGAATATATTTGGTCGACAAAGTTTCTATTTTCATTCATAATAGAGAATTTTCCTCTGTTTCAAGAACCAAAAGATGAATTTAAAGATCAACTCTTGCTCTGTTACCATTTCTATACAATAAGTTACCTTTAAAAAAAAAAAAAAGGAACTGCCTATTCCACCATAATTTAAGAAAGAGATATTTGCATTTGAGAGTATTAAACAGATTAAATATGGAATAAATTTAATTGGTGTGTGGCCTCCTTACTTAGCTTTCCATCATTTCATAGATTAATATTGACAATGGTTTTCTATGTAAGATTAGAATACAAAAAATATTGTGCTCCTTGCTCAGTATCTACAATTCTATTTAACAAGTTTGCACTATGGACATCCAATTTACAGGTTTCTTCACTGAGATATAAAGAAAGTTACTCATATCCCTCTTATAAATTAATTTTCAAGTTTTGAGTTAAAGCATGGACATTGTACTTGTAAACCACTAATATCCATGTTCAATATTGTATTTAAACTATTATTCAGGTGATTGCTCAACATCCCACCCATGTGCAAATAATGACTAGTTTCCTCTAATATTGGGCCTGGAACCAATTTTGGTTTTCATTTTAATGAAATTGGTGTTTTAAACTGCTTCCTTTTAAACATGTCCTTGGAAGTCTAAGTAGTAACTAAAGAATTTTGGTTGTTTCCTTATTTCACGAAATTATGGTGAATCTAATTATCTACCCTCTCAGATGCACACAAGACATCAAAGCAGCTGCAGCCATTGTGTTGAAGTGCTGGAGACTCTTCAGCAGAACAGTTGCAAAAAGCAACAGAATAATTGAGTGTGATGCCCTAAAATTGTGGTATGTTTGTATTATTGCAATTCCAGTCCTCATCACATATTGATGAAATGTGCTAACTCCAACCTAACAGTACAACATGAGTGGGATACTTCATGGTTATTGTCACGGAGACTTATAATATTCATAACAGTATCTTTTGTATGTATCCTTTCTTTATTTCTTCTTCAATCTTTGTGGGGAAAGGAAGGGATCCTGGTGGCTCCAGTCTGTTTGTTCACTATTATTCAAAATGGCTTACACGTAGCAAGTTGTGGGGAGAGAATTATACTACTAAACATCAGACAAAGCCAGAGGAGTTCAACAATAAATGCCAGCTGGATGCTGAAGAATTTCCTCAAACTCTAGAGCCACACATAAAACGTTGATAAGTCCTTCGCTGTATTATCAATCTACTAACAACAAATTGATACACAAACTAGTGCTGTAACTGAAGTGTCCCATTTACATATGGAGACAGGTTATGGCTGTAGTGGGGATCTGAACTAGCACTTTCAGGTTCTTCCCCGTGTCCTGAAGGGAATAGCAGAGGAATTACTGAAATGGGTGGCACTGGAGTGAAACAGAGCCCATAGAACTAGATTCTAGCAAGAGATTAAATCCTCATCAGCATCAAAACTACTTACTTGATCCAAAACTACTTAGCTGTGTTAGACCCTTGCATTCACAGCTTTGAGTCCAGAAATCCTCTCAGGAGGAAGGAAAGCTTCCTTTTGCAGTGTGTATTTCTACCTCAGGGTGAATCAGATTCTGGGAAGGGATCAATAAGCTCTTTTCCTGATTTACAATGATTCCAAGGGTCTGGTACACTTCTGGTGTCCAAGCCAGTGCTCTACTTGTTTTGTGTAGGAATTTCACCTGTGCTAGGGCCAATCATCCAGGAATCGAAACACAGAGATGATTTTTTCCCAGAGAGCTGCGGCAGCATCTGTAGGATTTGTTTTTAATATAAGTGAAATAGAAGATGAAATGGTAATTGGAATTAAGATGTCCAGCCGCAAACTTGAGGCGCTTCTGATAGACTGGGCAATCAGGATTTGAAGGCACATGTCCTTCAGCTCTCTAAAAGCCAGAGAATCCCCTTGGTGGATGGCTGCTGGCATGAATGGAAAGCCTCTCTTGAATTTCTGGTATGTCACACATTGTGGACCTCAAGATTAATATTGGATTCAGAATGACTGAATCAGAGTACCTTAAGTGTCACACCTGTTCTGGTGGATGTGGGGCAATGGCTCTGATGTCTATCAGGTAGCAGGGGGTGGTCAATACATTTTTTCCTTATGAAGGGACCCCAGATCAGAGGAGAGATATACATGATGGGCAGAGCTGATGTATGCAATACCTTCTCTGGGCGATGAGGGGCAGAAATGGGAATTTTAGGGTGATCTGGGAACAAATCTTGAAAGAACTGCAAATCCTTCTCAGTGCTGAGCTCTAAAACCCCAGTGCTGGGAAGAACAGTCAGAACTCATTCTAGAAGGATTTCGATTGGCTAGAGGAAAGCTTGAATTTAGAATCCTTCATATGATAGAACAAGAGTTAGTAGTGATGGTAATTGTTTCTGTTGGAGTAATAGTTAACTAGGAGACAGATTAAAAAACCTGGTTTTCACTCTCTCAGAAGAGGAGTTAAGAGCAAGTTTGAGTGTCTGTGATTAGGAGAGAGGCAAAGAGATTTTCCTTCCTGAGACCCCTTTGAGAGCTGAGTCACAATCTCCCAAACAAGCACTGGTGCCTCAATGGGGTTGGTATGGGGTGGTTATAACTGAAAACTTAAATAAAAGATTAAACTCAAGAGCTGTACATGGTAAGCCAGAGGGCCCTAAAACGTTGGTCTTAAAGCAGTTAGTGTCCTAAACAATATAACCGAGGCAATTACCAGCCAGCAGACGTTCAAAGATATCTGTAAGAACCCACTTAAGGAGAGTAAAGCAGATGTCTTTGCCTGACTCTTTATCAGCTGTATTTGGACACACTAGAGATATAGAAAACACCAAGAAGTAGGAAGGGAAGAATTTCCATCAGGCCTGGAGGCCTTACAGCAACTACAGATAAATACTCTTCTTCCCCACAACTGTACTTTTCCTCCTTTTCCTCTTATACGTCTGTGCTGAGCCACTGGGATCAACACTGCAGATGGAATCTGAAGCCTGATGTGGTCACCCAGTTCAGCCCTGCTCCTGTTCACGGCCACTCAGAGAGGAAGGATGCAGTGGGTAAAGGACCAAGATACCATGTGCTGCCACAATGAAAGGCTGCAGAATGCTACAGAGGACCTTCCTCTTCTTTGGATCTTTCTGATACCTGTTCTGGTTCTTCTCCTTAAGGCAAAGGGTGATGTGAACTAAACAGGGGACATTAGATGGAGGCACCAACAGCAGATTGAGCTGTAGGCAGGAAACAACTGGATCCCTGTCTGCAGGGAAAATCAGTGCAGGAGAAGCTTGTGTTCAGCAAAATCTCTCTCCTGATTAGACACTACCTGTTTGACAGACCAACAGGAACATACACCTGAGCTATACCAATGGTCTTCATGCAACAGAAACCATTTGATGGCCATTTTAAGATCTCGGTTTCTCTCTTTTCTGGCAGATAAATAGAGCCACTAATTTCTCCTCCCCTCAGAACACCGCTTTTCTTTTTCCTTCCTTTTTTTAAAGTTAGAATTATCAGGTCCTTATTTTTCTCTGTGTGTGGAGGATCTTGGTAAGACCCATCACACCAGGCTGTAATCAGAGCCACAACTCTCGCTTTATGAGATATTTAAATGCAAATTAATCCAGAATAAGGAATGGTGAGAATTTCAAGCAGATTAACTATTACTGATTAACTCCATGTGTGGACATGCTTATTCCAGAATGTGAATGCCTTATTCTGAATTAGCTTAATTGTAGAATAAGAATGCTCAATTAGGCTACGTCTACCTGCCTGAATCGGCGGGTAGAAATCGATCTCTCGGAGATTGAATTATCGCATCTCGTCAGGACGCGACATTCGATCCCCGAATCAATGCTTGTACTCCACCAGGGGAAGTAGGAGTAAGCGCCGTCAATGGGGGAGCCGCGGAGGTCGATTTGCCGCCGTCCTCACAGCAGGGTAATTCAGCTACGCTATTCGCGTAGCTGAATTTGCGTATCTTAAATCGACCTCCCCCCATAGTGAGGACGTAGCCTTAGTTTATCCCAGAAGATGATTAAGATAATTTGGAATAAAACACTGATTCTGGAATAAGAACATTCACCAACGGAGTTAATCAGAAACAACTCTTCCAGAATATCTCCATGTGTAGATGTAATTTAAACAGAAATTTACTTATTTCCATTGTTTCCAGTTTGAGATTTAGAAAAAGTTTCTTCTCCCATTCATAAAATGTCTTCTCCCCATCCCACATGTTTTCTTTTAACTTTTAGGAGTTCCAATCCAGTTTTCCAGTTCCTTGGCACTATTGTAGCACTACATGCACTAGTAAAATATATCACTTTTTTTGATCCGTCGTTCTGTTTTCTATAAAGTAATTTGCTTACACTATTGAAAGCAGTTTATGGTACTGAAAGCAATTCAATTTTGCATGTAAATTAACATTTTTATTAACTGATGAAACGATCAGTATATATCTTTCACACTTAATTCCCATAAGTGTTGAATTAAGTACTTTGGAACTTTCTCCACTTAAGCCAATAGCAAACAACTATTATTTCAGGACATGTTTCAATAAGGCTAGGGCCCTCTGTGTTTTATCTTCTCAGATTATTTTACTATACTTACTTCATACTGCTCTAACACACTTGACTAAGATACATAGCACTATTGTCAGTCTCAGTGGTGGTTCATCTTATGATTTATGGACAGCTCAACTGATTATGTAATTTCAAAGAGCAGAAACTCTGCAAGCAAATTAATGGCCCAGAGAAATGTCACTTAAATTGTACAACTGCAATTTTTGTAGGAAAGAAGCCACACTATAACTAGAAAAGTACAACAGAAGTTAGCCAGACTAATGCAACCCCACTTACCAGCTCTGTCTGTATTAGGAAGTTAGCTTGTTGCTCTCAACAACTGTCAGCAATGGACACTCCCTTACACCAATGCTAAAAAAAAAAAAAGTGAGCTGAGGTGCTAGCACAGCCTACGGTGGCAGTTGTCTGCTGAATTACAGAAAAAAGCTGTAGTCTTGTCATCCGACATGTACCTCAAGAGAATTTTCTGTATTGGTGTTGAAATCGGTATTGTCCCATCCATACTGGCAGTTATAGCATTTTCAGAATATTTTCTAAGTTATCAGTTACCAGCAACCACTTTAAGTAACAGGTATCAGACCTGTCAATGCTAAGACCTATCTTTGCCTGTGGCAGTTAGTATATAAACATTCAGATCTTCCATAATATCTAGTTCTTAAACTATAAATTCAGTAATTTTTAAAATTAAAACTCACTCAGCAAATTATCACTCCTGTTGTGATCTACAGAAACATTTTCAAAAGCACACAAGTGACTCAGGGCACCTCTACACTACAAGTGTGACAGCTGCAGTGCGGAGCTATGCTGCCACAATTTTGTAGCGTAGATATTTACTGCAGCAACAGAAGGGTTTTTTCTGCCCCTTGAGAGGCCAGTGGAAGAATTCTTCTGTTGACTTAGCAGTGTCTACACCAGGACTTTGGTCAGCAAAACGGTCTGTCTCTCTGGGATGTGAATTTTTCACAATCTTGAGCAACATAATTGAGTCAACCTAAATTTTAGGTGTAGGTCAGGTCTCAGGATCCTAAGTCCTATTTTCAAAAAGTGACTCAAAGCTCTTAGATTTCTAACTCCAAATGACTTTCAATGGTCTGGTCTGCATTTAAAACTTAGACCAACAGAGCTATGTTGGTTGAGGGTGTGAAAAAAAAAGAAACACAACCCCAACCCCACCCCACCCATCTCCTAGAAACATAGCGATACCGACAAAACTCCCAGTGAAGATGCAACTATGCCAATAGAATAGTGCTTCGGTCAGCATAGCTAATATTGTTTGGGGAGGGGTTTTCTTGCAATGACAAAACAATTCCTTCTGTTGGTGTACGCTCATCTATGCTAGGAAGCTATGTTCAAAGTGGCTCTGTAGTGTAGACATAGCCTTAGACTCCTAAGTGCCTAATTCACACTTGAAAATGAAACTTGGGTTCCTAAGACAGCTAGGCATTGCAATGTTCAGTGGAGCAACACCTAAATATCTTTTATAGTCTGGACCCCAAGCTAATTTTACCCATAGCCTCACATTAATTTACGACCATAAATCACACAAGCACCAAAGGGAATTAAACAAAAATGTGTAGTGATGGGCGAATAGTCTCCTTATTATGTGTTCTGTAACCAGATAGGTGGTACTGTATCACAGAAATTGCTTAATATTGCTTAATATTCATGGACATTTGTTTTACCTGTAAGGAAAAAAAAACCTCATAGGATGCATCTCATGAAGCCCAGGTAATCCTCAAATTTTACTTTTATAAAGCTGTTAACTTTTTATGATTTATAACAGGAGGCGTAGCTATGTTAATAATTTTAAATATCCATCGAGACTGTATGTGTGTGTGTGTTGAACTGTGGTCTTTGAGAAAGACGACAGATTGGCTTGTTACATGTTTAAAAGTATAAAGTACACAGGGAATAGACGCTTTTAAACTGCTCCTTAATGATATCCACCCCAAGCCACTCTTACCTACCATAATAGTTCAGCCACTGAATGATTCTGTATATAATCACTGTTTACCATATATTCCTAACCAAATGTATATCTTTCTACAGAAAAACTTCTTTTGGAGAGTTTATAAGGCAAATGTTCAAACATGAATGCATTAACTGTTACTTTAAAAAAGTTTTCCTTCCTGCTTGTTGGAGTCTGTTGAGTTTTTGTTGATCATTCTTTACTTGTCTGGCTCTACTCTCTAGTCTACAGATGGCCTGTGAAAAGTCAAACTAGGGGAAGAGACAAGGTAGGTGAGGTAGTATCTTTTATTGGACCAATTTCTGTTGGATGAGAGAGACAAGTTTTCAAGCCACACAGAGCTCTTCCTCAGGTCTGGGAAAGGACCAACATAGGTACAACTACATTAAATGCACACAAACTGGAGGAATGACAGATTGACAGTGGTGTAAGTCTCATGCGGAGTCTGGCACCAAGAGTTATTTAAGTCTTGTGTTAAAGGTTTAGAAGGAAGCCTATCACACGCACAAAGTACTGCTCTTACCAATAGATGCAAACTAGTTGTCCATGCTGATGTCTTGAATTCATTTGATAATTTAGAGTTTGACCCTGTAAGGTGTTGAGTACTCTTGCTCTGGTCCAACAAAGCGCTTACGTACATGTTTAAATTTAAGTATGTAATAGTCACACTGAAGAGGAGGGCAGGTTTGAGTCCCTAGTCCATGAGATTTTGATGACAAACTGGTAGTCTGGTGTGGGCATTCGTGAAATTGCTTCAAAATGGCTCTGTTCCCCCCCCCCGCCCTTTTTTTTTTTTCTTCAGATTCCAGAGGATTGTGCTGCTCAGTTTCTCCTCGGCTTGAGGGATCCCTTCATGTGGCTTGCAAGGTTCTTTCTTATGACTCCTATTCAATGTATATATAAGGCAGCTGGGGAATTAGGACCCAATCCAACAAAAAACTTAGGCAGTTGCTTAACTTTAAGTCCAAGTGGTTCCACTGATCTCAGTGGATCAGGGCCTTAGTACTGAGGCATCTGCTGTGGTGCTTTTAGCATGTTGAAAACTCCCAGATTTGTACAACAAACCAGGTTAGTCTTATTCAGTGCCTGTATAAGATTATACCTCAGATGAGGTATAGCTTAGGGCGTGGCACACATCACAAAGAAAAGTGAATTTGCTGGCCATCTTTAGGTGCCATGGATCGACTGCAGAGGTTAAACCTCTTCCCCTGTTTTTGGGGGACGAGAGATATCAGACTCAATGTTGCTAGTGTTAAGGAAAAATATAATAAGGAATCTTCAGTTTCTCATTTTATATTTTGGACATAATTAAAATAAAACAAAATGTCCCTAGAGGATCTACTATCGCGAGTGGTTAAAGAATATGCCCATATTCTATTTAATTCTTAAATCATTAAGAAAGCAAGCAAGTCTTGGTTATTCAGTTCAGTATTACCAACCTGTCATAAATACAGAATTTGCTTTTAATGGCTTGCAAATGCTACAGAACCTTATGCATTTACTTCTGCCTTTTTTTTTATGCTACACATATATTTAAGAAATGGAAACACTATGAATAGGATAACTCTAGTGATAAGTCGTCAAACTTTACACTTTATTGATAGCAAGACATTTTAGAATGTTTGTCTTTTTCCCCCGTTTGCAGTTTTTAGCAAGCTTCTGCTATTTTGATTCCCAATTCTATTATAAATTCCTGAGTAAGACTCTTTCCAATTTTGCCATATTCCTTCTCCAAGCCGACAGCTACTGTTGAAATAAATGTCCAAAAGCAATGATGCATGCAGATTTTAAAAGCTATAAATTAACTAAATGTCTGATCTACAACAGGCAACCACTAGACAGGGTCAGCATAAGGTTATGTTTATCTCAGAATGACTAAGCTAGAGCGTAAAGAGAAATAAACCTCTCAAATATATAAGGCTGCCTTCATTACCAAAGAAACAATACAAAAATATTCATAACAAAAGGATAATTTCCTAACAACATTTACATCAATTGTTCCTAGCATCCAGACAAAGCAAGTTGTGACAAAGTTCCTCCTCTATCTTGGTGGGCCCTGCGCTTATTGGCAGATTTTCTTGCCTCAGAGATTCACCATGTGGGTTGGGTAACAGCCCAGAGACTTTCCCCTCTGGAAGAAGCCACAGTCCAGGTCAATTGGGAGGTTTGGGGGGAACCCAGGCCCGCCCTCTACTCCGGGTTCCAGCCCAGGGCCCTGTGGACTGCAGCTGTCTATAGTACCTCCTGTAACAGCTGCATGACAGCTACAACTCCCTGGGCTACTTCTCCATGGCCTCCTCCAAACACCTTCCTTATTCTCACAACAGGACCTTCCTCCTGGTGTCTGATAATGCTTGTGCTCCTCAGTCCTCCAGCAGCACACCCTCTCACTCTCAGCCTCTTGCTCCCAGCTCCTCACACTCGCACCACAAACTGAAGTGAGCTCTTTTTAAAACCCAGGTGCCCTGATTAGCTTGCCTTAATTGATTCTAGCAGCTTCTTCTTAATTGGCTCCAGTTGTCCTAATTAGCCTCCCTGCCTTAACTGGTTCTAGCAGGTTCCTGATTACTCTAGTGCAGCCCTGCTCCGGTCACTCAAGGAACAGAAAACTATTCATCCAGTGACCAGTATATTTGCTGTCTATCAGACTCCTGTACCCCACTCGTCTGGGTCTGTCACAAAGTCTAACACGTATCATAATATGGACTTATTTAAATTAGGAAAAGTATTTGAAGGGACATAGCTTAATTGACAGCCAGGCCAGATGACAGTGACACTGTATTTGCAGCAGTTAAAATGCAAAATGCTGATCCTGTAAAAATTTATGGACATGATTAACTTGGTGCACAAGGGGGCATGATCCTGCTCCATTAAAGTCAATAAGAGTTTTGCAATGTGAAGAGGATTAAGCCCAGGAACAACCTCAGATTAGATCAATAGTACTACTCAGATCATGTTCTTAAAGTTGAACAAGTATTCACGACTCAATAGCTAATCAAGAATTAGATAGACAAGGTAATCGAGGTAATATCTTTAATTGGACCAACTTCTGTTGGTGAGAGAGACAAGCTTTTGAGTGTACACTGTAAGAAAGCTTGTCTCTCTCTCTCTCACCAACAGAAGATGGTCCAATAAAAGATACTACCTCACCCCCTTGCCTCTCTAATATCCTGGGAGCAACACAGCTACAACAACACTTCACAAAACCAATAATTTACAGTTTTGCCACTTTTTATTTCCAGATTGGATTCTGCTTGATTAAATAGGGATAAAAGGATTCAGTTGTCATCCTTCCCAGATTGAGTAATAATTAGTTTTCTTTCAGCTGCAATAAATGGGAATCCAGTAAACACACTAAGATAAACTGTGATTTCTAGCCTTACATAGCACAGCCATTATTGATTCATGGCAAAAATATTTATATATGACCAAGTCTAAGTTTTAAGGGAGGTAGAAGTCCATACCATTTTTAATTGACTGTGGTCAAATAGCTATAAACATATTAAAACTTGTCATTCTGACCTAAGCACTCTCTCATCCTGAAAAAATCATCCTTTATTAATAAAAATCTGTCCTTTTTAAAAAAATACATTTTTAAGTTTAAGGAGTTATCCTTAAGCATTGGCATTGGCAGCATGGATGGATTTCTGACAAGAAAAGCATTTAGATGATTCACATGTCAACCTGAAACATTTCGGCTGACAAGGAACATGAAGTAGGTACAGCTCTATATGGATCACACACTACTGGCCTTCACAAGAACATAGGTCATGACTGCAGGTTTGTTTGAAATCTAAAAGCGATAAACCTATATGGAATGATTTCACCAAGGATGTCAACCACAGATTAGAATAGCAAATTCACCTCAGTTAATTTGTATTCTAAGCTGTTAATCAACCTACCTCACTTGTGAAAAGATCTTTAAGTGTAAAAAACATTTAATTAGGAATAACATCCTATTGCATACAACAAAGTCACCACCCACATAAGCCTATAAACAAATGTTCTTTGACAGACTTTTGTCACCTCCTCTCCCCGCTCCGCCCGGTGACTCTGTGGTGAGCCAGTTACAAGTTTGTTTAACCCAGCCATTTCCTATATTCATCCCAACAGGATCACAAGTGCCACCTTCCATCTCCTACTACTTTCCACGTTCACTTTAAAAGTTAACAACACTAGTTGTACAAACCTGATAACATGTACCTCCACCTCCATTTGATTAGTCAAAAATAAACTGGATACAGACTCTCCCTCTCCCACCCCCACAAAAATCTCCCAATAGAGTCTATATCTGGAAACAACCTTCTATTCAATAACTGAATCTGGCAAAGTCTCAATGAGCCCAATTCAAAAAAGCATCCCTATCAAGGAAAGTTGCCTACGGATATGCTAACATGCTTATCTGTATCAGAGACCACAGTAATTTACAAAAGCTGTTCTTGTAATGTTCAAAATTCTTTATCATTTTTCTCTTTCCATTTAATTTATATCATATTTTAGATAGAACTGGTGACACCCCTTGTTATTAAGGCTGTCTGAAATTTTCATTATAAAACCCTGTTTTCAGTTGCTTATAAAACTTTGTCAACTTTTAATTGTGTTGTCTGAAATTTTCCATGTCATGTGACTGCCTCAGGCTAGGTTTTTTTTTGGTTTGGTTTTTTGGTTTGTTTATGAAAATTTCAGCTAAATGATTCAGCCACTTTTGAGAATGAGGTTAGTAAAAATCTGCTGTTTTGTCAATGTTAAATTCTAGAAAACTTTTCTTAGGAAAGTTATAGCCTCCAAATGTTTTGGAGCAAAGAATAGAATTTTGAGAGGGGCATGGCCTTTCAGGGATGTACTTTTAGCTGTCCCTGGGCATATCTGCCCAAATTTGGTCAAGTTAAAAGTCTTAAAAATCTTATACATACTTAGTGCACATTTCTTTGATTTAAGCAGCTAAACTCCCTAAAGATTCTGTTCACACCGGGAATGCTGTAGCCTCTGGGTTGAACAGGACTTTCCCTGCAATTGCAACTCTGGGCTGCTGCAGGCTGTTCCAGGTCCAGGAACCTGATCTAAGCGCAGGGAGACTGGCTCTCCTGCCCTTTCAATGACTCTCCTTCTGAGCCTGGGGAGCAAAGAGGAGGAAGTTGCCTGATTCTAATACAGAGGGAACAAGAGACTGACTGGAGTGGGTGGGCAAGTACACTGGGGCAAGGACCTGGTGGGGGTGTGGCTGGGACTGAGGGTTAATGGGCTGAGGGGTAGAGAGAGAAATAGGACTGGCTGGGCAAGTACAGTGGGACTGAATTAGTGGGGTAGGAGGACAGAAGGGAAACAGATGTGATGAGAAGCCCTGGTGCAGGAGAGAATTGGCACTGGCTAGAAAGAGATTGGCACAAGGAGCCAGAGAGTGGACACAGATTGCATGAGGAGCCCAGTGAGGGAGATTGGGACTGGGAGTCAGTGGGGATGGGGGCAACTGAAGCCAAGCTGGGGGAGAGATACAGATTGAATGAGGGGTTGACAGGGGGGAATTGTTGGGCAAAGGGGACTGGGACCAGGAGTTGGGGGGGCGAAGGGAGACTATATTGTGATGGGGAGTCCAGAGGGAGGAAACTAGGCTTATTGGGCAAGGAGATGGCAACTGTGAAGAGAAACCTGAGGAGTAGATTCTGGGGCTAGCTAATTGAGGAGAATAGTGCAGGACAAGATGCTAGTGATGGGGAAGAGACAGGTTGGAGGCGATGATACTAAAGGGGTTACAGTTGTGGGGAATGGACAGAGGAGTCTGTGCCCACTAGACCACACTCCCTTCCTGAGCCTGAAATAGAATTTTTGATTCCTGAGTGTGACACTTTCCTGATGTATTCAGGATTATGAGTCACCTTGTCAGGGGTGAAAATGGGCCAATATGGCGTACTGGTAAGAAGTGGCCGCCAGTACCAGCCTGTACGCAGCCAACATTACACAGCGTTTTTGTCCCCACTCTCTTCAGCAGCCCTGCCAGTAGGGACCCGACAGGGCTGCCGATGGGGTGGGGATAAATGGAGCAGCTGCTCTGGCGCCTGGCGATTTAAAAGGGCCCGGGGCTCCCGGACACTGTTGCCACTATCACAGCACTGTCCAGAGCCACGAGCCCTTTTAAATTGCCGATGGAGCCCCGGGCGGCGTGGGCCAGGCAGCACGGATGTCTGGCAGGGGGAGGCTGACCCCCAGTCCTGCCCCTTCCGGTAAGTCTTCTAGGTTACTTGAACCCATGCACCTTGTCACCCCTTTGTCTCAATGAGGGGAAGATTTGCTTGTGCTTACCTGGCTCAACTCTGTCACAGCACCCATCTGGTAGCTACCCAAACAATCTCCTCGGGCTCTGCCTGCCCTTACTTTGCCTTGAAGGTTGACAGTAGGTACTCGCCAATCCCTCAACCTCCTTGAAATATTCCTCTTCAGTGTCCAGCCCTGGACAGTCACAGAAATTACTAGCTAAGGGGTGTTCCCAAAGGAACAGTTCACACGACAGCTTGTTTGGTTCAAATGAAGATCATCTCTAATAGAACAGGACAGCACTGAGATATATATTTTAGTGAAAACAATCAAGTTTATCATCAAAGGCTAAGGTTTAAAAAATTATGAGTAAGGATAATGATGGAAACAGAAATGGTTACATTTCAAACAAAAAGTGTAACATGTTTCCTAGAGACTAAATTTAACTTTAACAGGCTAAAATCCTCATCTAAATCAATTTATCTCATCTAAAGCAATCTCCCAGTGCCTCCACAACATGGCTGGGATCCCCCTCCATGAATGCAGAGAAAGGGCAGTACTTTTTTGCTTCCTCAGTGAAGCAGCACAGGGTGTCCTTTTCCTTTCCCCTTATATTCCCAAAGTTGTATTGTCTTAGCACATGGCAATGCTAACACTCAGGACTTTAAAAAAATACAAACCTGTGTGCTCTTCTCCTGTTCACTCCATATGTAAATGGGGCTTCCATTGTGTTGGCTTACATGGCTTAATCTACATGGCTGACAGATAGGTGAATCAATCTACTTTGTCTGCCCAAAACCTGCTTGTCAGCTCTGCCTTGGACATGGACTTCTACAAAAAATAGTTTCAGTACATATACACAACTCTTTAAATTTCTTCCTACATATATCTCAACAACTGTGGAGGATCGGTATGACATAGACCTCACATAACATCCTTTATGGATAAATACCATGAAAGTGGTGCTAGACTTAGTGAGTTTGCCAGACCTGTTAGGAGTGGCTGTTCCAGAACAGTGAACCCTTTGCCAGCTGGCACCAATGGGCCTGTGTCACCATTCTTCTACTGTCAACAAATACCTGTGAAACTGGCAAAGCGTGCATTTCATCCTTCTCTAGTACTAGCCTATGTAGTAGATGACAGCCTACATTACTGCTATTAGTTACTCCATTAGCTGAAGTGGCAGAGATATGTGTGGCACATCTAAAAATTCCAACCCTGATGACACACATGGTTTTCTCCCCAGAAGGTCCAGTCTCTTAGAGCCTTCATCTTCCAGGATGGCCCTTGGATAGTGTACCCAAGCTCTTTCTGTAGCTACCTGTACCACCTGCGAGTTGGGGGCATGTCTCACATGGGTATTGTGAAAATAAATTCATTAATATTTGTGAAACACTCAGATATTGTAGTCATGAGTGCTATAGAAAAGCTCACAAGGAAATCAATAAACCTGTCTTTAGAGCAGAATTTGAATAGTGTGCAGTAAAAAAGGCATATTTAAGTATGACTAATAAATATGAGATCATGTACTTAAAGACAATCATAATGCATATGCACAAGAAAGCTGAATTAAAAAGTTACACAGGCAAGCTTAATTCTGGCATTTCATACCTTTGAGTGCTTGATTTTACAACCTTAATTAACTTCTTTTTTTAAAAAAATAGTGTTTTAGTGCATCAACACTTTACATTATACTTTACATGTTCAAAGCAATGTACAAATACAAATGTACAAATTAATCTTCATAATTCACGTCGAAGATTTATACATTAAGCAAACATTAGCCCTGTTTAACAGACGGAGAAACAGAGAGTAAGTGACTTGCATAAATCAAGTCAGTGGAAGAGCTGAGTTTAGAATTCTTTCCTTGATCATATACCTCACAGTGCATAAACCAATTGTAAGAGACTATTACTCAGAGCCTTCAAAACAAGAACACTTATGCTGTAATATTAGTCACCTTCTTTCACTTTGCTCCATAACCCTTACTCTATACCTCTATACTGAGGTTTTATTTCTTCACCATTTACCATTTGGACAACACTGAAAAGTGTATTTGTTATTAGAGGAAAGGATGACAATGTTGCATGCCTTCTTCTTCTATGACGGGAGATTTCAGAGCCAGAAAACACCTGTATAATATCTGATACCAAAAGGTGCTTATGAACAGTACAGGGTTTAAGGGACTGTAAAATTTCTAGCACTGGGTACTATGAGCCAGATAGGGAAATTGCAGTTTTCCTGGGTGAAAAGCATGGAGAGGCTGAGTCCCTATATGGCACCATCTCTTTCTTCAGAAATCAAAGATGTGAAATTCCCCCTTCCCCCAAAAAAATAAAAATAAAAATCACCACGTTCCCAAACACAACATACTCTACATTAAAAAAAGGAAAGAAAAGAAAAAGCCGCCACAACTCCTTACCTCCACTGTGCCCCCAAAAGCAGGGGAGACTCTTCATTTTGATTTGTTTTCCCCCCAATAAACTGTATTAGTAGTGTTAGTCTCCAGTGTATTGGAATCATTTTCAAAAGTAAATGTATTTTGATTTTCAAGACTATTCATATGAATACGTACTCATTTTATATGCATAAATACGTTATATAAACATCCCACAATGTATTCTGAAAAAAAATCCTGATTTTCTTATTTTTTTGTCTCACTCATTAAAGATCCCTTTGTGACATATCTGACCAGCAGCTTTGTGCAAGTTGATATCAGCTCATACATCCTTTTTAGATCTTCTGAATTTCTGCCAAGGCAGCAACACTTTGCCAACTAATTTAATATTACAGATTAATGCAAAAAGCCTGTAGCTCTAAATCCTTCTCATGTATCCTGCATTAACACTTGACAGGAACCTCAGAAGTAGAAGAGCTACTGTAAATGGGTACAGTATTCTTGAGCTTCCATATAAATAATCAGTCTCTTGACAAATTGTTTAGCTAGTCATTTCTCTTTCCTCAGAAAGTGATAGATTATACAATGCCTAATTTTTGGGATGATGATATAACGAAAACTCATGTTACAGTTTGACTCAGTGGCTCTTGCTAGATACCGTGTAAGAACTGGACTCAGAACTGACAAAAAAAGTGCACTCATTCTAAAGGTGACAAGGGAATGGTGGTGCTACAGATGCCTCCCAGCAAAAGTCCCACATCACAGCATTTAGGAGACTAGCAATTTCAACAGAAACTTGGGATATTAAGAACCAGAATTGTGCTCTAAAATACTACAAGTAGAGGTATCCGCTCAAACTACAGATTGAATTACATTCCCTCAAGTGTAGTAGAGAATACAATCTAATCTCAGTAGCTCAATAAGCTATTGTGCCGGTAAATCTAGTTTATTTTTACTCCACTCTTTCCATTCTTCATTGATCATTTTCATCATTTTATCCATATAAATATGTTAGGTCACCTAGAAAATCAGATTACTCTAGTTACAATTATTAAATGAAACCAAAGTAAGTATACTTGTAGAAAGAGACAAGCATCACTCTTCATAGAAGCATAGATATACTCACTTGTAATAGTTTATCAGGTAAATCAGTGCTATAAATTAGCTACATTTATTTGTAATTTTGAACAGGACAATTTTTTAACAGAGGATAGTGGCGGGAGAGTTATATTTTTATTTTTTCCTTTAACAAGTCTGTAAAATGGTGGGACCATATTTTGCTGTCTATGTTGTTGCAATACCTGTTTGATGTCAGGGCACTCCTACCCTTACCTCCAGAGTGATCGATCCATTGGGGTTGATTTATCGCGTCTAGTGAAGACGCGATAAATTGACCGCCGAGCGCTCTCCCATCAACTCTGATACTCCACCGGAGTGAGAGGCGCAGGCAGAGTCGACAGGGGAGTATCAGCAGTCGACTTACCGCAGTGAAGACACCTCAGTAAGTAGATCTAAGTACATCCATTTCAGCTACGTTATTCACGTAGCTGAAGTTGCGTAACTTAGATCGATCTCCCTCCCCCCCCCAGTGTAGACCAGGTCTCACTCTGTGTAGCAACATTCACCAGAATGCACCCCCCACAGCCTCAGGAAAGAGGGGCTTTGTTTGGGCGGGCAAGAGAAAAGAGGATTTGTGGCTTCTTTAAAGGTCTCTCCCCTCCGTGTGGATGCTAGGTGGTAGATAGGGAGGTAAAGTTCAAGTTGTTGCAACTTGGTAGGTTGTCTAATGCAGGTAATTGTTTGATAGCAGGTCAGGTTTCCTATAAGCCAGAATTGGAGCCACAGGCTCAGGGGAGAATAATATTGCCTGTATTGCCCTCATAACACTTACAGCTGGGTATTAAGATAAGGGCTATAATAAAATCTCATGTTTCAGGGTTTCAGTGAATCACCTGCATGGGTCAGACACTTTTGAGGGGCAGGGGTTGCCTTCCTCTGAATTATCAAAGATTGCCCAGCCCTGCAGATGGGACACTAGATGGGATGGACTGGTGATCTGAGGCAGTCTAGAGAATCCTCTTTCTAGATACCTCGCTGGTTTGTCCTGCTCACGTGCTCAGCGGCTGTTTGATCACCAGATTTAGGGTCAGGATGGAATTTTCCCCAAGGTTAGACTAGCTCTAATATTGGTGGCATTGTGAGGTTTTGCTTTGCTTTCCTCTGTAGCATGATCCATGGTTCACCTGCTGGGATCCATTATGTAAGGGAGATAGTAGAGATCAATTTATAGAAGAAAAAAAGAATGACCTGCACTGGAAAAATTATTGACAGCCAGTTCCTAGTCATATTCATGATGTTGTGGCCTAATTAAACCACATCTTTTCTGTCTCGTCTTTCTTCCTGCACATCCAGGACAACATTGACTTGGGCATGTCCAAAAGTCCTGTATACATCACAAACAATAGGCATAATTTCAACTATATGGCACCTGCCATGTTATTGGTATCAAGGCATATATTCTTTTTTCTCCAGTACAGTTTGATAAGCATCAAATTATTCCAGTCACTTTCAAATTGGACATAGAAATCTGTCTGTTTTCTAATCCTTTAACTACCACTCATAATTAAAAGGAAATATATAGTCAACAATTTTTTTGACATTAGATACATTTCTAATTTAGTTGCAATAAATTCAATTATTTAAAATCTTGAAGGCTTAGGTGATGGTAGTTAATAATACCTCTAACTCACCTACCCAACCCTAGGCTGCAGCGCTCCTCCTCTGAGCATTCAGGGGGCCTGGGGTCTTCAGCGGCGGGGGTCCTTCCACTCCACATCTTCGGGGCACTTCAGCGGCGGGTCCTGGAGCAAGTGAAGGACCCATCGCTGAATTTCCGCCGAAGACCCGGAGCAGAAGGACCCCCCTCCCGCCGAATTTCTGCTGAGGGCGGCAAAATGCTGCCCCCCAAATCTTGCCGCCCTAGGCGATGGCCTAGTGGAAGCGCCGGCCCTGAAGACAATTTTACTAAGTCATTTCATAAGTTTGAGCCTTGTTAAAAAAAATAATCAAGGACTATCTATCCAAATGTTTATGCATTACTCATTTAAAATAATTAGCAGCTGATACAATGACCATATGTGGTCATTATGGAAAATTATATTAAATAGATATGCAAATTTTCTTCTCCCCACACATATATTCTCCACAAAGAAATGTGACTAGCAGCAAGTAGTGCAAGGTAATTATCACAAACTTCAAAGAAACTGAACTTCACCATTAGTAATATTTCAAAGTCAGACTAATTCTGTTTTTATAAACAGTGGAATGGCATAGGAATATTAAGAAAGGTTCACAATAAGAATCAGAATAATTTTTGTAAGGTGTTATTTTTTGTAAAGTGTATATTCATGTATATGTAGAAAATAATATATTTATACCCATATACAGTGTGTCCAATGAAATATATAAATAGCAGCAACCGTGAAACCTGAGGTATAGAGAAAGGAGAAACTAATGCACTTGATCCTTCCCCTGTTCTCAAAGATATTTACTAGCTAACAATCTCTGTTCTCTGGACTCGTAACCCTGTTATTGTGAACGTTAGCTGGCAATATGCTGACTTATGTTTGCATTGAAATTTGGTGCCATGCTTCATTAGCTAGCCAACAAAGCAATCCAGGAGTGTTACTGAATCATACACAATTCTCAGTATTCTTTCCTTCTCATTCTTATTTCACTGTGTAATTTCTTCTTCAGCCTATTTCTCAGGAGGTAAAAAGAGGTTTTGTCTCTTTTTAAAAAATTATCTCCGAGAGCAATATAATATTGCCACTTTAACACAGTGTCTCTCTTATCAATAAAATACTTGTAAAAAAATCTAATAATACACCATGGAAACTAATCTGAAATACTGCAGCAAAATGTTTTAATTTAATAAATTTTAAGTGAACAAAACTCTTAAAAGTAGAGAACTGTTGGTGTTCATATATTTAATTCTTTCAAGGATGCTGTAGTGCAGATGACTTTTCCTTTCATCCTGAACAATAGTATTTCAAGTTTCTCCATATACAATATTATCCAATTTTACCTGATATACTGTTCCAATCACCAGTTTCGCATGAACCCAGAGGGAAGTATAACAGCACCTTTTAGAACCACAATCAGCCCTGACTGGCCCCTCTTCCCAAAGAAGTCAATAGGAGTTTTCAATCAACTTGAATAGCAGTCTTATCAGACATTTGACGGAGTAGCTCAAAGAGCATGCACAATAATCAAGTTACATTTGTTAAAATCCTCCCTCCATTGGATAAAGACACGGCAAACTATGGAAAAGCAGATTTTGAAGCTTGAGACAATTGGTGAGATTACTTGAATATTAGTAGTGTTAGTCTATTCATCGAAGAAGAGAAGCTTACCTTATTATAAATCAATCTACACTGAGATTCTAGTTATGAACTTTAGCTATGATAGATCATAGCATTCAAAAGCTTGCATAGTTTTCTGTGTGTTGTGTTGTATTGTAAAACTAACCTTGGGATCCTTCACATACACAGACACACACAAACGAGGAACAAAATAAAGAGGCAAGTATATAACTTGTTTGGTAAATCCTGAGAATGATTAAATAATAATAAAACAATAGACTCATATAGAACCTTTTAGCCAATGAAGCAAAAAGCACATTACAAAAATTAAGCAAGCCCTACAACAACCCTGCATTTTACAAAGGTTAAAAGGAGGTACCAGAGGTGTCCAATGACTTATCAGAGGTCCCAGATCTGGCCAGTGTCAAAGGTGCGAATAGAATCCAGTGTCCCACAGGCCAACCTCTAGATCACATTCTTTTCCAATAGTACCAAAATAGGGGAAAGAGTGTGTTTATGACAGTGCAATCTATAGCAAAGAGACTATTCAAAATATGGTACCATGGTATATGCTTAGAGCTTCTCTGTCATATATCTAAGTGCAGCTTTCAGGTAAGGTTGCAGATGATGTTCTTTATGGGGTTTTCGCCACACTCCATAATTAACAACAAACGCTGACTGTGCACTTTGAAGAAAGGTTGAGAGAGACAACTTAAGCTTTGTCATCACTGGCATATGAAAGGCAAAATTTTTGTCCTGTCAACAACATCAATGCCGTGTCACTAAAAGCTGCGTAGTGTAGACATAGCCTTAGTTAAATGTCACCGTCAGTAAGAACATACTGCTTCCAGAGACATTTCCTATCGTTAAAATGTCCTCAAAAATCTTCACGGGGCAATAGGATTTTTCAAGTTGGCAGATTTTTTCTGCAGAAAGCTCACTGTACTATTTTTTAATAATTTCTTCACAATGTTAGGTTAAAATCATAGAGCTTATGAATACACCCAAGCACTGGTGAATCAGGATAGGTTTTGAATTCCAGACTGCTAGAATTAGCCTGCTGATCAGGTCAAACAAGTGACAAGTTGTGACTGCCCCTCTCTTTTGCTTCTTCCCCTTTCCTACTCTTTTAGTCCCTAGCCCAATTCAAAACAAAACCCTGCAATCTACGTAACTAACTAGCTATATCAATTCTTCACCATATTCATATTTTTGGAGTTGTATTTCCCTCACCCTTCATCTGTTTTTAATCTTCAGACCGTTAGCTATTCACAGGAGGGATTGTCTCTTTTCAGTTAATGCACAGTACCAAACATAATGGATGCAACAAAGTGACACAAAAACTTGTTTACCAAAAACGAGGGAAATTGAAACTCTCAACAAAAACACAACTCCACAACTCAAAATTCAACTCCACTTCAAAAGCTGTGAAGTAACGATATTAGTTGCAAATTACTATGTAGCTTCATTCTTTTCCTACGGAAATCATGCTCATTACATTGCAGTAACTATGCCATTAACACAGGTCATCAGTATCTAAGAAATTGCATGTGGATTTCTAGAAATGGTAAACCAAAATATACTGAAAAAATGTCTTCCTGTTAAGTCAACTTTACAGCCTTAAATTATCACCTGTCCTGCAGAGGATTTCCTACCTCATAGAGTGACTTCCATGAACACTAAATTTCTATTAAAAAAACTAATAATAAAATGATGATGGATGATGATTATCATACTATGATACTGGCAGGACACAAGGAATAATTTTAAGGTTATTGCACTGACGTTGACAGGGTAAGACACTGATGAAAAACTTTATATTTATGTGCAAGTGTACTCACTCCTTCATGATTAGATATCAATGTTTATTATTTGACTTTGACCAATCAGATACATGCCACTGGCTTTGCAAAAGAAAAGTAGGTACTGGCTGTACCAAAGAATACAGAGAATGCAAACCCATACCCTGAAAACCCCAAAGAATCTTGTGAATTTAGTATGCAGAAATAACTTCCTGATGTATTTGTGACCCTGCTCCCAAGTGTAGACTTCTATACCACTCCTTGACAGACTTACCCCAATCTAACATTCTTCTTGGTGAATTACCCTTCTGCTCTGGGTCTCTAAACTCCCACCTCTACGCCTGTGGTTTCCTACCTGCTCCATTCCTCAAGATTCATGTTTTCCTCTTTTACATTACAATTTTTTTCCAGTTTACTTTCAATGGAATAAGTCGCTTAAATTCCTTGTGCTCTTATATTTTTAAAACAAGTTTCTTTAGTCTTACCAACAAGACAGCACAAACTCTGCTAAACAATTGAGTATCTTTATCATTAATTTTAGAGAGAGAGCCTCTCTTCTCGTTAAAGATATGTGCAGTAATGGTGATCGAGCATAAAAGGGCAACTAAATCGCTGGTTTAAAATAAAACTTCCTCTCACAGTGACTTTTTGGTGATTTTGATTCAAATGTGTTGCCATATATAGAAGAGGAGCAAATAAGTTATACGCTAACCAAAAGAGACTTTGGTTTGATGACTATAGAAATTATTCTCTTGTACTTTAGATTTTTTTTGATTACATCTAGAAAAGAGAAAGAAGCAAGATACAACAGGTACAATGAGATAAAATGAAATTATTTATCATTTGCAAGCCTAATGAAAGAACTTGAAGCACCTACACACTATATGGCTGCAGAAAAATATAAATATCGTAAGTCTCTCTTAATAACGTTTGCAGCATTGTAGTTGTGTTACCTGTTTTTTCTGGTTACCATCTCCAGACCCTTGGAAGAGCTCCGTGAAGCTTGTCCCTTCTGCCAACAAAAGTTGGTCCAATAAAAGATATTAATTTATCTACCTTGTCTTTTTAATAAATATCAAATAACCTGACAAGAACAGAGGCAGAATAAATCGTACAAATGTGAGCCACACTTTGTAGTTAATGTAGAGAATAAAATATTTTGGGAAGAATATTTCTGGCCCCAAACTTATAGTATAATAGGGAGACAATTTAAATGTTATGGAGGTCCTGTTTCCCCCTTCTTTTAAATTTATTTGCCATAGTCAGTACATCATGTAGCATACATTTCCAACTAAAAAGTCAACTTACACATTTAACTATAACAACAGTACAAGTGCTTAAATCTTCCAATAACATCCCATCAGATATCAGAAGCTCTACAAAACACAGCATAAAATGATTGCTCACTTGTTTTTTGACTGGCTTTCAATGCTCTAAACCTTCTACAAGTCTGCCTGTTCAACTCCCACCCATGTAACACAATATGCATGTTATTATAAGGAATGAGTGATAAATGCATTCCTTCAGGTCATGTTTTAAAAAGTTCTAGAAAATGCATCAGAATAAAACAGAAGTGAATAGTTAACAAAGGTTGATAGCTTAGTTGAGTGTTCATCAGGATTTATTGGGGGTGAATATTTGCCAGGAGGACATGTATATTCATTGGATGAGAAGTTAACATATATATGCTTTATTACATTTTGAAAGTCATCAAAATTATCAGAAAAACTATCCTTTATATCCATTAAGTTCAAAAGTGTAACTATACATTCTTTTAAACTAGCATGATAAAGAGAAGATAGCATCAAATATCAATTTCTACTTCCTGAATGGCTGAAAGTACATTGTAGCTAATCAGGATTTGCTCATTTGCATATATTCTCTGATTGGTCACCATTATTCTGCATCTCACCTGTGAACTGTGGAACAATAAAAAAATTCACACTTGTATGTCTACCTCAGTCAAGGGTTGTCCCCTTGTATGTATGACATAGTAAGAATGTCCACTTCTGTGACCGGTTCCATCTAAGAATCTCAAAGCACTTTATCAAACATTCATAATATTACATTCAGAATGCTCCTTTGAGGAACTTAAGTGTCATCCACATTTTACTGATGAGGGAAATAAGGTACAGAGTGGGGCAATACCTTTACCAAACTTACACAGCAAACCTGTAGTGAACTGGGGACAGAATTCAGGTCTCCTCACTACCAGTCCAATGCTCTAACCAGCGCCTCCCCTTTTACTAATTGTCTTCATTAAAGCATGATTCTGATCTGTAAAGTGTCTCTGTAAGAACAAAATGTGATCCCATGCTTATGATCTCTCAGTGGCTTCCATATCAAATCTGTCAGTTAACAAGCAAAAAAATGGCTTTCCTAAATACTAGTGCTGCAAGTACAAACTGAGGATCTGAAAGATTTTGCAAATGGAATTTAGTTAACAATTCTCTTGCTGATGCAAGACCCAGAAAATAATCCAGGTCACCCTCTAGTAGCTGTCTTGGCTCTGTAGTGATAACAGGAGGGAAAAAATGTAGTAAAATCTTATTTTTGTCATTCATGTAAGCAGTTTATGACTCTCATACAGTAGTGTTTGGAGTAGTGCGAGTTTTGTCATTTACTTCAATTTTATCAGAAGTGTAAGTGTGTGTGTATATATGTATCCCAACGTCACACCTTTTTAAAGTTCTATGATGACTAATGGTCATTCCAAACACATTTCAAATAATGAAATTCAATAGTTACTAGATAATATTATTATGAATTAATTGCCAAAGAAAAAGACATCACAATGTGATCCTTTCTAAAATACAAGAGCAGGCTACATATCTTAAAAATGATATTTCCAAGTACACAGACAGGGAAATTAATATAGAAATAAAATAGATAGTATAGAGCAGGGGTCAGCTGGAGCTGGAGTCAGGGGAAGGAGAGTGGCCGAGGGGCAAAATCAGGGATGGGGAGCGTAGGAGCTGGGGTTAAGCCCAAGGGCAAGGTGCTGCCAGATGGTGGCAGAGGGCAAAACCCCAGCACAGGGAGGGGCAAAGGGGATAAAAGTTACTCCATATAAGGTGAGCCACCTGCAGTGTTTGCAAAAATAGTGGGGGAGAGGGCTAGAGGGGCTTTTTTATTTCCTCTCTCACAGGACAGTATGTCACAGCACAGGCTTCCCAGGACTGTGTCCTTAAAGGGACAAGGCATCCCAATGCATAAGACATATGTTGAGTATTTAAAAGAATCCCTTATCAGTTTATATGTCTGCATAAAATCTCATAAGTGGTTCAAAAATTTGTCTTATCTGCTGTGGTGATTCCCTGAATTGCACTCCCTTTCTTGCAACATTAGATTTTAAATGAATGACTCCTTTTAATTGTTCACTTTCTAACATGTTTTTATTATCTTAATACTCTTAGCACGTCATTATTTACCTTTGTTAAAATTGTGCAGCTGGGTATCATTGTGCTATTTAATTTATATTTTAATAGCAAATAATCATTGAAAATATTTATAAGTAAATAGTTACTAGTAGTTTCAACAATGAAATCTGTGTTTCTAGAATAGCACTCCCTATGTTTTACTGTGATTAATAATTTGCATTTTTTTAAATATATATACAGCACACGTTTATTCTGTTGGTTGATGCCCTGTCACAATGTTCTACCCTGGACCAGAGAATGACAAAAAGTGAGGAGTAGCACATTGTGACAGGACAGCGAAAAAGAACATTCATAGGTGTCAGTAACTGCTACTGCAAAATCGGTCAGTAGCGGGTTTTGCCATTACACCTGGCACCCAGTTCCAGCAGCAGCCAAAAAATAAGCCCAGGTGTCCCAAGAGCAGCCACTGACTCTGCACTGCCCGGCTTTGGCTTCGGGGGGGAGGAAGGGGGAGGGCAGAGGAGGAGGCGGGGCCAGCATTTACCTGAGAATAAAGGGGTGGGGCAAAGGAGAGGGGTGGGGTCTTGTGACAGGTGGGTGCAGTCTCCCCACCTCAGCCCCTCCACTAGAAAGAGGCTGGTATAGGGGTTTCCAACACAGAAGTTATCAGTATCTAACATTTAGACCAGACTGGAGAAAACACCTACAAGAGTATACTATACAGAAAAGAAAAAAAACCCAAAACCTAGATTGGCAAGCCTCTTAAAACCGAGCCATGTAAGATGCATCAACTCCAAACATTACATGAGAACTTAAGTGAGTGATGGATAAAAATACCACTTACCAGTTTCTCTTTTTTTATCCTTCATGAGAACAAATCACAACTAATTACGTCATCTACAGCACCATGCTACACATAACTAAGGCAAAAGAATGCCCATCTTTAATTCCAAATCCCCTCCCTTTTGCCATTGTGTGTTGCTGCTGAGGAATGATAAACAATTCTGAACTGTGAATTACTTTGTGTTTGATTTGTTTTATCAATTATATATTTGTTTTTCTTGTCGTCTTTTCTTTTTCTGGTCAATTCCAGTTGGGGAGGGTAATCCAAATGGTAATGTTAATAAAATGTGAAATGGGGAGGGGGGATGTGGGGAGATAGGGAAGGAAGGGAAAGAAAGAACAGAGATAAAAGGGTATGTGGACAGAGTAAGAGGAAAATATACAAAGATTGTGAAGGAAAAGGGAAAGAAGAGAAGGCTTGGGTGTAATAGGTTTACTTCTCACTTTATATATTTAATTGTGGATAAAAATCAAAGCAGCATACATTCAGATTAAGTGGTATAAATCACAGCAGAATACACTAATACAGAATACACTGCCTGTCGCAGTCTTCCCATTTGGCAACCATGCTTGCATATTGCAAAGCGTATAGAATAGCTATCACAGCTACATACCAAACACACAAAAGAGCTGTTTTCCCTTGAGGCCTATGAATTAAATGAGGTGGATAGTGGAACATGACAATATCCCACTCTTTCCAAGGTTGAATAGATATTGTTGCCTCATGAAACAACAAATCAAGACATAGCAAGCAAGAACTTCTTTGGGTAGGGAGTGTGGTAGTATAAACCCGGGGCTTAATTTTTCAGAATTATCAGGTAGTCAAACAGGATTTAATTAATTTTGGTTCCTTGCAGAATTATTTTAAAAGTGTAGAATTTTAGTAGATGTAACTATAAGGTGGTTTAATCGTAAGAAAGGCTTCTTGCTACCCTGTCCTCACAAACCAGAACTCAAAGCAAATCAACAATAAAAAAATTAAAGATTTTCATTCCCTTACCTGGATACAATAAACTCCTACTAAGTTCAGTGACATCAGGATTTTACCCAGAAATTATAGTTTGACAGGTAAGGCAATCCAAAAAATTGATCCAAGTTTGCAAGGAAACTCAGCAGTTAATATCCAAAATGGCAGACTGGTTGACTGAAACACATTTGTGTATATATAGTTTGGAAATCTCATGCTAATCCCTTCACTCCCAAGGGTTTTGTACTGACACACATTACAACAGTATATTGAGCACTCACTGTAGAATTTTTTTACATACAGTCTTCACATGTACCCTTCATTTAAGCCAGTCTATCAGTTAAAAGAGTCTAAAGCTAACCACTGGTGGACTTATGCACTAATCATAACTGTGAATTTATATGTAGTTCACACATTTCACTTTACCTTTTAAAAAATATCAATGAAGAACAGATGAATCTGATTAACTATCTAATGTTCTGAGTGTGCAGGTTAAAAATATTAACTAGGGTCTGGGACTCATGGCCCAATTGTTACAGAAATGTAAGTAGGTTACTAATTTGTCATCACAACCATGCAAAAAGGATACATACTATATAGTAATAGTGAGAAATTACATTACAGATACATTGTGGCAGTATACTAGTTTTATGTGAGAGGCACAGTAATATATATTTTTTTAAAGCTGAAGCCACTTCAGGTCCAGTTTCCACTAGCAAATCAAGAAGTATGTGATACTGACGGGCAAATACAGATTCAAAAATTCATCCCTGGCATAAGCAATGCATCACCCATTGGTTTTAATGGGAATTGCACTTGTTTATTCCAGAATTATATTTGGTCACTTTTCTTTAACAGAAGGGGTTACTTTCTCCACATACTATATTATCTCATCAATCTGTGGCAATGAGTAAGGGTTGGGAATTATCAGATGTTAAAGGCAAGGGTGTGAAGATTTCTGACTGTCAGTCAGTGACTGCTATGTCGCACTCTCTGACTGACTCCCTCCACTCATGAGTGCTCTGGAGCGAGCCACTAACAGCTCATTTTTTGTCTACTTCTGAGAGGCACAGAGATTTGTGGTGGTGTTATAGCCATGTTGGTCCCAAGACATTAGAGAGACAAGGTGGGCAAGGTAATGTATTTTATTGGACTAATTTCTGTTGGTGAAAGAAGAGCCCTGAAGAAGAGCTCAAAAACTTGTCTGCAAAAAGAAGAACAAGAGTACTTGTGGCACCTTAGAGACTAACAAATTTATTAGAGCATAAGCTTTCGTGGACTACAGCCCACTTCTAGTCTCTAAGGTGCCACAAGTACTCTTGTTCTTCTTTTTGCGGATACAGACTAACACGGCTGTAACTCTGAAAAACTTGTCTGTTTCACCAACACAAGTTGTTTCAATAACAGATACGCCTTCAGTGGTGCTGGAAAAAGGAGTGCTGCCACACCCTCTAGCTTGAAGTAGTAATAACAAACACCAGATGTATGGTTTCCATCATCAGCACCGCCCACTATAAAAATTGTTTCAGCACCCTGCCCATGTTGTATTTCTAGGCACATAGACGTCCACTCCCAAGTATTCCCTCCAAATGGCAATGCCAAACTAGGGAAACAAATGCTGCCCCAGTGTTCATGGGTGACATAAGGCAATGGAAAACTTTGGCAGGCCACTCCACTGCTTACTCTATTTTGAGGTGTGACTCTTATCAGACTCACCCTTATCCCCCACGTGTTCACACTGCTCAGTCAAATACCACAAGAATCGGTGGAGTTGGCAGCCCATCATCACTAATCAGCATTGCTGTGAGAGAGTGGGGACAACATGCTCAGAGTCAGTTATCTGCTCCATATCTCTTTCCAAAAGGAGATGGAAGTTGAAAAAGATGACTTCGGTACTTCATCAAATCCCCTTATGAGCAACTGAACATGTAGTTCTACCCTTTTCTATCCTCAGTGAAAATTATCAGTGTTTTAGTAAATCATTTCAGTCCAAAGAACTCTGCCCCTCTCTCCAAAGAGACATGCAAATAAGTTTATGGGGTGAGGGGAACCCTCAGAAATACGTGAAATGCATTCAGTGAGTTGCAGTAACGCCAACATTTGAGATTTGCTTCGTGGGGTGAAAAAAAATCCTGTACATCTTCTAAATGCCTGTTTCAGGGAGCAGTTTGACCCACACGGCTTCAGGTTTGGCAGCATTCATCTTTCTTGTAATTTAACCTCCCCCTCATCCTCCTCTTCCCTTGTTCAATTTCCTTTCAGAGCTCAAAATAAGTCTCTTTTTCATTGCTATCACCCAACCTTTCTTGAAACTGAAAACTGCCTCAGTGTCTTAAGTCACACATGCAAGGGAAAAAGAACAGACTTATTTTTAAACAAAATTTTAATTAACCAGATTCTCCCCACATTGAATGTTGTTTAAAATTAAATAGTATACATTCTCTGTCTTCTAATAACATTGTTATTTCATATAAGAGTTTTTTGCAAGGTTATCTTTCTAAAAAAATAAAGTCACTGCTCGCAAAATATTTTGCCTTGTGGTTCTCTCTCTCAACCTCCTTAGACAAAGTTGAGATCTCACACATTAACAAAAACATTTTAAGGTCCGTTGTCTCAAATCTTGAATGACTAGAAAACTGAGAGCCACCTCTACCCATTAGTATAAAGCACCTGTTTCTAACTTTTAGGGGTCCTAAGATATCCTACCTTAAACTTGTAAATAGTGCACTATTGAATATTGTCTGTTGCAGCTACTGGCTTATATAATTTTGGTGGGAAACTCCACATTTTTGGGGAAAGAAAAAAAATTCATTTACAAGTGCAGGAAAAGTGGCCAAAGGTGAATGATAAATATATTTAAATCACATTATTCTACATTTTACATGATTCCACAACTTGTGAGATAGATGGTTATCACCACATATGTGGTTGATATCCACATCTATCTTAAACCTTTTTTTGCCATTAACAAAATGGTTGATTTAATAACATACAGATGTGAAAGAGTACTCTTCCATAGATAAATCATAAAAATACCTATCATGTTACATTTTTTATGTAAACAAATTTTCATGCAATTTTTTTTTCAAATTACTCCATGTTTTTATGATAATAAAACTGGGCCAGTTTTGTCTATGACATATTTTATATAAAATCAGTAGAATTAATTAAATGTACAGTAAGCATTCTTTGTGTAGGTTCTGGGTAGTCAAACTCAGAGCACAGCTGAAAAGGATTGGGAGGTTGTGTGACACATTGTATGAAAGTGTGAACCAAACTATGGCATTGAAAAATTAGCAAAAAACCCAAATATTATTAAAACATTTGGTAAAATATGCATCTGTTGATTTACTCAGGGTGCACACTAACAGAAGGCCAACTCTGCATGTGTAAGTCTCCAAACCATCAAAACACATAAGAGTTGATGCATCAGACATAAGGCAAGGAATTGTATTTAGTGCTTAATCTGTGAAGTGCAACTCTAAATTCAATTTTTGTGCCTACTATAAAAGAAAACACTGAAATATAGATTTCCAATTTAATTTACATATTGCATATGTAATGGACCCAGCAAACTGTTTCAAGGCTCTAAACAAGCAGGTGACTCCTTGACCCCCCTCCTCTCCGCCTCATGTTTGTTGTACTATTGAAAGTATGTATTTTAAAATATCTCAGGAGTTTGAGACACCTAAAATAAAAGTGCATATTCCCTCATTACATGAATTCTTAGAGCCCCCAGAAATCTCATCCTTTTGCTGTCCTAAAAGTTTTTTAATTTGCATTAAGAGGAGCCAGAAAAGCTCTGTGAAATTCAGTAGAGAAAATATTTTAAAGAGGACAATTTTCTTTTTCCAATCAAAACATTTCAAAATCTCGAATTTTTCAGCCAGCTTTACTTTGTTTTTCTGATATGTTTTCCATTTAATTTCACATTAATTCCATTTTAAGCTCTGTTGAAAATGGAAATTTTTCTACATTTTGAAGCAATACCAGAAAATGTTTTGAATTCCAAGAACTGAAAACAAATTAGATGACATCCTTGCTTTAAAAATATGTAATTCAATTGTTTAGTTACCTTTAATTTTGTCATACAAGCAGGTTATATATTTTTAAACTACAAGAGCTGTAATAATGCCTTTGCAGATTCCAGATAGTATGCAGCAGAGGTTTTTAATCTTTTTCATACAGAAAAAAGTGGTTACAGGAAAGGTCTGGGGGGGAAATGATGTCAATTTGGGAATGATGGCATAGTAGTTTAACTGCGCATTTAGTCTCCAGTTCAGCAAAGCCCTTAAACATGTCCTTAAGGTCTTTCCTCAATTAAGACCTTACTACTGAGTCTAGTGCTTACTATTGTGAGTAGCCCCATTGAATGTAATGGGACTACTCACGGTAGCAAGCACTTTTCTATCTAGTGTTTGAAGACTGAACCTTATTTAACTATAAATGGCTATCAACACATTTTCTCTCTCTCATATTAATGTGGTATCTCCAATATCTCCAATATGAGTTATTGTTGCTATCTCCTAAGCAATTAACTCATGTCATCACTCTATAGTCTCCGATTTTAATTTATTCTTAATGAAAAGTAAGTAGCTGGAACCAATGTTCACATCTGAGTAAATACAAGGATGCATACCACACTCAACTGTAATACTTCTCTGACAGTTAATAAATGTATTTTAATTGAAATAGGTTCATGCATCAAAAAGAAAAGTTACGATGGCACAAAACCAGACACTGCTCTATTTCAAAAATAATTCTGGGACCCAAGTCTCACATTAATATAATTTTCTAATATGTAAATAAAATATTTGTAATGCTACAAATTGAAATAAATTGAATGGAGTTCAAACTGCTGTTTCAGTTTAATTTTTTATTGCTTCTTTTTGTTTGTTTTCAAGCTATCTTATGAGAATTTCTTTCCACAACACTACTAGGATATATCCTTCTTAACTGTGTTTCTCTCTTGATATATTTGTTAATTCACTTATGTAGAAATGATAACATTTATCCCACCGGTTATGAGTTCTCACAAGTAGTATAAATGTATATTTATATTAGTTTTAAACTGATCTCTATTCTGCTGCTCAAGCACTGATATTACTGCCTGCACTAAAATTGGAATTTTGGGAAGCTAACTCTAGGGGTTGGGGATTAAATATAGACTGAAGCCAGCTTTAGGCAATATGTGATCCAGTCAGTGTTTCTCCGAGGAATATTCAATGCAAAAAGTGAAAATTAAACCTGAAGGCTTGAGTACAAGGTGCAAAATGCAAAGCTCCCCTTGTGTTTTCTCATCATCTTCAAGTTCCTAGTTAAAAATTTATCAAACCTACCAGTTATGAATATCAAGCACTATCAAAATGCGTGAGATTAAAACATCAAGGTCCACAGCTTTAAGAAACTGTCAGCCCAAAAAAACTGGATTTCTTTTTACAGAATAACATGTGAATTTTCCATTATTCTAGTCTATTTTTTATCTGACAGGAATAGCAAACAGATCTTCAAGGTCTAAGGCCCTGTACAGGGATATGTATCATACAATGGCATACAGTGGCCTCCCTAATGGAAACATCTATGCTTTAAAAAAAAAATATATATATATATATATTGTTAACCATCAGCTTGGAGAAAAGATATTTCCTTTTGGCCAGGGTCATAGGACATGTTAAACTTTCATGTCTTGTTGCTATTCCTCTGACAAAAGTATGTCCTCTCTGGCATATAAAGACTGTTCTAGCCTACAGCCTAATTCAATTAAGTTGTACATGTTCTTTAAACATTATTCAAACTCATGTCAGGGAGCTTTCTGATTTAAGAGTCATTATACATACAAAGGAAACAATTTATATAATGTCATAATGCCTAACTTAGGAGCCTAAACATTTTTTTTAAAAGAAGTGGTTTAGGCACTTAGGAGTCTAAACTCCATCAGTGGACTCAAGTGCCTAAATTCCTTTTGAAAAATCTTTAGGCTCCTAAATCACATAGGAGCCTAAATTCATTTGCAATTCTGAGTCAACTGACACTTAAATATCTTTTAAAACCTGGGCCAAACCCCCTAAATCCACCTCAAATGTGAGACTCAGTTGCATAGCAGTAAAAGTAAGAAAGATTACAAATTAAACAATTTTCAGAATATTAAAATTAAAATCTGGGAAAGAGTAGGATTTAAGCCCTGGAAACTTTTCTGTGTCAACTTGCCTTTCCTGTTACCCCAAGAATTCCAGATTAACACTCTCTCTCTCTCTCTTCACTGAAAGAAGTATCAATATACAGTTAATTCTTTTTTCCAATACTACTGGAGATCATTTATATATTGGTGAGATGGCCCTAGTGCTGGCCTAGTATAATTACGTTGTCAGTGACTGTGATGAAACATTCTACAAATATATTTGGAAGCAAGAGGAAGACCTAGGGACAGGGTAGGCCCATTGCTCAAAGAGGGTCAGAGGAACAAGAGAAAATGTGAGTTTTCATCAAGAAGGTTGGTGGTGATTGGACGTCTAACATAGTGAATGCCAGTGAAAATGAGGTAGGATCAGAGGCTAAAATGGGGAAAGAACAAATTAAAAATTACTTAGACAAGTCACCAGGGCCTGAAGAAATGCATCCTAGAATACTCAAGGAACTGACTGAGAAGATATCTGAGCCATTAGTGATTACACTACTCTACAGCCAAAATGCTTCTGAAATAAATGTAGTCAAACTTTACTAATTCTGGGTCACTGAGAACGAAAATGATGCTAAAAATTGTTGATTGGCTCTAGTTTTCAAGATATGCTATTGGGTCAGTATATACGACCCTTGACTTGGGAATGGCGGAGGATAAGTGAGTTATAAAGGGAAGGGATCTCAATTTAAACCAGAAATGACTAAAATACATCTTTGACTGGATCTATGAATAAATCTATGTCTGGGTTTGGACAGTACTTGCTTTTTAGGCAAAAACAATGAATGATGCAATCTGAAGCTGGTATTGCGTCATACATGAGATGAATTGCATCATGTTATTCCTAGAAGTCATGGATGATGCAATCATAACGAAGCTTACATCACTCTGCTGAACAAATTGCCCTATATCAGCTCTAGAAATCATACAGTGTCCTGCTCTCTTATTTGTCAATGTTTGATTTTGCAAAGGGACACGTTTCTGTTTAGCCAAAGTGAGCAGAGATGCCTCGTACTTGTGTGAACAGTGCAGATAACTTCTGCTAGGTTTGTGGTGAAGTGACTTTTGCATCACAAAAGCACAATATAACCACTATGGTTAAGAAAGCCTATTGCCTTTATTTTGGCTGCAAAATTGGAGATCAGGAAAAGAGGTGGGCCCCACACATATGCTGCAACACTTGTGCAACAAATCTTCGCCAGTGGTTGAACAGGAAAAGGAAATCTATGCCTTTTGCAGTGCCAATGATTTGGAGAGAGCCAACAGATCATACCAGCAATTGTTACTTCTGCATGGTGCCTCCAGTTGGGAAAGGTGTGTCAAAGAAGAAAAAGTGGACTGTGCATTATCCAAACATTCCATCAGCTATACGCCCAGTACCCCACGGAGAAGGACTGCCGGTTCCTGACGCACCAGAATCATTCTCACTTGAGTCAGACGAGGAAGAGGAAGAGGATGAAACTTCTGGTCCTGAACCATCAATGTCACAGGACCCACATTTTCTCCCATCCTCCTCCTCTGAACCACACCTCAGAACACAAGGCGAACTGAATGACCTTGTCAGGGATTTGGAACTACCCAAGAGTAAGGCAGAGCTGTTGGGCTCCAGACTACAGCAGGTGATGTTAGGGTTTCCATGTTCCGTGACCGTCAAAAGGATCTTGTCCCATTCTTCTTCATGGAAGGTGATCTTGTAGCCTGCCTCAACATCGATGGTGTGATGGCAGCCCTCAACATCATTCACGATCCAGATGAGTGGAGACTGTTCATTGATTCATCGAAGACGAGTCTTAAAGCTGTTTTACTGCATAATGGCAATGTTTTGCCATCAATTCCAGTTGGTCATGCAGTCCATATGAAGGAAACCTATGACAGCATGAAACAACTTTTGAGGTGCATAAACTATGACCAATATCAGTGGCAGCTTTGTGGCGATTTGAAGGTTGTTGCTCTCTTGCTTGGTCTGCAGACTGGACACACAAAGTACTGCTGTTTTCTCTGCGAATGGGATAGTTGTGCAAGAGATTCCCACTACATCAAGAAAGATTGGCCACTCTGACAGTCATTGGAGCCTGGGAGGAATAGTGTTCAGCATCCACCACTTGTTGAATCAAGGAAGATTTTGTTACCACCCTTACACCTCAAGCTGGATCTGATGAAGAACTTTGTCAAGGCCATTGACAAAACACAAGCAGCTTTCAAGTACCTCTGTGGAAATGTCCAAGGTTAAATGACGCTAAGATAAAGGAAGGTGTCTTTGTTGGTCCTCAGATTTGTGAACTTCTTCGAGATGATGCATTTGACCATGCACTGCGTGGCAAGGAAAAGACAGCATGGAAAGCCTTCCAGTTAGTGGCAATACATTTTCTGGGAAACAACAAGGCAGACAACTACAGGTTGTTGGTGGAAAACCTCTTCAAGGCATACAAAAGCCTTGGTTGCAACATGTCACTAAAGATAAATTTTTTGCACTCTCATCTAGATTTTTTTCCACCGAACTGCGGAGCAGTGAGCGACGAGCACGGTGAGCGATTTCACCAGGACATTGCAACAATGGAGAAACGCTATCAGGGCAAATGGAGCCCATCAATGCTTGCAGACTATTGCTGGACAGTGACAAGAGATGCTCCATTTAATGAATACAAGAAACAAGCCAAGAAGCGCCGAGTAGACACTGAATAGGACTAAACTATGTACATAATAGCTTTTTGCCTTTTGTTTCATAATCAATTTTATTTATATAACTCTTTTGCTGATTTTTAAAGTGTTACATAAACAGGACAGGTGAAATATTATCATGTAAAGCAACCATAAACACATGAAAAGACCTAGGTTTACAATTTATGATTAAAACTCTACTATCTGCACAATATACATAGACATAAAATGTAAAAACTTAAATATCTTAGAAACAGTAGCCAATCAGTTGTTTTAATTGTCATATTTGAATTCAGCACATCAAAATACATAATAAATAGCACATTTTATCTCTGAAGCAGATAACTTCTCAAAAATTGTAGACCAGTGTTATCTTTGAAAAGTCATGGAAGATGGGATAGATTCCAGAAGACTGAAAAAAATGCAAATATAGTCCCATCTATAAAAAGGGAAATCAGGACAACCTGGGGAATTACAGATCAGTCAGCTTCTGTACCCAGAAAGATAATGGAGCAAATACTTAAGCAATAAACTTGCAAACATCTAGAAGTTAATAAGGTGATAAATAACAGTCAGCATGGATTTGTCAAGAACAAATCATGTCAAACCAATCTGATAGCTTTCTTTGACAGAGTAACAAGCCCTGTGGATACGGGGGAAGGATTAGAGGTGGCATATCGTGACGTTAGTAAAGCTTTTGATACTGTCTCGCATGACCTTCTCATAAACAAACTAGGGAAATGCAACCTAGATTGAGCTACTATGAGGTGGGTGCATAACTGGTTGGAAAATCGTTCCCAGAGAGTAGATATCAGTGGTTCACAGTCATGCTAGAAGGGTATAATGAGTGGGGTCCCACAGGGATTAGTTCTGGGTCCGGTTCTGCTCGATATCTTCATCAATGATTTAGATAATGGCATAGAGAGTACACTTATAAAGTTTGCGGACAAAACCAAGCTGGGAGGGGTTGCAAGTGCTTTGGAAGATAGGATTAAAATTCAAAATGATCTGGACAAACTGGAGAAATGGTCTGAAGTAAACAGGATGAAATTCAATAAGGACAAATGCAAAGTACTCCACTTAAGAAGGAACAATCAGTTGCACACATAAAAAATGGGAAATTATGACCTAAGGAGTACTGCAGAAAGGGATTTAGCAGTTATAGTGGATCACAAGCTAAAAACGAGTCAACGGTGTAACACTGTTGCAAAAAAAGCAAACATCATTCTCAGCTTTATTAGCAGTTAAGTTGTAAGCAAGACAGAAGAAGTACACCTCTACCCCGATACAACGTGACCTAATATAACATGAATTTGGATATAATGTGGTAAAGCAGTGCTCCAGGGGGGCGGGGCTGCGCACTCCGGTGGATCAAAGCAAGTTCAATATAACGCGGTTTCACCTATAACACGGTAAGATTTTTTGACTCCCGAGGACAGCGTTTTATCGGGATAGAGGTGTAATTCATCCCCTCTACTCCATGCGGATAAGGCCTCAGCTGAAGTATTGTGCCAATTCTAGGCAGCACATTTCAGGAAAGAGGTAGACAAATTTGAGAAAGTCCAGAGGAGAGAATGAAAATGATTAAAGGTCTAGAAAACAAGACCTATGAGGGAAGATTTAAAAAAATTGGGTTTGTTTAGTTTGGAGAAGAGAAGACTGATGGGGACATGATAACAGTTTTCAAGTACATACAAGGCTGTTACAAGGAGGAGGGTGAAAAAATTTCCCCCTTAATCTCTGAGGCTAAAACAAGAAGCAATGGGCTTACTTGCAACAAGGGAGGTTTATGTTGGACATGACGAAAACTTCCTGTCAGCGTAGTTAAGTAATGGAACAAATTGCCTAGGGAGGTTGTGGAAATTCCGTCACTGGAGGCTTTTTTTAAGAACAGGTTAGACCAGGGGTTCCCAAACTTGTTTCGCAGCTTGTTCAAGGTGAGCCCCTGGCAGGCCGCGAGACACTTTGTTTACCTGAGTGTCCGCAGGTACGGCCGCTCGCAGCTCCCAGTGGCCGCAGTTCACCATTCTCAGCCAATGGGAGCTGTGGGAAGCAGTGGCCCAGCCCACACCACTTCCCTTAGCGACCATTGGCCGGGAACGGCGAACCGCAGCCACTGGGAGCTGCGAGTGGCCGTACTTGTGGATGCTCAGATAAACAAAGTGGCTTGTGGCCCGCCAGGGGCTTACCCTGAACAAGCCATGAACCAAGTTTGGGACTGCCTGGGTTAGACAAACACCTGTCAAGGATGGTCTAGTCCAGTGGTTTTCAAACTTTATTTCTGGGGACACAGTTGAAGGACCCAGGGCTCAGGGCTGGGGCACAGGGTTGGGGTGCGGGGGTGAGGGCTGCAGGATGGGGCAGGGAATGAGGGGTTCAGAGTGTGGGAGGCGGCTGTGGGCTGGAACAGGGAATTGGGATGCAGGAGGGGGTCAGGGATCCAGGTGGGGCTCCGGGTTTGGGGGGAGCTCAGGGCTGGTGCGGGGGATTGGGGCGCAGACTTACCTCCCGCAGCTCCCAGTCAGTGGTGCAGCCAGGGTGCAGAGGCAGGCTTCCCATCTTTCTGGCACCACGGACCATGCTGTGCCCTGGAAGTGGCAAGCGGCAGGTCCGGCTTCTAGGTGGAGGTGCACAACCGGCTCCTTGCAGCTCTCGCCTGCAGGTACCATCCCTCTCCCACCCGCCCCCTGCAGCTCCCATTGGCCGGTTTAAGAGCCAGTGCTCAGGGTGGGGGCAGCGCCCGGAGTCCCGTGGTCCCCCTGTCTAGAAGACGGACCTGCTGCTGGCTGCTTCCAGGGCGCAGCACGGTGTCAGAACAGATAGGTACTAGCCTGCCTTAGCTGGGCAGCACTGCCAACTAGGATGTTAAAAGTCCCCGTCGGCGGTGCTGACCAAAGTGACCCAGGGCCTTACATGCCACGACCCAGTACTGGGTCGTGACCCGAACTCTGAAAAACACTGGTCTAATCATTACTTAGTCCTGGCTTGAGTGTAAGGGACTGGACTAGATGTCCTATTGAGGTCCCTTCCAGTTCTACACTTCTATCATTCTGCTGGGCAGAGATGTGTTTCTCCCCGTCCTGACAGCATTATTTCCAGGCTGCTCAACTCCCAGCCTACACTACGAATTCCGCAACAAAGACTGCTTAAGCAGACCTGCTTTACTTTTCTCCTCAAAGACAGTAAATAGTGTAACTGCCACAGCAATCACACAGCTCTTTCTAAGCAAGCACATTTATTCTTAAAGTAAAAGGATTGCAGAGAAAACATATTTAAAATAAAATAACCTCCATACATCCTCATAAACAGCCCGTAACTCCAACAAGGGCTCTGTCCAGTAAACAGTTCTTCAAACCAAGGGGTTTTCTGTGGTCACATATTCATAACAGCTGTTAGATTCATGGGATGTTCGTTTGGAGCTGTGTGTCACTCCTTTGAGCCCTTTGGGCCTAATGATCCTGAGAATAGGTAATTCAGAGACAAAAATCCCCTCCACAGGGTGAAGCTTCGGAAGAGAAGGTCCAGAGGTAGGTATTTGCATTCCCTTCCTCCCAAGTATTTCCTAGGAAACTGTCCATTTTTGTCTTAGCCGATTGTTTTAAAATGTTCTTTGACGCTCCTACTACTTCCCAAGGTTTACATAAGTCACATATTCTAGAAAAGTTACATCCAATTCCACAATCACATATGAGCATTTGCATTTTTAATAGAATGAGCTCCTAAGATACTTAATTCAATAAGATGTAACTTAATTCATTAATATTTGTCCAGAATATTTTAGGAAATTGCCATACCTGTCACAGCAGGAACAGGCCCTTACAATTTACATAGGCATTTCTACAGACTTAAGGAAACTTTATGATGGCCTAATAATACCCCTTTTCCCCACCCCATACAAAGCACAAGAAAATGACACTCCAGAGTCATGCTCGCAGAAGGGAAATTTTGCACACAAAAACCCCCACCTTTATTAACACTGGTTTAGCTCTGCTAGCATTAGCAGTGTAGAGTGCTCTAGGACAAAAGGGCTGTGGGCTGCCATCCGTGTTTTAAGCACTATGTCAGTCAGCCCTGCTCAGAACAGGTCCAATCACAATAGTGCTTAAAATGCCAGCAATGGCCAGCATTCTAACTTCACTACTGCTACCAAAATTGCTACCACAGGTACAGCTGGAGCTCTTGTTGCCAGGAAAGAGAAATTTTTCTAGTGTTGATTAGGCCTAGGAGACAGCCTATAGGTAATGACTGCAGTACTCATGGTACCAACAATTCAGTCCTAAATCACGGAGTGACATATAATTAGAGGAAACAATTTTATTTTGTTCCAGAATCTGTTGTCCAATACACACACAATGAATTCCTAATTAATGTTCTGCTGTGGGATAGCAGAATCTATTGAAAAAGCACATAAGCGCTGCTTCATGATATAATTCTAAAAGTTACAAGACTTTGTCCCCCTTCATAATTATGCTCTGTCACCAACCCTACTGTTTCTCCATGTAGTAATTTAAATAGACGAAATCTTAAATTATACATCTGTAAAACAGTTATAAGGATGCTGTAAGCACTTGTGTCTCCACATTATATGGGACACCATGTTAGCTGTAACAGTTTATTAGTAAACAAAAATAAAGTAGTACTGAGTGGTTTAAAAAAAAAAGTCCCACAAAGTTCCACAGTTTGCTCTACAGAACCCTTCTACCTACGAGTATGGGTGTGACTTAAGTACACTTTTCAAAAGTATCTAAGTCACTTAGGAGCCTAAATCATACTCTCAGAGAGACAGCCTCCTGAGCACATTGAAATCAATGGGGATTAGGTGGCTAAATACCATTAAAAATCTTTCAAGTCATTTTTGAAAATGGAACTTAGGCACCTAAGTCATTTGAATGTTTTGAAATATTTTATTCAGAGTCTAGGTTTTTTCCCTTCAAATATTTTTATTTAACCAATAATTTTATGTTTTTAAAAAACATTTTCCACAGCCTGTTTAATATCCCAGGAATGTAAAACAGGCATGTTATGTTAATAAAAAACAAAAACAAACAAACAAACAAACAATAAAACATTAAAAATGTCTCCCATGTCTAAGAGAGTTATATCCCACAGAAGGAAATGATATAAATAAATAATGTTAAAAGTGACAAATTTTGCCTGTGATAATCATTTTTGTTAATGTGTTCATGGGAGGCTTTTCTGTGCTTTGCCTGACAATCACCGCCCTGCACTTTAAGTAGGGTGGGGGTTTGTCTGGCTGACCAGGAGAAGAGGGCAATGTTTTCTGGCTTGGCGGAGGAGGGGAGACATTAAACTGCTGGAAAAGCAGTCAGCGTTGTGGATGACTCACCACCTAGGAATGAGGGGTTTAAAAAGGTCAGCCTGGGCTTGCCCTTCCCCCCTTCACTCAGAACAGCCTGGGCAGCACCCACCCACCCTCTCTCTCGCTAGGTCAGAAATATGCCAGGTGTTTAACTATTTTTGCTGTGGGCATTATGCTAACTGCCCCACTAAAGGGGGCTGGGAAGGAATTGTCTCCTTAGCACCATATTTTCCGCCTTCCTCACAGCAGGTTCAGGAGGGCTTTCATAAAATCATAGAATATCAGGGTTGGAAGGGACCTCAGGAGGTCATCTAGTCCAACTCCCTGCTCAAAGAAGGATCAATCCCCAGACAGATCCCTAAATGGCCCCCTCAAGGATTGAACTCACAACCCTGGGTTTAGCAGGCCAATGCTCAAACCACTGAGCTATCCCTCCCCCCATAGCATGATGGGTGGTAGGCCATAGGTCACAACTCTTTATTTAAGTGCATAACGGATGTTCAGTGCAGGTACTCCATAAATGAAGGCACAAAAGAATGGAAGAATGGCTTGGAAAAGTTGAGTTAAAGTTTATAAAGGAGAACTACTGGTATTAGAGACAGGACACATAATGTGCTGGTGAGTTAAATACTAAAGGGTTGGTCACATTTTAAATGCTGCATGGATTTGATTTACTTCATAATGAGGAGAAAGGTGAGATTTGGCTTGGAAAAGGAATTAAGGAGAGGTGCTTGGTAATTGAGCAAGCCGGGGGCAGTTGGGGACTCCTCTGATTGGTACAGCAGGGAGCCAACCTTAACCCCTCCTACGAGGGGAGGAAGGGGTTGGTAAGGTCCCGGCAAGAGAATTACTGGAGGGACCTGGATGAAAAGTGGGAGGAGCTGGTGGAAGCCTCCTCTCCCGCTTGGAATTGGGATCTGCTAGAGGGACATAATTTTTTCACCTGCACTGCACATTATATCTGCCGGGTTAGCCCTAGACATCTAGCTAATAATAAAGTTGCGGCCTGATTAAACCCATCTCTAATGTCTCCTGTCATTTTTTCAGCATAACCAGACAATCATCAACGCAAAAACCCTCCCAAATAAACACACTGTTGCCTGCTGATAGAATTGCTCTGCTGCAAATGTGCATGTGTAGCCTCATATGCGGTTACCATCCAGATGAAAACAAGCTTCCCTTCTCTGGAAGAATCTGTGGGTTTACATCACCACCCAGGGCTCTGTAACGGCAAAAAAGGTGCTGCTGGGGAGATCTCCAGTTCCTTACTAATTAGGCTCTGGTGAAGGGAGCAAACAGAAAGCTGGTGGAGGACTGTTAGGAGAAGGCTGTAAGGGACATATAAGAAGGAAGTATGAAGTGAACAAAAATTCCTATAATACATTTGAGGGAAATAGCATGGGTTGTAGTGGTGTACTTAAATGAGGCATATTTTACATACCGATAAATTCATTTAAATTGTGCCCACTGTGAACATCAAATATAGGGAGAAGATGGGGAATAATATATATTTGTTTATTTTCTCTAAATGCATGAATCCAAGTCCATACATTTTAAAGTGTTTCCTTATCATTACATCTTATTGATTCTAAAGTGCATGTCTTATGTTCTGAAATAAAGACCGGTGTAAAATTCATTTATATCATATTAGTCATTATTATGTCATCTCTTTCATGAAATTTCATATATGTCTGAAAAAGTACAATGGTGCCTTTTTTCACAAAAGAATAAATGGACACAAATCGGACATCGGGAATGGTAACATACAAAAGCCAGTAAGTGAACACTTCAATCTCCCTGGTCATTCTATTACAGATTTAAAAGTCACTATCGTTGAACAAAAAAAACTTCAGAAACAGACTGCAAAGAGAAACAGCAGAACTAAAATTCATTTGCAAATTTAACACCATTAATCTGTGCTTGAATAGGGACTGGGAGTGGCTGGCTCATTACAGAAGCAGCTTTTCCTCTTCTGGAATTGACACCTCCTCATCTATTATTGGGAGTGGACTACATCCACCCTGATTGAATTGGCCCTGTCAACACTGGTTCTCCACTTGCGAAGTAACTCCCTGCTCTCCATGTGTCAGTATACAATGCCTGCATCTGTAACTTTCACTCTATGCATCCGAAGAAGTGAGGTTTTTACCCACGAAAGCTTATGCCCAAATAAATCTGTTAGTCTTTAAGGTGCCACCAGACTCCTTGTTGTTTTTGTTCAAACACGTATGCCTAGGGAAAATATTACAAAGTGAACTGAAAAATTAGAAGTGGCATAGGTTCTGGAACTAGAGGTGCTGCCACACCCCCTGGCTTGAAGGGGTTTCCATCATATACAGAGTTTACAATTTGATTCAATGGCTCTCAGCACCCTCACTATAAAAATTGTTCCAGCTCCCTTAAAAAGTGAGAACAAATTTGGGTAATAAGAAAACATAGCAATGCTAAGTTAAAAATATTGGATCTCCCTGAGTGATATGGGAAGAAATAAAAAAAATATTAGTATATTTTAAAAAAGTATTTAGGAGAGATCCTTTGGAATTTACAGAAGTATATTATTTGGAACTACTCTAATTTAGTCATGGATGTGTTATGTTGATCTGCTAGCTTCCTCTCTTACTGCATCCTTGGCTAACATCCTGATTGTGGACTAGATCCCTTGACACTTCCTCTCTAGCAACAGGTTTGGGATTCTAGTAACTCAGTGCTATTTTTTCAGTTACATTAGAATAGACAAGACAAGCTTTTGTTTGGATTTTTTAAAAACATTGCAAGCCAGATGGTGAGCTATTGGGCAACAGAGATGGACTTGAATTTTTAAAAGGATGACCGGCCTGGTAATTTTTACTAAATTAACTTTTCCTTTCTCACAAATAAATTGAAAGAGAATGTAGTGCAGAAGAAAGAAAGGGACAAATAGCACTGGTTTAAGTCAAACAGTGGGTAGGCCAGCTTCTTCACACAACTATGGAAAAACACCACCAGTGTGACCTGCACCAGCCTTGTTCTCTCGAGCCTTAGGTTTTCATTAATGTCAAGCATGCTGAGTTTTATACAATTTTGTGAAATTCATACACAGTGATTGAAACCACCTCTTATTTTTAGCTTGTGACTTAAAATTAGGATTTAACCTCAGGTTCCCATTGGTGAAAGCTTACTGGACTAATCAGACTAATCCACCTTCCATTTTTGTACTCAGTGCATAGGATTTTCAAAAGCACCTAAAACTTAAGAGCACAATTTCCATTACCAAATCTCACCTTTCTCCTCATTATGAAGTAAATCAAATCCATACAGCATTTAAAATGTGACCAAACCTTTAGTATTTACCTCACCAGCAAATTGTGTGTCCTATCTCTAATACCAGTAGTACTATAACCCCTAACTCTTTTCCCAAAGGTTTATCATGTTACAAAATTGATAACATGCAGATCAGAAACCTGAGTTAACATGGTTGAGATTAAACAAACTCCCATACAAGTATTTACTTTATCCCAATAGTTCTAACAAATAGCTCTGCAAGGAATCTGTGTATTATAGAGGTGCCCAGTAAAAACTCCCTAATTAAAGGTTTCAGAGTAGCAGCCGTGTTAGTCTGTATCCGCAAAAAGAAGAACAGGAGTACTTGTGGCACCTTAGAGACTAACAAATTTATTAGAGCATAAGCTTTCGTGGACTACAGCCCACTTCTTCGGATGCATCTGGTACGAAAGCTTATGCTCTAATAAATTTGTTAGTCTCTAAGGTGCCACAAGTACTCCTGTTCTTCTTTTTCCCTAATTAAAATGCATTGTCAAGTGCGCTTAAAATAGGCCATACATTCCCATTTCTATATCTACACTGAAAATAAAAGTTTTGTTTTTAAATTAAGGTCAGCTAACCCTCATTAGCTAACTCAGGTTAAAATAGCAATGAAGATACAGGAACTTGGCTTTTAACTTGAGTTAGTCGCTCAGGGTCAACCCTAGGCTCCTTTATAAACTTTAACTCAAGCTACTAACCCAAACTAAAAACTCACCTTATATGCAGTGTAGATATACCCAAAAAGTAGGGGCCAATGGATGTGAAATGTCATCTAGGACTAGTTTTTATGCCCTTTGAAATTTCTATGTGGATTTTTTTCTTTAAGAGAAAAGGAAATTTTGAATTTGAGCTCTAGATGAAATTTGTCCTTGGCATTCCTAGCTTTCATTGTTGACTGAGGCTTTCAAAAAAAACATTGTCTCTATATATACACAAGATTTGGCAGAGAAGGGAATCCTGAGTAAATCTGATAAAATGGGCTTTCTGTTGGCGCAGGGGAGTATCGGGAGTTTAAATATTGGATTCAGAGCCATTTTTAGCTATTATTCACATATAAGGGAAAGTTTGTGCTGTGAACAGAAGCCTAATTGGTGGGGGCTGGGCACACCCAAAGTCTTCCCCACGTCAGGAGCTTTACTTTTCTGTTTGTTTTTATCCTATAGCACAGGGGTCGGCAACGTTCGGCACGCGGCTCGCCAGGGTAAGCACCCCGGCAGGCCGGGCCAGTTTTATTTACCTGCTGACGATGGCAGCCCCCACTAGCCGGGGTTTGCTGTCCCGGGCCAATGGGGGCGGCGAGAAGCCACGGCCAGCACATCGCTCGCTCGCGCCGCTTCTCGCCGCCTCCATTGGCCTGGGACAGCGAACCGCAGTCAGTGGGGGCCGCGATCGGCTGAACCTGCCACGTCAGCAGGTAAATAAAACTGGCCCAGCCCGCCAGGGTGCTTATCCTGGCGAGCCGCATGCCGAACGTTGCCGACCCCTGCTATAGCAGATACTAAATTGGAATATAGGGGGTTTTCCTGAGACGCTGCTGACAGAAAACATTCTTCATCAGTACATCTAACATCCAGAACTCTGCCCACACTTCCCTCACCAAAGCTTCATCTTCAATTATGCATGAAAAATACCCTAGGATATTTAAAAAAAAAAATACATTGTGGAACAGTTAAGTACTGCTACATAAAATATAACTTACACAAAAAACCCATAAAAGCAAAGAAATGAGAAGTTAAACAATACAACAATACATACCTTCTACTCCTCCTGCCTGAAGCACACACACCTTACTATTACCACAGCTACTGTATACCACAAACCAGGCACCACAACCTTAACTCTGCTCCCCTGGGGATTCATGCACTTTAATTGGCCTTCTGCGCACAAAATGTTACCAGATCAACCTTTCTAGCACAACCAACTACTACCCCCAACATCCACATTACTAGTGTTAGGGGAAATAATCTGGTAACGTGTGTGTACAGAAGGGCAAAAGGGTGTCAGAGTTAGGGTTGAAGTGTGTGAAATAATGGATCATATTGAGGGAATTTGCCTGATGTAGCAAAACTGTTCCAATCAAAGTTCTCTCTTTTTGGCGTAAAAGTTGCGATCCTGGCTAATAGCCAAAGTATCTGCAATGGTGTTTCTATAACATTTCTATGTGTTCAAATAGACATTCAATTCAAATAACTGATAGATGTTTCTGAAGAGCTGTAGCTTTGCAGGACTTTGTTATAAAATTAGCACTGTATACAAAACCAAGGTGAGCACACATGTAGAAAAACAAACTACTCCACTTGCACTAACTTGATCTCTCACAGTCTAATAAAAATCTTAGATAAACTTCAAGGGTTGAGTGTGGAAGCTAGAAACATACACATAAAAGAAAGGAAATTGTGTGATAGTCTTAGCCCACCTACAGAGCATTTGAATGCTGCGTAGTTGCATTAATAAATCATTCAGGTGGCTGGCTTTTTGAACACAAATCAATAGTTCTTCTGTACTAGGGTCAGACATTGTATATGCAAGGCCCAGGTTGACCCACAGTTGTATATAAAAATATGATATTCAAGAAAGCTTCCAAGCAGCCTACTCCTACTTTGGGAGAACCTCATCCTATCAATCATTCATTCCTTTTTGCACATTTCATCACCCCACACAGATGGCAATACACTGCAAAGTTAATAGCACTGATATGAGTTCTTGCCCTCAGGAAAGTAGAAGCTCATGTCATTGAAGCCATAAGATATCTTACAATTTCTCTAGTGTTTACTTAGCTGGGATCTCATAGCAGAAAGGCCTTTTTTATTTAAACAGTTGTGGCTAATCCTATATGGACTATCATTATTTTTCAGTTCTATTCTAGTTGCCTACACTTTAAAAAATAAAAAATAAAAATCTGTGTTCAGTGTTGTAAAGGGAAAGTGGCCACAAATCATACCATTTATTCAGTTTAAAGACAACAATGAATACACAGAATGTGTTCAGATAGCAAAGCACTAGTCTTGGTCAAGTGACAAAGATTAAATAATACAAATACACCAATGCATACAGTAGCTGAGTTTCTTGCAAAGGTGTAAAAGAAAGAGACAAGTATCTTATGTTAATAAATGTTCAACTCTCAGACACCTAAATAGACAGACAGCAAAGGGAAGTTCAAAGCAACAGAGGGTCCTGTGGCACTTTTGAGACTAACAGAAGTACTGGGAGCATAAGCTTTCGTGGGTAAGAACCTCACTTCTTCAGATGCAAGTAATGGAAATCTCCAGAGGCAGGTATATATCAGTGTGGAGATAACTAGGTTAGTTCAATCAGGGAGGATGAGGTGCTCTGCTAGCAATTGAGGTGTGAACACCAAGGGAGGAGAAACTGTTTCTGTAGTTGGATAGCCATTCACAGTCTTTGTTTAATCCTGATCTGATGGTGTCAAATTTGCAAATGAACTGGAGCTCAGCAGTTTCCCTTTGGAGTCTGGTCCTGAAGTTTTTTTGCTGTAAGATGGCAACCTTTACATCTGCTATTGTGTGGCCAGGGAGGTTGAAGTGTTCTCCTGCAGGTTTTTGTATATTGCCATTCCTGATATCTGAAATTTTTATTTATACTACTAGTCTTTTATGTCAAATGCATTAATTTATTATGTAAGTGAGACACAATTGGGAACTTATTGAAAAGATCTGCAAGTTAAAGGCATCACCAACTAGGGAAAAAAACAAAGATTCCTGCTCACTCCTGCACTGTGGGAAAGCCAGGTTTGGGAGTCACTCATTGCATCACAGAGCTGCTGAGCAAGTGGAAGGAGTAAGGGGGATATCAGAAGAGCATAGGAAGCCAAATGGTCACTGGTTTTGCATATATGCTTCCTGTGGTCTGATTCCCAGAGCAGTGCTTGAGTTTGTACAAAGAAAATCAACTAAATTACCAGCACTCAATCCAAAGAAACGTTTCACAGGCATAATGAAGGAGAGCTCTGCAGAAAGAAAGGGTGGTTGGACTGACCTTCCCTGGGTAGGATGAAGATGGGCATGGAGAAAACCCATCAGATGTGCTAATGTATGGGAAACCAAAATAAATGAAAAATTAGTGTTGAACAAGGCAAATTCAAATAGCACATTTTTTTAAAAGCCTGATAAACAGGTAGGAAATAGTCTTAGCAGTGAAACTTCGATCAGTTAGATTTAGTGTCTATCTTGCAGTACTCTCATTTCCCTTCTAAGGACTCAGCAAAGACTTGGTAGAATAAACAATATCACGTTTATTAAGGCACTCTCTTTTGAACACTTCAGTCCTTCTCAGATGGTTCAAATAACTTCTTAACTTATGGTCCCTGCAGCTTCACAATACATTTCTCAAATAAAGAAAACAAATAAAAACAGATACTATATTTCCCAGTTCACTTAAGTGAATTTACAGTGCTTACTGAAACAAAAAAGCATGCTTGAATTCAGCTGAGTCTTTTGAAGCTTCTGTCCAAGCTTCTTACGTGGTAGTAAGATACAAGAGTCAGATATATTCTGTGCTGTCATAAGCAATTTCCTCCAGCTAGTTAGATCTGCAGTTACATCCCTATATGTATTATTTACTTCATAGTTTTGGCCTTCTAGTTTTCCCTGCACTCTCTCCAAGATACATTCTTTACATCTTTAGGACCTAAGTTTTACTCTCATAGTGAGGGAATTTAGGAATAGCCACATTAGATCATATCATGAACTATCCCACTGAATGCCTGAATATCCTGAAATGGTTAATACTTGATGTTTCAAAAGAAGGTCAGAATCTGCTATGAAACTACACTGTGCAATATTGGACATATAGATAAAATTCCTTCTTGACTGACATAGCTGATCAATTAAGTCTCTGAAGAATAATATTTTATTTAAATTAAACGTATGTGTTACTGTTACAATATTTGGTGACCTTAAAATTATCCAGTCCCTCTCTAAATATCAAATTTCAATATTTGTTTCAATGATTATGCAATGGACAAATGTTCTCAGTTACTTTTAAATCATAAACCAACTGGCTTTTAATCAAGAGACTTCAATAAAACAGTAATGGTCAAATACAACTGGAATGGTAGCATACAGAAATAAAAGTAAGGAAAATGCAATAGAAAGTCTGGATTATAAAAAATTCTATTAAAATAACTGACCAATTGAAACCAGTCATAGACATGTACTCACACTGGGATCTGTGTGTCAGCAATAAAAATCCCCTTCCCAAACGTTATTCCAACCCTCACAATGACCATGCTTTATCTGGATTCCACAGCACAACATGGAAGCAGTTTTATTGCAGATGGCTGAACCGGTTTTGGGTGAGAAATGAGGCAAATCACAATAACATTTCAAATTTCAAACTAATCCTGGTCTTCTTTTAAGGTTTCGTTGATAAATATCCCACTCAGTTTTATCCTTCTACTGAAATCCACCTAAATGTCTCCACAACTTCTCTGTGGCTATCTTTATAGTTGTACTAGGTGTGGAGATTCTGATTGCCTTAAGAGCACAATGCATTGGTGGAAGAAAGGGGGCTAGGCCTTTCTGAGCATGCATAAGATCTGAACACAATTTAACAGCTCCATCGAGTCCCCCAAAGAACAGAGAAAATGTACATATCTGAGACCCCAGTCCACATGGCCTACTGCCCAAAGTAGAGGGCCTGTTAAGGGTCAGAGAGGGTGTTTAAGAGAGAAAGTTAGAGGATCAGAAGAAAGGGATAAGGATCTGATTGGGTCAAGAGGCAGAGGAAGAGAGGGAAGGAGGGGAAAAAACTCTAAGGTGTCAAAAGGAGGCTGGATAATCTTCTGACAATCATCCAAACACTGGATGAGAGAGGAATTATACAGATTCAAACTTCTGCCAAGTTAGCGTTCAGATCCTGCAGAGTTTTGGCTTACTGTCCCCAGAAAAAGTGAAGATAGACACCTGTTCCCAGTCTCTGATTCAGAAAAGCTAGGTTGAGGTAGGCCTAACAGGGAAGAATAGGCTCTACATATTATTTCTCCCCCAGTCACTACATTACCTAAATTGAAGTGTGTGGACACCACAGTGATTGTCACAACATAAATACATGGAGAGATAAAGATAAAGACAGTGAATAAAGCCATAGGGTAAAAGGATAAAGCAAAATAAATATCAAAAAAGGATAACGCAAGCTTATCATGTTAAATCAGTCAGAACTTTTTTGGTTAGGAAAACTCTATTCAGAATAATCCTTGTTCTGAGAGTGGCGGTAGGAGTACTAGAGTTAAGACTGACGATAGTTTACTGTTTGATAAAATTGGGTATGATGTGCACTGCAAATGGTTTCCAGTGTGCAGTACTTAATCCTAACAAAGTACTTTTTTATGGAAATAAATACATTCTCTGTTTAACACCGATTTTTACTTATTAAAATCAAATACGTCTCACCGCAGGAAAGTTTGCTCAAGCACTTATTTTATGGAACTACTCTATCAAAAGTGAAGAATGTATTATATTAATACTGTTCAGCAATGTTTCTCTCTCTTAAGTGGGTACAGTACCCCAATTTTCTCTTGCCTTACCTGTTATTTAGTTCTTTAACAGAACTATCATCTCCAACATGGTGCATTATGCCTTCTGACCTAAGCAATGAAATAGTACCTTCTAAAATGTCTACTTGTACGTACAAGGTTTGTGGCTAAAGTAATACAGAATACATTGTCAAAAATGCAGAGGCTGCAAATGACAACACTGAAATACTAAAATCAAGTTTTTGAAGCAACCCATCATACAGTGCTTCAAAACTGACTCCATATAACACACAATTTAATTTCCTAGCTATCGTGCTAAAAAACCAAATCAGATCTTCACTTCAGTTGAAGATAAAAGTGAAAAATGACAATTTCCTCCAAGGCTCTCCTCCATTTTCCATATCCAACTCTCCACATTGTAATATAATATTACATATTCCATACATGATATTACAACATAGCAGATGACATGGTGTCAACTCAGACTAATATATAGTGGCCCAGGACATAAAATATCACATCCCATCACATCATTTATAAAGTCCAAGCACTTAAAAACAGGGAAATAGTGTGTTGAGGAAATAATAAATCGTAAAATGCCCACATAATAAATTAATGCATTTTATAAAGTGTAAAGAAATGCATACTGTATCACAATCAATTACCTTAACTCTATTTTTAAATGTAGATTTACATCTTGATTTCATTATCAAAATATTTTAATTTAAAGGAAATATCAGATAATATATTTGCCAAGTGATAATGTAATTCTTCAAAAGATACTTGCAATTCTTGCTTGAGAACCATAAAGTGTTCATATATTTATTTTTCAAAAGGCTTTTTGACTCTGTTTTTATTTTAAGATTACTGTCGATAGAATAGTACTTATTCTCTGTCACTTGCCTCTTTTCTATGGCCTGACTTTTAGGCATCTACAATTTTGTCCCCCTAACCTCTCAGCTGCTGGAATTGGGAATTTCTTTGTTCAGCCTTTTTTGGAGTATATTTGCACCTAATTTGACAAATTACAAAGATAGTCTTATGGTCAAAGCACAGGACTAAGATTCCAGAAATCTAAGTTCCATTCCTGTGTCTTCCATAGACTTTCATGATTCATAAACAATTCACTTGAGCTGAAACCCATACCTGAATGAAGTCAATAATATAATTCCCACTGACTTCAACAAAACCAAGATTTCACCCTTGATCGCTTTACACCTCTGTTGATTCTCATCTATAAAATGGAAATGATAATACTTCCCTAATTCATAGAGGTGTCATGAAGCTAAATTAAATAGTATTTATGAAATAACTGAGCCACACAGAAGAAAGTTGCTTTATAAGTACCAGCTACTAGTATTCATTTGCATAGTATGCTATTTGGTAATTTCACTGCTATGAACACCACAAAAATAGCAGCCAAACAAGACAATTCCTGAAACTGTAACATGAACTGTAACACTCATCAAAACATTCAAATATGCACAACAATGAAGTAGTAACACTGACACAAAACTCCCTACAAGTGAATTGCAGATATTTTGGTAACTATACATTAGGAGTCAAATTACCATCCCCCACCCCGCTCCACAACCACAATGCACATCTTTCCTCTATTTCAACCTTTCAGTCTCCACATTTCCAGCTGTCACAGCTTCATGGTGTTAACAGCAAACCTCTCAGCACTCAAAATGGGGGACATAGAGAACTAGTCATGCAAGGAACAAATTGATTTTGGGTTAATTTCTTTAGAAGATATAACATTTTCTATAGCCTTAGTTGCTAGATTCAGAATTTCAGACATAAATTATGTATAACAATAAAAGCAAGGTAAGTGCTGCTCTGTGTGGGTTACAGGTATGCTTGGGTAAGAAATGAGGCATAGCTGAGATATATGGAGAGCTGGGAAGGCCAAAGTGCATAAAGAAGTGCTTCTTGGTGACAAGAAAATCTGGAAAATGCTTCTTTATGGCACAACATAAAGAAGCCTCAAAAATGAACTCTCAATATTTTTGGTAAATATTGGAAAGTTACCTCCCAAGTGCAGAGAAGAGAGCAGCCATTATCATTCATCCAGCTGAATGTGTTGATTTAAGAGTGCAAAAGTAGTGATCCTTTCTGTATGAAATCCATGCCAGTAGTACCTTTTAACCTTTAGTATTTCCCAGACTGCTGGCCAATTTTATTCCAAGACAAAGTATATATTATTTAATTATCTGTATTCTACCAAATGCTGAATTTTAAACCATTGTTTTGTCTTTTTTAATTCCCGCCCCCTAGCTTCAGCTGTTATTTAGATGGTAGCCTGTACTTTGTTCTTATTTATTTGATAGTTACTTACTGTCATGCTATACAGCAATTCTGCACTGATGATAGGTGTTACATAAAACAAGGAAGAATTTCAGTAAAGTTGAAAATATGCTAAGTGCAGTAGTGACAAAGAAAAAACAAACAGTTCCTGCCCTTAAGATTTTACAAAGAAGGATGAGATGCATGGGAGGGGGGAACCTAAAAATCAGTGTGTGGGAGGTGGGGTGGGGGGGCGAGTTCGCTTCATAGAGCACACACCAAAGTCCTGATTCTACAAAAACTTACACATTTACCTAACTTTATGCATTGAGAATAGTCCTGTTGACTTTAATGGAACTACTCTGAGCATAAAGTTAATTATAATTAATTCTTTGCCTTACTAATATTACCCCTAGAAAAGGCAGCTTCCAAAGCTGTGAATGACACTTGTGTCAAGCATCTATCATCAGCAACCCCATCTCCATGAGCACCTCCTAAATATTCAGTATAAGTATGTACTAATTAACTTCTTTACTAAGACAACTTTTGTTTAGCCACAACCATAAATCCTGGTGACCTCACATACTGTTGGGGGGTTGTGGTTTGAAATAAACCTCTTTTAAGTCCCTTCTTAATATGCATTTCATCCTAAAAGTCCTAGTCCTCCTCCTAAAGAAAGAGAAAAATAAACCAAATACAATTTAAAACTCTAAATAAAACTCTGGGAACTAACAAGGCATGTCCTTAAGTGCTTCCAATATGCTCTTATCCATATACACTGTTGCATCCCATTCCCTATCCTTCATACGCTGCATCAGAAAAAATTCCCCATATCAAGTGACATTCAGCTGCAGCCCAGATCACACCTAGAAACACAGCAGAAACCTAGCAATGCCATGGAGACCAGTATCTTTAACTTAATTGTGCTGCCATAAAGCCAACACCAGCAACGAACCAATGGACAAGCTGAGAGCTCTGTTCACATTCCTTGCCCTTTGTGGCCAATTTATCCTTGTACAAAAGGATAGGTAGGGTCAAAGAATCCCGACAGCTAGCTAAAAGATGTCTACCACTGTCCTCCACTGGGCTAATCATTTGCAGGCCATGAAAGTTGATTTTTTTTTTTTTGCCATCCTCCCTCTGTGGACCTGCTAATCCTTACCCTACGCAATGTTCAGTCCTTTGTATTTTTAAATGGCAAATTCAAGTAATCTTTTCTTTTCTGTCTCCCCCAATCCCTTGTGAAAGACCAAAGAGAGACCTCAGCTTTTGCTTCTACGTTTTTTTTACATATATTAAACATATACTGTCAACCTTTATGAGAATAAAGTTTTACGTTTAAAAGTACTCTCTCATAAAATGCATATACCTTGAGGTTTAAGGATAAACAAGAAAGGCTAATGAAATCTCCTTCAAAATAAAAGTTATGAGAAATCTACCAGAACTTTGATTTTAATTGACTTCAAACGTTTTCCTCCTAGAGGAGAGCTTTCTTGTAACTGTGTTTTGAAATATTATACCTTAGCAAGTATTCTACATTGTTTGAATGTATTTGTTTATATGAATTTAAAGCACATTTAATTTTACTTACACACACACACGGGGCTCATAAATCATCAAGGAATGTGCACATCAACTGAATATTAAAAAATTACATCATATAAGTTAGCACCAAAATCTGATTCATCTGTTTATTCATATATTTCGATAGGGAGTGGTACAGTACATACTAAAATAAATTCAAAGCTCTGAACAGTGTTTTATTTGCTATACAATTGACTAAGACACTAACTTAAATTTGAAGTTATGTATCTGTGAAAAAACTTCCAATCCCTTGAAACTCAAAAATATAGCAAAAAAGGGCCTGCTCAAATTTAGTAAGTTTAGGATTTCAAAAATTCATATTTTTGACTTTGAGGGACTGTAATTAGTGTTCAATCTACACATATGATTGTGTAGCTTTCTTCAAATGCACAAGAGTCAATCAAAAAAAAAAAAAATTACATCCAGTACAGTGTTGTGACATCAGGAAACTAATGACTATTAAACTGTCTGGAAAAACATACACGTACAAAAGATCAATTACAAAAAAATATGTGGTTAAACTTTTGCATGCGTGTGTATGTATATGTGCACAAGGCATTTAAGAGGAGGATGTACACATCTTAATATGTTTTCCTCAGTTATCATCAAAATCAAAGTATATCATGAGACTGTATGACTAGGATTGTTGGGCCAATATACCTCATGGAAATATACATAAGTGGCTGCAGTTACAAGACAGATGAATTAAACCCATTTTATTAAAAAAAAAAAAAAGGAAGAGAAAAGTACAGGTTTGATAAGAGTGGTCATTGACAATACTGCCATGCCAGGCAATACAACAGCACGAAACTAACCATTGTGCTGAGAGAGCAGACAGTATCTTCTACAGTAAACTGCACAGCTGTTTTTTTGTTTCTCGGTAACTCTGAGCCCGATCTAATGCCCATTGAAATAACTAGAAGGGACTGAGGTAAGATTGAATGGGACTTTGAAACAAATCCTTAAAGCCTCAACTAAACTAGACAGATGTGTGCGTTGATCCCTAGTGAAAACCCAGAGGTTCTTGCTTTGGATCCAACATAGGAAGCTGCTCTTCAAATGACACCATCAAACGTTAAGTGTTGTGGGGTGTTTGTGTTGTCTGAGAGTGTGCACTTATAATACCACAGTACATTTTTTAAATTTCTGGTAAAAAAAGAAGTCTCAAGATAAAAATTTACATGAGAGACATGAAAAAACATTGCATTAAATATGTAGTCAAAAATAGATCATGGCATTTATGAAATAAAATCCACAGATTTTTCCCTGCTCTGTTAGCATCCTTTCAAAAACTCTACATACACACACCCCTCATAAGATGCAGGACTAATGCATTTATTTGATATTTGGCTTATGGAGTTGAAAAAATGTCAACACGGGGTAAAAATCAAAATCCCCTCCGGTCTTGCACAGAGTCCTCTCCAATAAAAAGAGGTAAGTTGGGACCTGTTATTTCTAGTGTAAAACAAATCAAGAACTTAGGGGGGATGTTTGTTTGTTTGAAATGAGGAGTCCTTTTGGATACAACTAAGTAGAGGGAAATCATTTATTTCCCTTTGCAGTCCTCATTTCAGATAGCAAGAATGAACTTTCCCATTTTGGTAACAATCCCAGTTATTAGAATACATTCATGTTGTGCCATTTTCTCATGAGAATGAGGTATCAGAATTATCATGCCTGATATTTCTGACCTTTTCAGTATTCATTTGTGTTTAGATTGGCTGTCAGTTACACCTCTTCCTCACAGGTTACTAAGGGTGTAAGCAGAGAAAAATGCAAATTGACAGCAAATCAAATTACAGAACATTAATAAGGTCAAAGGAGTACAGTTTATGATCATCTTTCACAGAATACATAAAACATTAACACTGTGCTACTTCATTCCCATGACAATAATTGTAAAGAGATGTTCACGTACAAGTTACTCTCTTTACAATTTAAAAATTACATTGTGATCTGTAATCATGTAGTCCTTTGAATTTGTCAGAATTCTTTTTTTTTAATATCTTGATTAATCCAGAATATACTGAGTTCCACATGAATTGTTTTGCTAATGTCTGTACTCCTACTTCAGAATTTTGCTTAAAATTAAGACAGAGAAATGAGCAAAATGTGTTACTAGGGAGGCAATTAGAGAATATGTCATTTTACACACACACACACACACACACACACACACGTATAGGGGTGTGCTTATGGGCTCAATCCTGCAAAGTACCGAGTATTTTAGCCTGCATCAGAAAAGCACTTAAGCAATCTGAAATTAATACTATAGTAAGAAGCTGCAAACTCCAAATACCCATCTACTTATTTAAAAGTACTTATTAAAAAGAATAAAAAAAACTTCAATATAAGACTGGTCTATACCTCTTTTCTTTTCACCACTTATGAATTCACATGCAAGAAAGTGCTGTGTAACTGATTGCATTCATACAGTGATTTTTCCATATTACCCCAAACATTATTTTCCACATAAAATCAATTTGACTCGCAAAAATGTGTGGTTAAGGCATTAAATTCTCCCTCGTTTACTGTGGAAGTCTCTAGTTTCTTAATCTTCAGTTATTCGTTTTCCTGAATATCCAACTCCCTCCCACAGTCTCTCTGTTCCAACTTCCCTTTTTCTGGCCTCCACCTCCCATTGATCTTTTCCTTCCCCTTATACATTGTTCTTCCTTCTCCCACTCCAATGTTCTGTTTAACTCATTCCTTTCCTCCTCTCAAACTTCTCCCCCCACTACATCTAAAAGAAGAATCTGACAGGAAACATGCCATCACTTACCTTGATCACTCTGCTTTTATGTCACATCCTTCCTTGCCATCCCTTTGCCAATCTCTTTTGTTTAAATTGTAAGCTCTTTTAGGCAGGGACTTATTATTTGCTTATAAAATTACTAGCACAAGGGGGCTCCAATCCTGATTAAGACCTTTAACAAGAAGTCTTCTTTTCCACATTAAAATGACTTACACCCACACCAAATCACACTTTTCTGGTAAACTGAAACACTATCAATAGATTTTCAGCATAATTTGGTATTTCACCATTAAGTGTATCTTAGAGCATTTAATAAATATGGGGAAAATAATGAAATCTAAAATATAGTATAGTTTTATACACTAATTTTTGCTGCTAAATTACCTATTTTAATAAGCATAAAGTGTATTATGAAGCTACAAAATATCAGCTACTAGAATATGTATATGATCCTGTATCAGCGTTAACCCCCCCCCCACACATTTCCATTTGTTATATATCAAATTTTGTTAAGGTACTCTGAAACACATTATAGAAAATAGTACCTTGAAACATTAGTCTCCTTAAAATCTAAATAAACCACCCATATTTGGCTCATAACATTTCCACAAGGCAATAGCAACAGAAAATTAAATAATTACTCCTCTACATTACTATAACTTAAACGTATTAGACATTTTGGCTCCACTGCAGCTAAAACAATATGCTGGCACAACACACACACTTTGATCAAAATTCTTGTGATTAATATTTGTTAAAACATTGTCATAGGGTGCTTTGCTGAAATTTAACAGCTCCAAAATAACACTGGTCTACAATTTTTGAGAAGTCGTCTGCTTCAGAGATAAAATGTGCTATTTATTATGTATTTTGATGTGCTGAATTCAAATATGACAATTAAAACAACTGATTGGCTACTGTTTCTAAGATATTTAAGTTTTTACATTTTATGTCTATGTATATTGTGCAGATAGTAGAGTTTTAATCATAAATTGTAAACCTAGGTCTTTTCATGGTTGCTTTACATGATAATATTTCACCTGTCCTGTTTATGTAACACTTTAAAAATCAGCAAAAGGGTTATATAAATAAAATTGATTATGAAACAAAAGGCAAAAAACTATTATGTACATAGTTTAGTCCTATTCAGTGTCTACTCGGCGCTTCTTGGCTTGTCTCTTGTATTCATTAAATGGAGCATCTCTTGTCACTGTCCAGCAATAGTCTGCAAGCATTGATGGGCTCCATTTGCCCTGATAGCGTTTCTCCATTGTTGCAATGTCCTGGTGAAATCGCTCGCTGTGCTCGTCGCTCACTGCTCCGCAGTTCGGTGGAAAAGAATCTAGATGAGAGTTCCAAAAATTTATCTTTAGTGACATGTTGCAACCAAGGCTTTTGTATGCCTTGAAGAGGTTTTCCACCAACAACCTGTAGTTGTCTGCCTTGTTGTTTCCCAGAAAATGTATTGCCACTAACTGGAAGGCTTTCCATGCTGTCTTTTCCTTGCCACGCAGTGCATGGTCAAATGCATCATCTCGAAGAAGTTCACAAATCTGAGGACCAACAAAGACACCTTCCTTTATCTTAGCGTCATTTAACCTTGGACATTTTCCACGGAGGTACTTGAAAACTGCTTGTGTTTTGTCAATGGCCTTGACAAAGTTCTTCATCAGACCCAGCTTGATGTGTAAGGGTGGTAACAAAATCTTCCTTGATTCAACAAGTGGTGGATGCTGAACACTTTTCCTCCCAGGCTCCAATGACTGTCAGAGTGGCCAGTCTTTCTTGATGTAGTGGGAATCTCTTGCACAACTATCCCATTCGCAGAGAAAACAGCAGTACTTTGTGTATCCAGTCTGCAGACCAAGCAAGAGAGCAACAACCTTCAAATCGCCACAAAGCTGCCACTGATGTTGGTCATAGTTTATGCACCTCAAAAGTTGTTTCATGCTGTCATAGGTTTCCTTCATATGGACTGCATGACCAACTGGAATTGATGGCAAAACATTGCCATTATGCAGAAAAACAGCTTTAAGACTCGTCTTCGATGAATCAATGAACAGTCTCCACTCATCTGGATCGTGAATGATGTTGAGGGCTGCCATCACACCATCGATGTTGTTGCAGGCTACAAGATCACCTTCCATGAAGAAGAATGGGACAAGATCCTTTTGACGGTCACAGAACATGGAAACCCTAACATCACCTGCCAGGGATTCCACTGCTGTAGTCTGGAGCCCAACAGCTCTGCCTTACTCTTGGGTAGTTCCAAATCCCTGACAAGGTCATTCAGTTCACTTTGTGTTCTGAGGTGTGGTTCAGAGGAGGAGGATGGGAGAAAATGTGGGTCCTGTGACATTGATGGTTCAGGACCAGAAGTTTCATCCTCTTCCTTTTCCTCATCTGACTCAAGTGAGAAGGATTCTGGTGCATCAGGAACCGGCAGTCCTTCTCCGTGAGGTACTGGGCGTATAGCTGATGGAATGTTTGGATAATGCACAGTCCACTTTTTCTTCTTTGACACACCTTTCCCAACTGGAGGCACCATGCAGAAGTAACAACTACTGGTATGATCTGTTGGCTCTCTCCAAATCATTGGCACTGCAAAAGGCATAGATTTCCTTTTCCTGTTCAACCACAGGCGAAGATTTGTTGCACAAGTGTTGCAGCATATGTGTGGGGCCCACCTCTTGTCCTGATCTCCAATTTTGCAGCCAAAATAAAGGTGATATGCTTTTTAAACCATAGTGGTTATACTGCGCTTTTGTGATGCAAAAGTCACTTCACCACAAACCTAGCAGAAGTTATTTGCACTGTTCACACAAGTACGAGGCATCTCTGCTCACTTTGGCTAAACAGAAACGTGTCCCTTTGCAAAATCAAACACTGACAAATAGAGAGCAGGACACTGTATGATTTCTAGAGCTGATATAGGGCAATTTGTTCAGCAGAGTGATGTAAGCTTCGTTATGATTGCATCATCCATGACTTCTAGGAATAACATGATGCAATTCATCTCATGTATGACGCAATACCAGCTTCAGATTGCATCATTCATTGTTTTTGCCTAAAAAGCAAGTACTGTCCAAACCCAGTCATAGATTTATTCATCGATCCAGTCAAAGCTGTATTTTAGTCATTTCTGGTTTAAATTGAGATCCCTTCCTTTTATAACTCACTTATTCTCCGTCATTCCCAAGTCCAGGGTTGTATATACTGACTCAATAGCATATCTTGAAAACTAGAGCCAATCAGCAATTTTAAGCATCATTTTCGTTCTCAGTGACCCAGAATTAGTAAAGTTGGACTACATTTATTTCAGAAGTATTTTGGCTGTAGAGCAGTGTAATCAATACATAATTTCATTGTGAATTTCTAAGCTGTACATTTTAATGCTCTCCTCAGTAATGTACTAATCAAAATGATGAAGCTACAGAATTAATACATGCATTCTGGAAATGTAATGTTTTGAAACCGAAGTGCCACATGTGGATGGGCAAATGGCTTTACCCACTATAAGCAGCAGCCAGAACTTTCAAGCAAACGTGAATCAAACCAGAGCTGTGATTAACTGTAACATTTTCAAAACTGCCTAAGTCACTTTTGAATTATTTCCCCTAAATCCTCTCCCTTCCTTGCTTATACAACTGGATCTTGGCCTGCTTTTTTCCCTTTCGAAACCTTCCCTGTGAGTGATACTCCTTGCGGAATGTTGTGCTTGGGAAGTCCACAATCTGGTGTCCGCTATATCACATTAGGCCAGGAAGGCACACTGGTTTGTCATCAAGAGCATATCCAACATTAAACTGTCAGTGCAACATTTGTATCGGAACCTGTTCTGACTCAGCTTCTTGCTGATGGAGGAGGAAAGGTACAAGAAGATTCTTGATGGCAGGAGAGAGATCAAAGAGATTTCTACCAGAGCTCTCTCCTGGTGGTATTGGAGAGAATACATGCCTTCTCTCGCCTCTTCACAGACCCCCCCCACCCCAAGGTTTCATGAAAGAGTGGGGAAGAGACAAGGATTACTCAGGTCAACACCCGGTGTTAAGCAGGGCTACCAAGCTCACCCATAAAGTCTTGCTCTTAGAGGAGAAAGCTTCCACAAAACAAATGCAACTAGAAGCAGAGATGGAGAGTCAACAGAGAAGGGAGCCTCATAACATGTGGATAAGTTTTGTTAAGCCTCCAAACCAAGCCTCTGAATTTTCTAGGCTTGCTTACTCCGATTCTCTCATCTCCCTTGCTATTCTATTGTCTTTCCCACCCTGTGCCAGGATCAATCTTCATATCTACCCAGAGACCGTCAAAAACTCTCTTCTCCTTATTGCCAGCCAAAATCAGGTTCTCTGTCCCTCCTATTGCCACAGATTTGAGTTTTAACATTTCTCTCAACCCCTAGATCAAGACACCCTCCCCTTCTCTTTCCTCAGCATCACTACTCCCAATTCCTACCTTGTTTTGTGCTGGTGACAGTGAAGCTCTAATTAAATCAGTGGGAGGCAGGGTCATAGAAAGAAAACTACATGGGTAGTGTTGGGGAGGGGAGGGGAGGGCGACCAGAAAGCAAGTGTGAAAAATCAGGACAGGGTTGGGGGGGTAATAGGAGCCTATATAAGAAAAAGACCCAAAGATAGGGACTATCCCTATAAAATCAGGACATCCAGTCACCATAGGGGAGGGCTGTAGTAGAAGGAGGCAAGCTGATGTCCCCTGGTATAGCATAGTCAGCTGTTGAGAGAGCAAAGACATCTGTTATGAAGTAGGACCTGGACCTCTTTCCCATCTATAAAGAGAAAAAGGATATGGAGCCATCATGGTGGCCAGAGGGCTCCAGATCGTATTTCTTCAGAGATTTGATGCTTTTTGTTTCCTCTATTGTGAATGGGTGGTGTCTTAGCCTAGGGCAAGGGGAGGCGGATGGGCAGGCAACCATCTGCTTATGTCTAAGCTGTCATAACTAGAGTGACATTATCTGAGAAGAGGCAGCAAAAGTTATTTCCTCATCTTCACTTGGCAGCTGTAGTTGTGCATTGTGGGTTTGACGGTAATCCTGCATCAGTTTGCATAAAATAAAGTTCTCAAGTCCAACTCAAGCTGAACATTTTCATTTCTAAGCTTTGAAATTATTTCCCCCTATGTTTCTGCACTTTCTCTTCAAGATACCAAGACACCACAACAATAGATGATATAATGTTTACAGTCCAACCAGTATCAAATATGGAAAATCTCATGAGAGAACCTGTTTTAGCACAAATGTATAAGATGTACAGAATTCCAGTTTGAATTCCAGACCTTAATATATTTCAATATTCTTAAAAGAAAACACCAAACTCTGGGATCCTTTTTCAAATTAAAGCAGTTCAAATTTGCTCATGACCAGTATTCACTATGTTTTGGGGAAGAGAGGAGAAAATCTGAAGTTAAATCTCCTTTATCATCACACACAATTTTTCCCCTGACATAAGCAAATCTAGACCAGTATTTTGCATATCAGGATTGTCATGGAGCATATATTTAAAGCATAATTGTACACCTTGTGACATGTATTTGTATGAATTCTATTAGAGTTACAGCCAGGATGAACCTGGCCTCTTGTGTAAAGAGTTCCAATTTCCAATCCTTCTGTATCAGAAATAGTGATGTTTCCTCCCTTGTTCTAAGTTATAAAATGGGCCATCCAACACAAACTGTACAACTGTTATACAAGATAATATATACTTCTAAATGCTAGTTATCTTCAGGTTTACCTGACCTGACCTTTCAGATACCAAAGGATGTTTTGCTGCTCAGTGCCAGGAAATTAGATCCTATTAACAACAAGTGTTGCACACCAAACTCCCCATACAATAGGTTGAACAATTAACCTTAACTGGTTTAGAAAATATTCATAAAGGCTTCTAAATTATACATCACAGATAGAATAATTTCCTCTACACCACATAAATACTTTTGTTTCATTTTCAGAGTTGTCAAACTTTGTCAGATACTACTAAGGAAACTTTCAAGCAGAAGTAATTATAAATGGATCTAGTTTCTTATATATATTATCACAAGCACCTTTCTCAAGTGTTCATTTCATACTCACACTTATGATGCAGATAGAAACTTAACAGATGCACAAGGTTACAACAAATCAATGTATAATCCCTAGTGTGTCAAACTTAAAAAAAGGGAACCCCTTGAGAAGTAAGAGGTTGTATTTCAAATACTGTCCAATTTGCACCAGATAATGTAGAAGAAACAGATCAACCTCTAATGGAACCATATTAGATAATATGTATTCAGGGGACTTCACAAGTCAACCTCCTCAAATAGTGCACTCAAAGATTATAGATAGGGGATAAAATTCTGAAAGATCGTAAGTCCCATTTTCAAAACCAATTAAGGGCCAAATTTTAAACATAGGTGCCTAACTAACTCCCACCATAGGAGTTTTGCAACTAAATACTAATAAGTATCTGGTCCTGAGTGACTTAGGAGGCTAAATCTCTAATACTTAATGGAACTTAGGTTCCTAAGTCAGACAGACACTTAACATTTTGCCCATAGGCTAGATTTACCCTATGTGCAAATCCAAACATAATAAAAGGGAAAAAAATTGATTATATGGAAAATGCACTGCTGAAAACTAACTGAAAATTTTCAGAAAGCTGAGTTACAAAAAGAAAAGGTAAATATACAAACTTGCAACTCATGAAGATTTCATCTACACATCTGTAACTCAGGAGGTCATGGTATCTGCAGGTTGTGGCATTGTGTTTTCTTAAACACATGGCTTCCCTGTTTAAACCCTCACTCTTCCTCAACCTCTCATTTCTCTAGGAAGTTCCAATCAAGTGAGGTAACATAACTTCTTCTGGTATTTGAGGACTGCAGAAGGAATTATGTCACTAACTGGATTGCTTGTCATTTATGGTAGGGTTTAAACCCCTCCCCCGCTTTGTTTGTAGAAGGAAAGATATGCACTGAAATAATTAATATGTCTGTTATATTAACATGTAACATGCTGAGCTATTAGAATTTAGCCCATTTAAACTTAATCCTGTCCTCCTACTCTCAAATTAAGGTTTATAGTATGAGACATAATGGAATATAAAAATCAATATTGTAATTTAAAATGACAAGGAAAGTTTTTAGTCTAACATCTATATTTGTCTGTATCATTTACATAGAACATTAAAATATAAAACAATTAGATAAAACATGGTAATAATCAATTTCATATAGACTATTGGCCTATTCCTGCAAAATTTGCATCATGCCAGTAATCCCCATGGACTGCATGCATGAGTAAAGATTAGTCACTTAAATAAGTCCTACATCTTGAAACTACTGAAAGTAATTATGCAAAGAAATGATTATTTTTATCATAGCATATAATGACTTATGCTAAATCAGGGACCCACATTGTGCTAGACATCTACAGACATGAAGCAAACAAACAATGTCCTAATGATAGTACAGTTTTTATTATGACAAGAAGCAAGATAGATAAATCAGACAGAGGTGGTGGGGAAGAAGATGGACAAGGTAACAGTGAAATCAGCAAATTTGCATGGCAGGACTGAAGAGTAACTAAATGAAACCAGTCTTAAGGACAATAACAGAAGGAGAAAAATATTAGAGATATCAGCAAAAGAGAAAATGCATGTTATGCAATGAAAAAAATAATTGTGAGGGATACTAGCTACTTAAATTTCATATGTAACTAAGTATCAAATTTCAGCATGATAAATAAGGGCAGTTTCAAAACCACTTCACAAATTTGTGCCCATTATTTTGCATGCATAATCATTTTGCATCTAAAAACTCTGCAGGCAATGGCACAAATTCAGTTTGTGTGTATTTAAGAACTATATTCACTAAGTTGCATTAGTAAGTTAACAGACTATGTTGCGGCCTCTTTGAAAAATTGACTTATATTGTTTACATCAAGATTACTAAAGGGAACTAGAAGTTACTGGGAATAAAAACACTAAAATTGAAGATCCTGATCCTTGGAAGAGGGGAGGGCCAAGGGGAGAAAAGGAAAGAGAAAGGTGTGCTTGTTGCATTGACAGATTTCCCAATGTAAAATCCAATGACATATTTAAACACCAAACCCTGTAATGAAACCCATATAACAACAGGAAACGAGCTTCTATATCCATCCACCTCAAATACATGCTAAATAGCCAGGCACAGTTTTCTATCCACCTCAAAGTTCAGGATGTGATACTATTAACAAAACCAAAAAAAAAAAAAATCTCTTCCTAACTTGGAGTTAGGTTGTATGAAGGCAATGTACAGAATAATTGTAACCTTCATTTCTATATTTCATAAAAGCTATCAGGGAATATGGTGGATTTTTAAAATCTGGAAACAGTATCACCATAAACATTTGTTATAAAATGTACAGAATACATTGTTAGCTTTGAAGACTCTGATGTTCTTTACATCCAAGAAGGCGACATTGGCTGGACTAGTTATGAATCTGTAGCTATCACGGACTGTGGCTGGGAAGACTTGTTGGATCTATATCAAAACCACCATGTAACTTACTGTTCTTAGTTATGGCCCAGGATAGAAAAAGGTGACAAAACGCATGCTTACCAATGGAGTGAATTAAATGATCTTGAACAAAGAAATATATTAATTCAACAGCTTATTTTCAAGAGCATTTACTACAAGAACTGTCAACTCTCAGTATCAGACATATTTTCCTTTCCACAAGGAAATCTACTAATCCATTCAAGACAATTCTTCTCAATGACCAAAGTGAAAAGGAGCTACAGCTACCAACCAAAATTCATTTTGGGAAGCAAAGCGCTATGTCAAATGATATCAAAGCCTTCAGTCATAAAGCAGCTATCAATCTAACCTTAACAGGGAAGAGAAGTATCATGAAGGATACTGTCCAGAAAGAGAAACTGATATTGGATTTTTAGAATGGTAAAGTGTTTTTTATACCTCGTCTTCCCTTTGTGTAATATCATTTTTTTTTTCTAATAAGATTTGGGCCTGGAAATACTCATGAAATGAGATTTCTATGTAAACTCATTTAATTTAGTGGGTCTTTTTTTTAAATTTTAAACGTATTTATGTAGATTGTTCTGGTGGAGTGATGAGATATAAATACCAAGTGGTACTGGAAATAAAAGAAATTTAGCTGTCTGTCTCAGCAGCTTAGCTTCAGGCAACAGGAATAACTGCAGAAACCCAGCTATGCCTTAAGGAAGAATACGGGAAGTCAAAGACTGGACTTCAGACTGGATGTCTAACTTAGACAATGAGACCAGCATAGCTGTTGATATAATGGAAGTGGTGTATTAGCAACTTTGATGCTGTGAATGAGCCACAATTTTTGAAAATAAATAATTGCTGAAAGATACCTTTTTCTAAAGAAACAGATATCTGAAAATTCCTTTTATTCATACAGCAGCTACAAATCACTAGTATCAGGAACAAGTCAGTATTCTCTGATCAATGAAGGGAAAAGGAGATATAGAGAGGGAGATAAATGAAAATAGCACTAGGTCTCTTACCACATTTGGGATATACTTGTCACAGGTACTGGAGAGAGAAAATGATTCATCCTTTACCACTGGTACCTCCTTACTTGATAGTACTTACACATGTAAATCAATAAAAATGTTTGCAGTATGTCAGCTGAATCTCCAATGATTGACCATAAACACTAAATACTATTCTATTTTGCCAAAGCCAGTAGAGATGACATGTAACTAAAAACATAACAGCGATAATTGATATAAAGGCCAATGCTGCAAATTTTATGGAAACTACAAATGCAGTATTAGCTGGCAAGCCATAGTCCCTCCAGCCTTAATTAAGCAGAACCCACCATATGCTCTCAACGCCAACAAGGTGTAGCCTACAATTTACAACTACCAATCATACCATATTGGGAAGGAAGATATGAGTAAATAGTGGCCTCTATACATGTGGACATGGTCTTCATCATCTTACCACATATCTTCCCTGCAGCACCCTTAGCACCTCTTTTCTTCAGCTTGTGCTAAAGTTTTGGAAACTAAATTCTCTTGTGAAAAGTCCAGTCTCTCAAGTTGAAACATTAATAAGCCACCGCCAATTCTGAGTGGGCAATGAAAGTGAACTTATAGTAAATTGGGCAATCACTGCTTTATTGTTTTCACCAAAGATGCGATCTTATAAAATGCCAAAGTTGCTAAGGGGTAACAATTTATATATAAATCTCATTGATCATGTGCCAAATGAAAAAATACATATAAAAATGCCAAGCAGGTCAACTTCTGAATCACAGACAACGTGCACAATACATTTGTATCTGTGGTGTGATTTTGTTTGTCAAGCTATTCAAACACATAGCTACACAAGATTTAGAGGAAGAAATAGAAGCTATACATCCCTATAATAAAAAAAATAATGAATTAAAGAGAAGATAACACATGGTGAACAGTTAAGAGAAATTAAAGGACATAAATGGAGGAAGAGTTTATAAAAGACATTAAATTATCTCAAATTAACTATTAGAAAATACAAATGCTTGTATTTAAAACACATGGTACCAAATTGTGTTTTTGTTTCCATCAGTCATCATCCAGAATAACTCCACTGAAGTAACAGATTTATTCTGGATTTATGCCAGTGTGAAAAAAAGGGGGGGGGGACGCAAAATTTGGCCCACACATAGATACATTTGATCTGGCAGAGTACATGCCATGCCATGCTTAGTGCTGGTGTAAGCAGACACAACTCCATTGGATTTTAGCGGACTTGTACCAGAAATACATTTTGCCTATGATATTCATAACAGAAAGCAAGTTGCAATTATAGGTGATTGGAAAGGGTCTTCTTCCCCAGGAAGATTTCAACTTTTCAGCAAAAAATTGAAAATCATTCAGAAAAAAATTTTGATTTAGAATTTCTGTTGTGGTGCCTCATGAGTGTTGTAGTTTAGATATCTGATACTCCCATTCTCCTTTATAGGCCAAGTTCTGTGGTTAGACTGCATCTTGCATGATGCAACAAGCTTCTCTCTTTGGTGAGAGCAGGTGGTACATCTTGAGAGTCTCATGGCCACAATGCATCATGGAATGAAATCCAGCAGGGGAGCCTTCATCACAGCGGGGAATGAAAACATAAGGCAACTAAACTACAACTACCCAACATCACTGTGGTTGCATATCTGGATTGAAACATTTTAGTTTTTTGGCTGACATATTTCCATTTCTGGGCATTCCATTTTTTGACATAAAACATGTTATGTATTTGCAGAAAGCAGACACTTTTGAGAAGTTTTATTTAATTGAAAACCTATTTTTCCATCCCAAAGTAGTTTGGAAGGAACATTTCTGACCAGCTCTACTTAGATGGCAAAGTTGTGCCCTCATCTACTTTCAGTATATTAAATGTAGGTCAAATATCCCCTCTCCAAATAATATTTTCATCTAGCTTCACACCTACCAGACATTCAAGATTTTAATTTAGCCCTTCCTTTGCACCCAAACAGGGTAACGAATCCTTGTCAATGTCAGTGTCGCCATTTTCCCCTCGAAACACTGGCTAAATGAACCCAACTAATCACCTTTTGCTTTGTGACAACTATTCAAACCTCTTTTCCTTAATATAATAATCAAAAACACATTCTTTATCAACAACGAAAGCATCAGGTAAAATCAGAGACCATATTCTTATGAAGCAGAATTTTACAACACAGTAAAGGTTGAAACATAAAAGGAGGAGATTAAGCTTAAAGTATTTTTTTTAAATTGATACTAAAAAATGAGCACCTACAGTAATTCAACTTCCCAATGGGTAGCCCATACCTTGTATTATTATTACAATCTTGGGCCTCAAATCCTACCCTCAAATATGCATGTGCATAGTTGCCAATGTCTTCAAGATAAAACAAAATAAAGTTGTAACTACTGTTGACTTGGATAAAAAAAAAATATGGTCTTCTTTTGGAATTGTATCCAACTTTTCTACCAATATCAATGATAAGGGAGAAAGTTAACAGTGTTATCATTGTGATGTATTTGTATTATGGTTGCACCTGAGGTCCCCAGTCATGGTTCAGGGCTCCAGAATGCTATGCAAGTTCTGCAAAAGAAATGTATGCTACAGTTATTAGGTTACATTTGAAAGATAAATCTGTAATGCTGGATTTTTAGCAAAGTCACCTCCACTAACCTCTTCTAAATACATATGTAACTCTTTACACTTCCCTAGTGGGAGATCATGCATTTTGCTGATGGTCCCCATTACCCTGCTCAGTCATTTCCTCTGTATCAAGAGAGACAGAGTTGGTGAAGGAGTTGTTGGCTGCTCATCTCCTTGGCCCAGATTGACATAATGACACAGAGGGGCAGGGACTGGTTCAGACAGAACCTCCTGGAGAGATAGAACCACAGGATTATAAGGGACCGCAAGTGTCATCTAGTTTAACCCCCTGCCAAGATGCAGGATTTGTGTTGTCTAAACTATCCAAGACAGCTATCCAGCCTCCTTTTGAAAACCTCCAGTGAAGGAGCTTCCACAACCACCCTAGGCAGTGGGAGACCCTACTGATCAGGCCAACTGCTCTGAAGAGCTGCTGACCAGTGAAATCACTGCATCTCAGCTGACCTAACTATCATAGTCCCAGCCCTGCTTCCTATTGGCTCCAACACCCAAGGGGTCATTTTAGAATTTTTATTAGCATTCCTCTTGCAGTAGTGCCTAAAGGCCATAACTAGATTGGGCCCCATTGTGTTAGGCTCTATATTGCAGGTTCTTTCCACTGAACTGAGCTTGTTAACCTCTAATCAAAGCATGTAAACTGCAGTCCTTACAAGCCTCCCACATCATCTGCATCTTGACTGGCTCAGAAGGAATCAAACCCGCTGCTGGACTGGCTGTTATTCAATAGTCTACAAGCAGGGTCTTGCTAATGAGTGGGAAAGTTTGAATGACAGCCTCAAGTTTTGGAGGCAGCCCAGAGCCCTTGTTGTGAGACTCCCACTTGCAAATACACTGCCATCTGGGTGCCCCTCAGTCAGGGCCGGCTCTGGCTTTTTGGCCGCACCACGCAAAAAAAAGCGTGGGTGCAGGGGGATCGGCTGGGGTGGGGCGGGGGAGGGAGCAGGCGGGAGAGAGAGAGAGAGAGAGAGAGAGAGAAGGGTCGGCCAGGGCTACAGCGGGGGCACTGCCACGCGGCCCCTCCCGCTGCGCTGCCCCCTGCTGCCTGCCACGAGGGCTCCACTCCGGTCTGCGGGGAGGGAAGGAAAAGGAACAACAACAACAACAAAAAGGCAGCCATGGATTGGGCGGAATGCCGCCTCGAACAATCTGCCAGCTGGTGCCTGGAGCCGGCCCTGCCCTCAGTGCATGTGTCTGTGTTTGCATATATCTGTTCATTTGTGCATGTGAACAGGCATGTCTTGAGGTTGTTTGTATAATGGAATTGGTGCCTGGACCTGTCCTTGTGACTCTAATTTTACCCTAAACCACCCCTGTAGGCACTGGAGGATTTCATACCCAAGTCCCACGCTGCCAGCTGGGCAGCCTCTTGGATGGCTTTGAGCACCTCATGACACTCAGACCACCTCAGGAGTTGCTCTTGGAGCCTACATCCTGTCTTATACCCATATTGTTGGTGCCCATCATCACTATCTATTCATCCACACTATCCTCACCAGAACCTCTAACTCAGGGCTCCTTTCCCTGACCTCTTTTCAAGTCTGATACACACATCTGCTGCATCTTACCACGGGCATTTATCGTATCTTTGTAATAACCCTTTCTAACTTGTATACACATTTTACCCGCCTCCTCCTGACCCAGTCAGGAAAAGGCCTCTAGCTCTTTCTCCTGAGAGATGCAGGGAGAGATGAAGGGTCCATGATTCCTTCTTCACTGGGATTAGCCACAGAGTTTCCCAAATTCCCAGTAAACAGAGTTTGTCCCGCACACACACACACATACACACCCACCCACCCCCCTGCTGCAACCAAAAAATGGCCACAACTTCCTAGGGAATATTGTGCAGAAAAAACAGTAACTTTTTTCCCAAAAAGAGGATGGGGAAAGAAGACAAAAACAAAAATACTTCACTTATTTCTTACAATTTTTGCATAGCTCTAATGCAAAGGTATCATTAATATGCACTTCAATTCCTATTTCCTTTCATATTCCTGAAAAGTTCTGTTTTCTGGCCAAGAGTGTGGATCACTTAAAATGGTACATTCATCTATGCTGAATCATTGGACATGCCTCCAGGTGTAATTTGCCTGGTGCCTTCTGGATAACAGGTCCCTAAGAAAATTATTTTGATATAGCTGGAAGAGACTGTTGATAAGTCTCAGAAGAGTGTGATACCAAGATCTAGGGCAGGGGTTCAAACTTCATTGCACCGCGATCCCCTTCTGACAACAAAAATTACTACATGACCCCAGGAGGGGGGACCAAAGCCTAAGCCTGCCTGAGCCCTGCCACCCCGGGTGCGGAGTGGTGGGGAGCAAAGCCCCAGACAGGGGGCCTGTAACCTGAGCCCCAACACCCAGCGCTGAAGCAGCTCAGGCTTCAGCTTTGGCCTTGGCCTCAGGCCTCTGCAAGTCTAACATCAACCCTGGTGACCCCATTAAAATGGGGTCGCAACCCACAGTTTGAGGACTGCTGATCTAGGGTCTTAGTGTGATGCCATCATAAGAGAGATAGCTTTGTTTTTTGAGAAGTGCAGATTTGACAGAGAATCAAATCAGACATAATTTACATTCCTTTCCCAATCTAGAGATGAGACAAACCACCTCCACATTTGCTGCAGAGACCTGGGAGCACAATATAATCATGAATACCACCATGCTGGAAAACAAATTCCACCATATAATAAATAGTCCCATCTCTCCCCTCCTTCCACTACTTCATACAAGCATAATAGATGCATCTATGCAATCAAAACAATAGGGTAACTATGCTTTTATTCATCATTAAGCACTTTCCATGGTAATGCATACAGAAGCATGAGCTTTAGGTGCTTGGTAAAAGTATATGAACATCTCCAGGCCATGAGTTATCAGGAGAGGTCCTGGAAGACTGGAGAAGGGCTAATCTAGTGTCCATCTTTAAAAAGGGGGGAAAGGACGAGCCGGTGAACTATAGACCAATCAGCCTGACTTCAGTACCAGGGAAGCTACTAGAGCAACGTATAAAACATTCAATTTGCAAATACATAGAAGATGAAGTGGCAATCACTAGCAGCCAGCATGGATTTACCAAGAAAAAATTATGCCAAACCAGCTTGATTTCCATTTTTGACATGGTAACCGGTTTGGTGGATAGGGGGAATGTGGTGGACATAATATACATGGACTTCAGCAAGGCTTTTGACACAGTCCCTCATGACATTCTGATAAGTAAAGTGGAGAAATGCAAACTACCCTTAAATGGATACATAATTGGCTAAACAATTGCAAACAAAGAGAAACTATTAATAGAATGTCAGATTGGGAAGGAGGTCTCAAGTGAGGGTCCACAGGGATCTGTTCTGCATGAGTGTTGTTTAACATCTTTATTAATGATCTGGATCAAGGAATAGAGAGCATACTGATCAAATTTGCAGATGACACAAAGCTGGGGGTGGGAGGGTTGCCACACATTGGATAATAAAACCAAGACTCAGAGGGAACTGGGCTATAGACAATACAATGTAATTCAACAAAGACAAATGTCTGGTGCTACACTTATGGAAGAAAAACCAAATGCACAAATATTGAATGGGGGATAGCACTGCTGAGAAGGATCTGCAGTGTGATGGATCACAACAACAACATGAGTCAGCAATGCAATGCTGTTGCAAAAAAAGCAAATGCAGTTTTCAGTGGTACAAGTAGAATTTATTTCTTACCGGTATGCTGTGCATAGGTGACTCGTTGGAGGGACACAAAGAGGGGGCACCAGCTAAAGTGGGGGGCATGTGACTTCCCCACATAACCCCCCCACATGACTCCTTCCCCTCCCCTCAACATCCCATGTTACATAAAGCGGGCGGGGGAATCTGTCCTCCCACTGCGCTGGATACAGACTTCTGAACCTCAGGGCACTCCGGAACCACAGTGGCAAAAGGAGCAGAACTATGCCAGCAGCTCCTCCGGTGCAGCTGTACAACCCCCAGCCCTTCCACTCAGCTGTCTCTCCTGTCTGGGGTCTGTACAGCCCTGGCAGAGGACAGGGCTGGGGGCGGTACAGCTGCACTGGAGGAGTGTGGGGCTAGCTGGCGGCCCTACATTCTGCTCCTGTCTTTCCAGTATGGCGTACACCCAATAAATATCTCAATGGTAAGGTGCATCAGACCATACCACCCTACTTGCACCACTGATTAACAGAGGCATAGCATGCAAGTCATGGGAGGCGATAATACCACTCTACTTGGCGCTGGTTAGGCCTCAGTTGGAGTAATGTGTCCAATTTTGGTCATCAATGTACAGAAAGGAGGTAGAGAAACATGGAAAGGATCCAGAGGTGAGTGACCAATATGATCAAAGGGATGGAATGCAAGCCATAACAGCATAGGCTGAAGGAACTTGGTATGTTTATTTTGGAAACAGGAGATTGAGGGAGGTCATGATAGCGGTCTTCAAATACTTGAAAGGCTGCCAAAAAAAAAGATGGAGAAAGTTGCTCCCTCTTGCCACAGAGGGCAGAGTAAGAGGCAATGGGTTCAAACAACAGCATAGCAGATGTAGATTAAATCTCAGGAAAAAATTATTAACTGTAAGAACAGTAGGACAATGAAACAGACTGCCTAGGGAACTTATAGAAACTTCTTCACTAGAGGTTTTCCAAAGGAGGCTGGATAGCTATTTGCCTGGGATGGTTTACACACACCAAATCCTGCATCTTGGTAATGGGTTAGACTAGATGACCCTTGCAGTTCCTTCTAACTCTATCATTCTAAAATCTAAATAGCATCTCTCACAGGTTCCTCTTCCTGCTTATGTTTGACTGTGATGCTAAGCCACTGAAGTTGACATAGATAAGTTATCCTATGAACTAATTCTCTCTTCCATATACACGCTCCCCCCACACACACACACAGTTTAGTGGACAGAATTTTCTAATCTCATTAGAAAAAAACTAATCTGAGAGAGTGCTAGAAATTTCCATTCTGGAGCAATTTAGAGAATTTTTCTCTCGATATTATTGTGCTCAGTATTATTTTAAACCATTTTTAAATTATCTGAAAATATGCCAGACTGGACTTTCATGTCAATTAACCAGCACTAATACTCTAAGTATACTCTAAACTGTAATAAATTGTAATTTGTCAATTGTAGCTTCCATTGGTGTGACAAATAACTCTGGACTAGTTAATCTTTTAAACATAATAGTATTCTGCTACTTTGATAAATCTAATATATTGTAGTTTACACAGGCTTATGAACTGAAATTTCTTTTTAAGAACAATCCAGAAATAACCCTCCACTTCTTTAGATTACAAGTTATAACACATGCCATTCACTACCCAGTGTTGAATTACATAGGGCAGTTGCTTCTGACTGAATAAAATATATAGGAGATCTTTTCTAATGAACAAAATAAATGCCTCATTACTGTTTCAACAGAACCCTACATACAGTATTTGAAGTGAGTTCAGATCATACTAGCGTGGTGAATTGAGTATCTCTTAATAGAAAAAGTTTGTTTGGTGTTTCCTATATTTGTATTTTAGAACGCCTTTTACTGCAACATTCTACTCTGTGTGTGTGTTACTAAGACAATTTTAATTTCCCAATATATCTACTATTGAGAATAGATGGTGCCTGTAAAGGACCATCTGTGGTTGAAATAGCAAGACATTTCCCGAGTGTCCACTCCCTAAGAGTCACCTTAGTGTGCATTGTCATCTAAACAAGGTTGATGTGATTGCAAAAGTGGACACTTATTGAACTTTCGATTCCTGACCTCAGCTAACAATTTGAAACTGGCTGTAAATTTTCTCTTTCAGTCTTAACACACAAGATGTTTCTACTTGAAAAAGTGCACAGGCTGCAGTTTTCAGCAATACACTCTCAAAAAGTCAATTTCACCTTTTGGCAGCCCTGAAGGAATCCAGATGACTTTAAAATGCAATAGCTTAGAATAAGGGTGATAATTAAAAAGGACCGTTTTGGTTAAATAAAATAAAACTACAAGAAAATAGTTAATGGTACAGTTTTTTGTTTACAATAAAAGGATTAAAAGAAAAAAGTTCTGGTTATCTTAAAGTGAATTTAAAAGGGTTGCACTGCAGCACAATGAAAAATTGAAATAGAAATAGAATGCCCTGCTGACTCAGAGATAAATGAAACATCAACATTGTAGTAAATATTTAAGGTTACACTGACAAGTTACCTTGGCATTAAAACATTGATTTTCTACTTTTATGTATCTCTTCTAATAAAAATATACTCATTCTAAAAAGGTTAAGAAGTGCTTTTATATCAAGAAATGCATAAAAAGATACAATACTGCTGTGACTACGGTAGCAAATTTGGCTGGATTGAAAGGAGGAAAAGGTACAGAAAAAGAAAAAAATTCAAACCATAATCCCAGGCAAAAAAAAAAAGGGGGGAGGGAAAGGGAGAAGTGTGACTGAAATACATGTGGAAATCTACACATTTTCAATAGTCTGAAAAATAAAAAATTCTACTCTTTCAAACAGATGTGTTTTGCATTATTTTAAAAAAGGTAAAACAGATTTTAGAGAAACTACCATTATATGAACATTTGATATTCTTTTACATAGATTTGATTTTGACTAAAAACAATGGATTGTTAATAAGCAGCTCAGCAGTTGTTTTTTAATTCATCTGAACTATTAAAAGCATTTATTAGTGATAAAGAGTAACATCTTCCTAAAAGCATGGAAAGTTCATACGATCACTATACATTCAATGAGGTCCATCCAATTTTGCAATATGAACTGTGAACGTACAATGAGGCAAGCAATGTCATTTATTGGGACACGGATAACAAACGTCATTTCTAATTTCTGACAGAAATTATTTTACTTAAAACAGATGCTTACAGGTAAAATCCACCACAGGAGAAAACAGAAGATAATTACCAATGATTTAACATTTCTGCATGCATATTCAGTCAAAACTAAAACTCATGCCATCCCCTGCTACTGCAGTAATTAAGCATTCAGACCAGTAAACAGCGTGGTTGGAATGATTTTATGACAAATGACCAAAAGCATATCAGCCATAAAAACTCAGTCCTGCAAAAATCCCTCAAGCCCAGGAAGCTCAATCAATGTGAAATAGACGGCAACTTCAGTGATGGCAGCATTCACTCACTCACAACTCTGCATAAATCTGACGACAGGCAGTTTTCCTCCATTAACTTCTACACACAAAAACAAAGGCTTGAGAAGCATAATGGACATGAGAATGCATAGTTTTTTTGTTTTGTTTTTTTAAAGAAAGCCAATATGGAAACAAAGTGTACTAATTCAACTGGTTCAGAAGAAAAGCTAAGTAGATGGATAAAGAGAAACCATATGATATACATTGTAATAGCTTTAAATACCTTTCTTTTTTATGTTCCCATATTACTGGAGGTGCTAGTGTGTACATGTACTGAAATGCAGAAGGAAAGGATCACAAGTTTAATACAAGAAGAGCATTCCATGGTTAACATTGTCTTGAATTCCTGTCTGAACTTCACCCAATTAAAGGATGGTTTATTGCCATCAATTGCATTGAAGAATGTAAACCATAAATCCACACACAAAACTGCATGTGCGTACTCTGTGTTCACATATGGTACACACAAATGGGTATTATGCCTTCCTGTGCATGTGCTCATGGATACAAGACCAAAAACCCCCAAACCCCTGCAGCCAAAAAAAAAAAAATATATTTCTTTCTATCAAAAATTAAAAATGTAAGGCAGCATCATTTTTACACTTAGTTCTTGACAGTTTTAAGTACCTGAACTACCATTTTTGATCATCTTTTTGGTCCATTCTCTCTACACTTCTCACATGGAACTAGCATATTAATTAGAATGAGATCATCTAGATTCATCCAATAATGTCAAAGTTATTGGAGGGCTGGAGAGCATCCAAATTTCATTTCAATACATCACTTCAGCATTACAAATGATAAATCAATATTTTTAATACTTTCCATTCTAATGTATTCCAGTGGAAATAAGCCAATATAGCCTGCAAGAAATATGCAGATTAAAAAGGCTACACTTTGAACATAATGGAATGCAAAACACTTTTTTTATGAGATGTAAAGGCAGTGGGTCACTGAAGTTGATGGACACTCAGCAGGAGCTTGAAAAATTAACACCTCTTTGAAGTTAAAACCAGTAGTAACTGGTCAATGAGTCACCAACTCCAGCTGAGAAACCACTCCTTAATTTTGGGCAAGGACAAGTAAGCCAGTTCATTAACACCCACAGGCACCACTGAAATGTTTATATTTAAACCAGTTGCTCATCACAACTTTCAAAAGAACAAAGTAACTCAGATATTAGCATCAGCCTCTTTATAGAACAGTATGGAGTAAATGTTATAGGTTCAGCCCCTGGCTTGGTTGCTTCTAGCTCAGTTAGAAGAAAAATTAATAGGTATTTTAAAATAAGTATTGAGACATCTGATTTCTTCACTTTCACCTTTATTCCATCACAAGTAAGTCTTGATCCCCCCTGCTCAAGGAACACAAGACTCTTCTAGGCCCCAGTGCAGGAAATCATCCCTATTCAGGAATTAAAGCTAAGCAAGTGCGGTTCTGAATAAGGATGGACTCAAACACATGTTTAAGTGCTTTCCTGAATCATGGCTTTTAGTAAACATAAGTGGAATTTTCTGTGGCATTTCACACCTGCTTTTAAAGATACCAGTGATAAAACTTATACTGTCTGGAAATGGACATAAGAAAATAGAAAGAAAACTATTGGCACTATTTTCAAGATGTAAAAAGCAACAGAGGGTCCTGTGGCACCTTTAAGACTAATAGAAGTATTGGGAGCATAAGCTTTCGTGGGTAAGAAACTCACTTCTTCAGATGCAAGTAATGGAATCATGTGCCAAAAATAAATTAGACTGATTAAACTACAAATAAATTACTGTGCTAAGCTTAAACGTGACTTATCTCATGTTGCTATGACAAAACAGATTCTCCATATTAGCTCATCCAACAAGATTTGTTATTCAACTAATTTCACATACAATACAAATATGAATTCTATTTTATAGAGTTTTGTCAACTTTAAATGTATTTTTAATATTCATTTTTAAACTTCATAGGCCCAAGTTTGATGTCATCTATTCTGGTGTAAATCACACATAACTCAATTGAAATTACTGTTGCAAGTCTTTTTAGGATAAGAAATAGCTCCATTGCAAAGTTATTCTTCATATGCTACAATGTAAGAGTAATCAAAATCAGACACTATGTATTATTTTGAGCTGACTCAAAATTGATAAAAACTTCAAAAGAAAATTGAAGCTTTGAAAATCTTATACATCTTAATTATGTTTTATGTGAACACAAGACCCATATTTTTAGAAACATGTGCAACTGACTTACATGCATGAGAAGATCAATGTAGGCATGCAAATTAGGATTTTTGTTGTGGGTGATGCACACTTTCCATGTACAAACCCTAAATTCAGTGTGTGCAGGAGTTGGAGCATCTTTTGAGAATCTATGATCAGTTTGGCCGAAAGTGGGACTGGACATTGGAGAACACTGAAATGGAGAAAAAATACTGATAAAATGATTTTCCAAATTGCCCAGAATTATTTGTTCTCATTCTTAATGCACACAAACTATCCTGCTTAAATGAAAACCCAACAAACTATGACATCTTTATTGAAGTCTTCAAAAACAGCATAATCTAGAAAAAAATTACAGATGAATAGTGGAATGAAAACAGCCCCGATGAACTGAGGCTGGATCCATGCTTTCAATTTGGTATATGAAAATATTTACTTTTGATTTTCAATATCTAATGCATTCATGATAAATAACTTTTAGAAGAACAATGCAATTCATGAGAATAGGAGTAAAAATAACACAGCAACTTTTGATACCTCTCTCACAGCTGATCCAGGAGACCCAGTGGCTGCACAAATATATGTATGTATGTACGTATGTGTGGCAGAGAATGCTGCAACAGCGAGAGAGATGCCACCAGCTCAAGACCACAGCTGAAGCCTGAAAGTCACAGTCCTCAGAACAGAGAAGACTGAATGGAGACTATCTGGTAAAGTGGGAACTAATAGAGAATTACCAGATCAACCAGCAAGGGTTCAAATAACAGAATTACTATTTTTCTGTAGTCAACCGCCTCAGTGGTGACTGCTCTCATCTAAGATGTATGTGAAGTGACATGAACGGGGCCCATGCCAGTCTTTTTCAGAGCCCTTGTTCCTTTCCTGTTTAGATAGAGGTGTTGTGATCACAGAGGATGCCTCAAAACACAGGGCCCAGTGGGATTGTCCTTAACAGCAGGCATTTAGAGTTCGATGCTGGAAGATATTGAATGTTATGATTATTTTGAGTTTTATTAGAAAAAATATCTAATGTCGTCTGGATTTATTGATCACTCATTGAAGTTACTAGAAGCAATTTACGTAGGCCTTAAAAATGTCAACTCACTCATTTTTTAAAACAAGACGTTGCCTGAGATTGCCAAATATTTTCAACCACCACAAAAGAAAGCAGTAAGTTGAAAAGTTGATGTATATCCACTCTCATTGACTGGACCTGGATTCTCGGAGGCATTTTCATTCGGACTTTTAGTTTGAGTTAGGTAACAGCTGCCTAGTGGCATGGAACATTTGTGAGGAGAGTTTAGGCCTGTAAAGCACACAGCTACTTTTGAATGAATTGAATAAATTGATTATGCTAATTACCATAAAACACCTGAAATGTTTTTAAAATAAACCATTTCCACAACTCACAAAACAGGAAATTGCAACTTTTTAAAATTTATTTTGATTTCCTGATTTTGGAAATATGCCAATCAAGTTAAAAGGTAGAGTGTATAAAACCATAATTCAACCCATCCCCTAATGGATGGAACAGAGACTTGGCCAGCCACTCAAAAAGAAATCAGTATGCTGTTCACCGTGGCAATGATGATGTTGAATTGGTCAAAGGATTGGGCATTCCATGATAGGAAATGAAATTTGGTTGTAAATAGGCCTTATGCTGGTTACTCCCATTGAATACAAGTTGAGGGAGCTGAGGCCACATTGGTATGGGAACATCCAGAAGAGACTCGAGAACTACATCAGTCAGATTAGATAGTTCTTGCAATAATCATGGATACAAGACAACCAAGGGGGAGACCAAAGTCCCGATATCGGGACTGGATATCAGCAGACCTCAAAGACCAATCTGCACAACAGCCTGGTATACAATCATGAGTCATTGACCCCAAATAATAAAGTGGCAAGAAAGAAGAAGACTGAATTCTGTAATCTACTATTAAATTTATTTATTATTTAATCTCAGTATTACTGTAGTGCCTAGAAGCCCTAGTCATGATCCAGGACCTTATTGTGTTAGGTGCTGTACAGAGAACAAAAAGACTGTCCTTGCCCCAATGAGTTTACAATCTAAGTAGTAATTATTTGCCTTGGCGAAGCACATGGAAGCCTCAACTGATCTATTGTGCCAGGCACTATACAAACACTGAAAAAGAGACACTCCCAGCCAAGAAGCTATTACAATCTAAACAGACAAGAGAGCAAAGGGAAGGATGGGGAGGGGGGGAAAGGCACAGAGGGGAAGTGACTTGTCCAAGTCACACAGCAGCCCAAGGGCAGAGCTGGGAACATGCTGTATATGCTGAATCCCCTTATCGTGCTCTGCCCATGAGGCCACACCTCCTCATGTCTGTTAAGACTAACAGCAGCAAAAATATGGTTCAGCAAGTAAAAAAATCTAGTGTATGGTTTCTCTCGGAGTTGTGGACTGGAAATATAGTACTGTACTGAAATACACATTATTGTTATTAGAGAGACAAGGTGGGTGAGGTAGTAGCTTTTATTGGACCAGCTTCTGTTGGTGAGAGAGAAAAGCTTTTGAGCTTACGCCAACTGCTTCTTAGACCTCAAGAAGAGCTTGTGTAAGCTCAAAAACTTGTGTCTCTCACCAACAGAAGTTGGTCAAATAAGAGATTATCTAACCCATCTTGTTCCTCTAATACCCTGGGACTAACACAGCTACAACATTGCAAATGGTCATTATGATAGTCTGTTCTTGCAGTTGTGTCTGGTTGAAATCTTCATTGTTCTGTTCTAAACAAGTGTGTGCTGTTAAAACATTGAGTGCAGAAATATCTTTACTTTAGAAGGCCCAATTCTGCTGTCAGCTGAAGTAAATTGTCATACCAGTGTAACAGAGTGTAATTTGGCTTGAGGTCAGTAAAGCAACTTGGGATGAAAAGCACTGTACTGATGGAAGTATTTTAGACTGAATTCTTCCCTGAGATATGTGCTTACAACTCCTATGGACATCAAGAGTATCTGTGCAGATATTTCTTATGTCAGAAATGGAGCCTAAATGAGACGATTTTTGAGATTTTTAGTCTGTCTTTAAAAGCAAGCGTCTGTCAAACAAATTTTAAGCCACAATGAAGATCTACATAATTATGTGATGAATTATTTATTTAAAAGGAAAGGAAAAGAAAATAACCCTTTAAAGTCTCCACTGTTCTACAGATATTCATTTGTATTTGAAGTAATAAATATGATCTAAAGAAATTTTAAAACTCCCAACACTTTAAATATGAGAGTAATATTTTATAAGAAAATATTGATAACTACAGCTCAAAATCCATCTGGCAACTTTTTTTAATCCATGCTGAGCACCCCAGTCTTTCCTGTCCACTGCTTTGAATGGTGCATGAATTAGATTAACTGTCCAGATTATTCAAAGAAATTTAGCTTAATGACCTGCAATTACTTTAATGGCTTTGAAATTCAGAAGGTAAGAAGGCACTATGTTTCTTTAAATGAACATTAAAATATGAAATGTTTCTGATTGACTGTCATGAAAACCTAATTTTATTGCCATTTAAATTATTCAGAATCAATATCAGACATTAGCTAGAGTTGGGAAGATTAAAAAAAGACAGAAGCATCTAAAAGCTGCATTTTTCTATATTGAATAATTGCATATTGTTTTGAAGATAAGGGGTTATTTGCTGTGTACCACTGTTTCAGAAAGCAATATCTTTATTTCTTAAAAGTAAGTGACAAAAAGAAATAGGTATCAAAGTGCTTATTGGAAAAGTGTTTTGGATTTGTTTCCATTTGGTTTAAATGGTTTCCCCACTTTCAGGCTTCTGAATTTTCCAAATTCTGACTAATGTCTTTGTTTTCAGGTACCCCGCCAGCAGTCAGGAACAGAAAAACAGTACACAAGATTTGACATGTAGAACTTACTAAGGCATGCACCAGCTCCATTATCTGTTCAATACAAACTACTGAGTTAAAAGCATATTGAATTGTCCATAGATAGAAACCAATAAAAAGAGGAAGATAGTATTGATGTATGACTTTATACTGAATAGTAACTCAAGAAATTTGTATTTTGATGGTTTCAGGAAAATGTTACTGCTTGAAAGTTAATTTTATAGTTCTACAGTTTAAAATAAATGTACCAATAGTGGTAGGATTATTTTAGAGAAGTGATGGAGGACAGTAAGTCTTTTGAAAAACTGTGCACTCTTACTGTAGATTCAAAAAGTTAAAGTAAAGGAGGAGGCATGAAGTTGGTCAGACCAGGCATTAGGTAGCTCGGACTCCCCTGCAATCATTCCCTCTGAATTCCGTAACACAATTTTTGAATAACCCAAGAGGAGACATTCCCTGAATATTCCATTCCGCATGTTATATAAGAGCTAGTCCATAAGTGGGACAATAACATTTGTCCAACATTTTCAAACTTGGGCTAGGTCTACACTAGCCGCCTGAATCGGCGGGTAGAAATCGATTTCTCGGGGATCGAATTATCGCGTCTCTTCGGGACACGACAATCGATCCCTGAATCGATGTTCTTACTCCACCAGCGGAGGTGGGAGTAAGCGCCGTTGACGGGGAGCCGCGGAGGTCGATTTTTCCACCGTCCTCACAGAGGGGTAAGTTGGCTCCGATAGGTCGAATTCAGCTATGCTATTCGCATAGCTGAATTTGCGTATCTTAATTCGACCCCCCCCCCCCGTAGTGAAGACCTGCCCTTGGTTGTCTAAATTTAAATCTAAAAGAAAATAATTTTATAGACATTGAGCATGTGCAGCTCCTACTGACTTCAAAGCCAACTGAGAGTGCTCAAGATCTCTGAAAACCAGACAACTTGTATTAAGGTATCTAATTTTTGGCTTCCAAGTTTGACTAGGAAGTTATAGTTCTACGCATGGTTATATTTAATATTTAAAGTTATTTAAATGTACACTCAAATTACTAATTTAAGTGATTCAGTCTCAAAATCCTCGCAACACACCATCACCCTTATACTGTAATTTTTAAACTAGAATTTATTTCATAAATATTTTTATATCCTCTAACCAATATCGACCAATATCCTCTAACTCAGGGGTTCTCAAACTGGGGGTCGGGACCCCTCAGGCGGTCATGAGATTATTATGTGGCGGATCGCGAGCTGTGAGCCACCACCCCAAACCACGCTTTGCCTCCAGCATTTATAATGGTGTTAAATATATTAAAAAGTGTTTTTAATTTATAAGGGGGGGGAGTCCTCACTCAGAGGCTTGCTGTGTGAAAGGGGTTACCAGTACAAAAGTTTGAGAATCACTGCCCTAACTCAACAAAACAACATTAAGAAGATATAATTATATTTTTCCACAAAGCAAACATTATGATGCTTTTTCTCTACCATACTACATTGTAATAATAACAATAGGAGTAATAAAAACAATAAATAACAGTACTGAAACACAAACAGCACATTATGCATTTTGCAGGAGCAATTTGTACTCAAGATGAGCTAACCATTATTGTTTGTGGTGCACCATAGATCATGAACCAGCAACCGAATACATTTTAAATGGAGGTATTACAGGCTTTAAAGAAAAAGAAAGTTGTCTTGGGAAACATTTCAAAAGACTCATCCACCTACTAAACAGAAAATATTTCTGTGGGGCATTTAATGTGACAGATGGAGGACAGTTTCCTGTTCCTATGGTATGTTCAGCAACTTTTCTATAGAGCCACAAGTCAGTCTCTATTCATATTGTATGCTGCAGTGCCGTATGGAATCCTTTCACAGCTTCTATGTGGACATAGGGGGAAGGAATACAAACTACTACAGGATGTGCTCAGGACTTACAAATCTACCAATTTTAGAGTTTCTCCAAGTGGCATAGGTCTAAAGAAAGCAAGCAACAGTGCAGCTCCTTAAAATGATGAATACATTATAATGGGGGCAATGCATTTCTATGATAAGATAGTAATAAAAAAACAATGGCTACTTACTTTACTTCAGATATAAACAATTGTCAACAAAGCACACATTATACAACTCTGCTAACAAAATCAATGCCAGGCACTTTCTTATTAATCCGTGTAATCCAATATGTTCATATTTTCTGATTTTGGTAGCTGACCTGAAAGGTTTTCTTCTCTGTAACGTGGAGCAAATAAGGTGTATGTTTTAAAATTATTAGATTAATTAGATGACTACAAACGACACTCTTTAGCAAGTGCGCTTTAGGCTTCTTTTTAATCTAATAAAACAAATATAAAGTGATTAATATATAATATTAAGTTAATGTGTACATAACAAAAGGTTGTTGTTTGTTACTTTATTTCATGTTGATGGTTTTTCTTAAATCAGGGATATATTGTGTCCTCAGTTACACAGATGTAAACCAGGGAGAAAACTCTAATGACTTAAGCAAAGTTACACAATTATAAAGTTTGAAGTAACTGAGATCAGAATCTGGGCTTCTTATCCTGCATCACTGAAAATAAAGGGAGGTTTGCCATTGGCTTTGAGGGACATAGGATTAGTCTGTTCCAGAGTTTTTATAAAATCGAGTAAATTCACTCTATTTTAGGGACAAGTTATTTTTCATAACTGCAATTCAAAAATGTATACAGTGAGGAAGACAAGTTGTGAACTCAATGGAAACACTATTTCTTGGGTGAAGAAGCTGCAAGGTGCCAAATGGACAAAATAATTTTCAAGGTTTTTTTTAAGTCTAATTCTTCAGTGATCCCTATTTTTTAGCTGTCCAGTTTAAATGAAAACAATATTACTTTCTGTAATAAAAGGATATCAGTGTACCAGAACTTTTAAATCTTGTGTTGATACTTCATAATTGGTCTTAGTGTCTGGCTTGTGTTTCATTGTATTTCATTGTCATGATGTTTGGTGCTCATTTTTTGTTTTTGAAAACAGCCATTTTTCCAACTGCATATTCATAGTTCTGCAATTATAATTGTCGGAGAAAAACACAGTTCTCACTCTCTTTTTCCACATATGTGATATAGTATGGACAAACTGCTACATTTTTAAAGTCTCCAGTTCTACAAGTATTGTTATTCCACAATGTGTACCTTACATTTAGTGTCCCACTGTATAAACCTGGGGTAGAATTCTGATCCCCCTGAAGTCAATGGCATAGCTCCCACTGACTTCAATGGGGCCAGAATTTCACCCTGGATTTTGTGTCTTCTCTGCCAACTAAATATTTATATTAAAGCCTGAATTTTAACAGTATTTTACCATAAGTCAGGTAATTAATTCTTCACACGTACACAGAATGAAATGGAAAAAACACTAAATAAGTAACTTAATAATTAAGACAATTTATATTTTATTGTGGGTGAGGACGGCTGTCTTGTCCAGAAAGGAAGATTTTGACTTGAACTGCGAGATGCAAAAACAAAGCCTCAAAACTATAAATAAGACGGACTTAATCCTAAAAGTTCAAAATAAAATCAGTTTCCTTATGTTTTAGAATGTCAGAGATGCATTAAACACATAGCATCAGCTTTTTTTTTATTCTGGGCTGGATTTGTGGACCAACAAAGATTATTCATTAAAATAAAGTTCTTGAGAACTGTGATAAGAGTTTCTGCTCTTCACAACTGAAGTGGCTTGGTAATTAGTTTATAACCCACTTAAATTGTGCCCAAACTCTCTGTTTAGTGCCCAAAAGCAAAAAGAGAAGGAAAAAACCCTACAGTGGAGGCTTGCTGTACTCCTATGAGTGGCATTATTAGCAATGGATTTGCCTTTTGTTCACCTTCTCATTTATACTTTATAGCCAATAATAATTTTTATTCCACTCCCAATCCATCCTAGAGTGACACATACAACTAGTCTGAGAAATTAAGTGAATGGGTGCAGATTGCAGATTTTTTTCCCCCTTCAAGTTAATGTCACACAAATTGAGAAAAGTAAACTTGCAAGTTGAGGCAGACATTTAGCATCACCCTGGTTCCAGTCTGTGTACACACATGCAGTCTTGGAAGGGTAATTTACTCTGTCTAGGGTGATTAATGAATCATGAGGGAATACACATTGGATCTAGAGTTCAGCCGTTGGTACTGCAGACCAAACAGTAATGTCTATAGGATGGATAAAACTGAAGCATAAAAATGTATGTGAAAGGAGTATTCAAAACAGTTAAAATGCCTTTTCCCTTTGAGATCATTTTGATTATATCTAAGTTGAAAGATATAAATTACTGTTTGAGAGTCCTGATCATTCTCCCATTTATTAAAAAACAAAACAAAAACCAATCCAAATACTGTCTTGAAAAGATAATTAAAAACAGTATCAGTGATTAAAAATCTGCAAGAAAGCATGTAGTAAAGATATTTATTTCTTACAGAAAATGGCCATTTCTAAATGCAGCAGAGAAGTGTGGAGACTTCTGTAACGATAATATTGGAGCCATTTTTAACAGAAAAAGAAATATACTGCCCCCTCCTGGTTTGGTAAAACAACATTATGTGTTCTTTTTAATAGTCAATCACATAGTTGTGCAAAAGGTGTACTTATGCCATGTAAGAGACAGCCTCCCTCTCCCTTTACATGCAGAATGGTTGATTTTTGTTACTGACAAGAGTTAAGAAGCTGTCATGATGACTATAAGGTGCTAAAAACTTGACTGATTCTTTGTTTCTCTCAAAAAAAATGTTCATTAGCTAGAGCTGTTATGTGGCAAGATGATTTACAAAGAGTTGTAAACATCAGAAAAATCTAGTGTTCTTCTGAAAAAGGAAGAGAAATGGTGCATAATGAGTTGTAATAAGGCAACACATTTATCTTAATCACAACTGACATTTAACATTCTAACCATCAAAAGGGAAAAACAACTTTGTGTCCTAACATGTATAATGTTGTGTTTTTTGTTAGTTTATTTTAAATTTTGTTCAGGGCTTTTCTGTACGACTCCCCTATTTTGTAGAGACAAGGTGGATAATATCTTTTATTGGATCAACTTCTGTTGGTGAGAGAGACAAGCTTTCGAGTGCACACAGACCTCTTCTTCAGGTTCTGCCCAGACGTCACTCTGTGTAAGCTTGAAAGCTTGTCATTTCCACCAACAGATGTTATTCCAATAAAAGGTATTACCCCATCTACTTTGTTTCTGTAATATCCTGGGACCAACACGGCTTCAACACTGCATACTCCTTACGTGCTGTCTTTTTATAAGTGTCTTAGAAGCACAATGTGTTTTCTTTCCTTAAAACCACTTAGCCAAAACACAACATTATATACATTAGGACACAAGGTTTTTCCTTTTGATGGTTAGAATATTAAATGTTACTTGTGAAACGAGTGGAATTACTCACCATTTTCCCCTTATACTGTAAAATATGTATTCTTTTCTCCACAATACTAATCCTATGATATGCAAATTGTGTGTGTGCACGTGTGTATGTGTGTATATATATATATAAAATATTTGTACAGATATTTCAGTACCAGTGCTCTGGGAAATAAAAAAAAAATATTTTGCTTAAAAATGTAAACAATTCCCATTGGCCATGTTCATATACTTCTTCCAGACTGAAACACTGACTATAAAACACAAAGCATGTCTTGTCCATGTAACTGACATGATATTTATTAGCACATGTTCCTTGCAATGAATTGGAGTGAGGAAGTGTTTGTGGACTAGTGATAAGGAAATAAGAGCAGCATAGATGAACAATACATGCTGATGCATAAATGAAAGGGGGAGACAAATAAATGAAAACAGACAGCTTTTGAAAAAGCCAGGTGCCCAAATTAGACTGGCCCCTCAGCAGGTCTCACTTGAGCAACTGGCACTTACGTGGCAGACAGCTTGATATTGTCAAGCTTCCACCTGACTATGTCAGCATTACGGATACAATATTTTTACCCGAATGAAATGTGCGTCAAACTACTTTCTCAGTTATTTGGCACAAACGTGTTTTCTGTCATCAAGCCTGTCCATTTCCCCCCATCTACTTGATATTTATTGCCACTGATTATAGTCATTGTAAGGAAAATCCTGCGTCGCCCCTATATTTGAATTCCTTCATGTCCTTTCTAGAGCATCACAAAGTAATGAGTTAGGATCTTGTTCCCAACCCCATTCAATTTTGTTTGTAATTCCCTTCAAGGCTAGAGCTATGGTTGCAGTAGCAGCATTTTGTGAGCACCTAAACAAAGAGTTCTGCCCTTTGGGATGAGGTTAACTCTCTTTACCCTAGCAGATGAAGGTATGGAGTGCATGCCCTAGAACCTTAGTGCAACAGCATTAGAGGTGACAGACTATTTTAGGTTATAAAAATCTGCAGCAGCAGGATCATCAATAGAGTAAGTGGTAACCTTCCACCCTCTGCCATGAAATCAATCAATTCCTATCCATTCTGTACTGAGAGACACTGCCTCTGCCTTTGCAAATAAAGTATAAAAGTGCACAAAAATTACACTACTCACCAGGCTGCTCATGCCATATTAGAAATATTCACTCAAGTATGAGGGTGCTCACACTTCGCACAGATGTTAGAATGCTTTTTGGATTTCTTGCTGATGAATACAGTAGCCAACACACCCATCATGCTGCACAGAAAAACAATGTAAAAACGAAGCTCTGTATGCATAATTCAGGCTGCATTGATGACTAGCGCCCTCAATTTAGATTTCTTGCAGAAATCTAATTATGTGATACAAAAATAGTAAGTGTTTTATTAATTAAAAACATTTAAGTTACTGCATTTATTAGTCTCTAAAGTTATTACTGCAAAGCCTGTTCTCTAATTTAGAAGGCAAGTATCATGTATTTATCCTGCTTTTACATTATACTTACTGTCCACTTAACATGATCAATATAAAATAAGGAGTTCTTACAGGTACTGCAGAGGAGATAGTTCGCTCCTGGTGCAGTGCAGAATGTAAGATTCTCCAGGCTTCCATGAGACAGTTACGCACAATACAAACTATGGAACTCTGGCAGATTCCAGCATGCCTATTGCCCTTCAACAACTTTTGTTTGTTTGTTCTTTTTAATGACAAAAACAAACAGGAGACCTTTGGCATCTCTGGAAAAAAACATTTGGTGGTAACATTGAAAAATAAAGTAAGCTAGAACAGGAAGTGTCCCTCCTCCCTCTCCATATGCTGATTCTATATTCAAACCACGGGACCCGGCAGTGTTAAAATGGGAGGTGAAGGGTGTTGGAGAAGGTGGAGGTAGAATGCACTTTAAAACACAGGATACTAGGACTGATCATTCCTTCTAGATCCATGTATACAGCAGCCTTCCATATACACATTTCCACCTTACCTAGGAGGAACTGGGGAGTGCTGCCTAGGGAGCATCATATCTCCTTTCCCTTAATACTCTAGCCTCTCTCCAAAGGAATGAGAATCTGCAAACCGAGAGGTGATTGGCCATGTTCGAGAGAGAAAGAGGGATGGAGGGGTGAATTACATGTAACATCTACTCTAGGCCCCTATATGAGTTGGCAATCTGCGTGTATTATGCTAACTTTTATGTTGGCAGCCTCAAGGATGTGGAACATCACTTTTTGAGGTTCCTGTGTCAGGTAGCAGTAGGGAAAGATGGGTACCAGGAGGCAGTGTGGAAGCACAGGGCTTCTAGCAGATCTCTGGATAACTGAGTTCTGGACTCAGACTCATTTTAGTGTGCTTCATAGGAAGCAAACTTTACAATACCCTAAAATCAGTTTTTCCATGTAATGGGACAATCAGGCCTCGTGGCCATAGCTTATGGCCACGAGGCCTGAATGGGGAGGCAAGAGGAATCTAATGCATCTTTTAAAAATGGTTTAATCTAATTTGGGACAAACATTGAAATGCCTTCATCATAATTATATAGCTATTGCCTGGTGTTACTACAAGGTGGACTTAAGGTTGTTTGGGTCCACGGCCAGGTATAGGAACATGCAAGTGATACACCTCTGTGAATGGCACATCTATCATGGATGAGCGATGGTAACGTGGTGCTGGCAACAGGCAATTAATATATTTAACACTCACACTGAACCTTGATACTATAGCTCCAGGCAGAGGCCTCCATCACTTGAGCTAAAAGAAAGCTCCTTTAGCCAGTAGCAACAATATAGGTCTTCTGTCCATTCAGCTATCAAAGGGCAACTTCATACTCACACATATCCATCACATAAAAGATGGTACATTAAACTGAAGGCAATGAATTGTGCCTTAATCAATAACCCTCGGAAATAAAATGCTTTTGGTTTTACTCTCCCCAGCACCAGTTATTCTCGTCTAGATCCTCTGTTACAGTCCATTCCCTTTCCATCGCTCAGGGCCCACAACATGGACGGATTCCAGCTGTAAATGACCAACAAAGAATTACCCTGGTGGAGGCAAACTCTCTACTGATATAAAGGTGGCAGGGGTAGAGAAAGTGGCTAATGTGCCAGTCATCACCTTGTAGAGATATTATGCCAGGGAATGGTCAGGACATGGCTGAGAAGAAAACCACAACACCAAGTCTTCCTTGTATCAGACCCCTTAGTGGGAGCTTGGCTGAACAGGAGCATCAAGCCCTCTGTACATTTGTGTCTGAATATAGTTTGTATGTAACACAGAAAGTGTATAAATTGACTAACATTTACTTTATGTAGGGAGTCACTTATGTGAATACCATTTCATAAAGTAAATGCACGCAAAACAAGGTTTCCATGCCCAGTATATAACCAAATGCTATTAAATCTTTAATTACATTCAGATGTACCATAAGTCCTGTATGTGTTTCAAATCAGCAGTAGACATACAGTAAAAACCTCCAGATTAGACTGTACATTAATGTGCTCGTCAGTCACATTCATCAATAAGTAACAATGTAGTTCTGAAAATGTGAACCAGGAGTCAAACTGTTTTGTCACTTGTCAGATCCAGCAGACACTTTTCGGCTGATAAATTCATCCACAGAGCACTGCTCATAAAAAATTGTTACATTTCCCAAAGTAAAACATTATGATACATTTCAATCTAATGGATTTTCTTAATTAATCAGGTTATCACACGAAGTTCTAAATGTTTAAAACTGCACTCTGTAAAATTGCAAAACCTATTTGACAAATAAAATTGCTGATGATATATAACAGTCAATTCATTTTCTGTTTTAGCACCATAAATTACAAAATAAAATGGATACTTTTCAGATAATACTAGTCACTTGTCTAATTAGGGGGATTAAAACCAAAACTTGACCATGCTGGTGTAGTCCTGAATGTGGATGTGCTAAACAGATGGGTTTTCTTTCAAAATTTCTCCACAGAAGGAATGAAACCTCAGAAAGAAAAAAAAAGAAAAAGAAAAAAAAGGCATGCTATGTACTTGAGCAGCAAGGCATGACTGAGCTAACATTGTGCTAAACCTTGGAGGGATCTGCTGTAAAGGAGCTTGCAATGATATGGCAGGTGAAGTTTTATACCACCGTTTAAACTGGTGAAGGTATAAGACCTCTAAAGGGCTATGACTTTCTCCCCAGCCAACTACAAACTGAGCCCGTGTTTATTATGGCTAATTTTCTGGCTTGTTATGTTTAATCACATAAGTTATTTATAATGAACTGCAATAAAGCTGCAGCCCTCGGATTCCTGATTTGGGAAAACTGTTCTGGATTTTGGGGATGTGGTAAAGTTTGAGACAGATGGAACTGGAACAGAAAGGCTAGATAGCGCAGTTAATCTGACATGATGAAAGAACAAAGGTCAATCTCATGGGATAAATTTGTCTACAAAACACTTGTATAGTCAAAATACAAATACAACCTCATCTCTATTGTTTATAATCTGAAACAGAGATTGAAGAACAAGAAATATACCAACTTTCATCAATAAAGAAACACTTTTCATCCCCCATTTCTCATACTCTAAGAAAACTGTTCCTAAGCTGTGGTGGTCATTGAGAACCACACACTAGATTAAAGAGGGACAGAGAGAGGTGGTGATCTGCAGGGGCATCTCTCCCTTTCCTGGAGTATATTGAAAGGGCTGAAGAAAGGGCTTATTTAAGATAAGATAAACTTGACAAATGTTTGAGTAATTACAATAATGTCCAAATAGTGTAACTTTCTCTGAAAAGGATTTCAAATAGGCCTGGTCTACACTATGAGTTTAGGTCGAATTTAGCAGCGTTAAATCGAATTAAGCCTGGACACGTCCACACGACGAAACCCTTTCTTTCGACTTAAAGGGCCCTTTAAACTGGTTTCTTTACTCCACCTCCGACGAGGGGATTAGCGCTAAAATTGGCCTTTGCGGGTCAGATTTGGGGTAGTGTGGACGGAATTCTACGTTATTGGCCTCCGGGAGCTATCCCACAGTGCTTCATTGTGACTGCTCTGGACAGCACTCTCAACTCAGATGCACTGACCAGGTAGGCAGGAAAACTCCCATGAACTTTTGAATTTCATTTCCTATTTGCCCACCGTGGAGAGCACAGGTGACCACGCAGAGCTCATCAGCACAGGTAACCATGACGGAGTCCCAGGATCGCAAAAGAGCTCCAGCATGGACAGAACGGGAGATACGGGATCTGCTCGCCATATGGGGAGACGAATCAGTGCTAGCTGAACTCCATAGCCGTAAACGAAATGGCAAAATATTAGAAAAGGTCTCAAAGGCCATGAAGGACAGAGGCCATAACAGGGATGCACAGCAGTGCCGCGTGAAAATTAAGGAGCTAAGGCAAGCCTACCACAAAGCCAGAGAGGCAAACGGAAGGTCCAGGGCAGAGCCGCAAACATGCCGCTTCTACGTGGAGCTGCCTGCCATTCTAGGGGGTGCAGCCACCACTACCCCAACCGTGTGCTTTGACTCCGTCAATGGAGAAATACGCAACAGGGAAGCGGGTTCGGGGTATGCGGAAGATGATGATGATGAAGACAATGAAGATAGCTCACAGCAAGCAAGCAGAGAAACTGGTTTCCCCAACAGCCAGGATATGTTTATCACCCTGGACCTGGAACCAGTAACCCCCGAACTCACTCAAGGCGTGCTCCCAGACCGTGAGGGCACACAAGGGACTTCTGGTGAGTGTACCTTTGTAAATATTACACATGGTTTAAAAGCAAGCATGTTTAATGATTAATTTGCCCTGGCAATCGCGGCCAGTACAGCTACTGGCAAAGTCTGTTAACGTGTATGGGGATGGACTGGAAATCCTCCAAGGACATCTCCAGAAAGCTCTCCTTCATGTACTCCCAAAGCCTTTGCAAAAGGTTTCTGGGGAGGGCTGCCTTATCCCGTCCACCATGGTAGGACACTTTACCACGCCAGGCTAGTAGCATGTAGTCTGGAATCATTGCATAACAAAGCATTGCAGCGTATGGTCCCGGTGTCTGTTGGCATGCAGACAACATCCATTCCTTATCTCTCTTTGTTATCCTCAGGACAGTGATATCATTCACAGTCACATGGTTGAAATGGGGTGATTTTATTAAGGGTACATTCAGAGGTGCCCGTTCCTGCTCAGCTGAACAGAAATGTTCCCCGCTGTTAGCCATGCGGTGGGGGGGGAGGGGTGAAGTGATCATCCCAGAGAATTGTGTGTGTGTGTGTGGGGGGGGTAGTTGGGTTTGTGCTGCATGTTAATCCGGAAACCCCAGCCCCTCCTTTTACATTGCAAACCCATTTTAAATGGCCAACCCAATGGGTCCTTGGTATGGGAAATGAGGGCGCTGCTGTTTAAAACCATTCCCACATGTTATGAAGGTTAAAAAAGCCAAAACACTGTGGCTTACCATGGCTGCCTGCAAGCCGAATTCTGCTGCCTGGCACTGAGTGAGTGATCTCTCACACCAAACCGGCAGGCCCTCAATATAAGAGGAAAAATGCGACCTTGTAACGAAAGCACATGTGCTGTGTAATGTGAACAGCAAAATTTAACGTGTACCCATTGTTCTCTAAAATGTGTCTTTTTTAACCACCTCTCCCTTCTCCTCCACCAGCTGCAAATGTTTCTCCTTCACAGAGGCTAGCGAAGATTAGAAGGAGAAAACGGCGGACTCGGGATGATATGTTCACGGAGCTCCAGTTGTCCTCCCACGCTGAAAGAGCACAGCTGAATGCGTGGAGGCAGTCAATGTCAGAGTGCAAAAAAGCACCATTTGAACAAGAGGAGAGGTGGCGGGATGAATCGCAGGCTGAACAGAGCAAGTGGTGGGCTGAAGATGATAGGTGGTGTCAGCTTGCAGACAGAAGGCAAGAGTCGATGCTCCGGCTGCTGGAGCATCAAACTAATATGCTCCGGCGTATGGTTGAGCTGCAGGAAAGGCAGCAGGAGCAGAGACCGCCACCAGAGCCCCTGTGTAACCAACAGCCCTCCTCCCCAAGTCCCATTGCCTCCTCATCCAGACATCCAAGAACATGGTGGGGGGGGCCTCCGGCCACCCCGTCACTCCTCTCCAGATGATTGCCCGAGCATCGGAAGGCTGGCCTTCAATAAGTGTTAAATTTTTAAAGTTTTAAACTGCAGTGTGTCCTTTTCCTTCCCTCCTCCCTGACCCATTCCGGGCTACCTTGGCAATTATCCCCCTAGTTGTGTGATGAATTAATAAAGAATGCATGAATGTGAAGTAACAATGACTTTCTTTCCTCTGCAAGCGGTGCTTGAAGGGGGGAGGGGAGGGTGGGGTGGTTGGTTTACAGGGAAGTAGAGTGAACGCGGGGGGGGGGGCGCGGCGGAGGGTTCATCAAGGAGAAACAAACAGAAGTTTCACACCGTAGCCTGGCCAGTCACAAAACTGGTTTTCAAAGCTTCTCTGATGCGCACCGCCCCCTGCTGTACTCTTCTAACCGCCCTGGTGTCTGGCTGCACGTAATCAGCGGCCAGGCGATTTGCCTCAACCTCCCACCCCACCAGAAATGTCTCTCTCTTACTCTCACAGATATTGTGGAGCGCACAGCAAGCAGCAGTAACAATGGGGTATTGGTTTCGCTGAGGTCTATCCGAGACAGTAAGCTGCGCCAGCGCGCTTTTAAACGTCCAAATGCACATTCCACCACCATTCGGCACTTGCTCAGCCTATAGTTGAACAGGTCCTGACTACTGTCGAGGCTGCCTGTGTACGGCTTCATGAGCCATGGCATTAAGGGGTAGGTTGGGTCCCCAAGGATCATGATAGGCATTTCAACATCCCCAACGGTTATTTTCTGGTCCGGGAAGAAAGTCCCTTCCTCCAGCTTTTGAAACAGACAAGAGTGCCTGAAGACGCGAGCATCATGTACCTTTCCCGGCCAGCCCACGTTGATGTTGGTGAAACGTCCCTTGTGATCCACCAGGTCTTGCAGCAGCATTGAAAATATCCCTTGCGGTTTATGTACTCGGTGGCTTGGTGCTCCGGTGACAAGATAGGGATATGGGTTCCATCTATCGCCCCACCACAGTTTGGGAATCCCATTGCAGCAAAGCCATCCACTATGACCTGCATATTTCCCAGAGTCACTACCTTTGATATCACCAGGTCTTTGATTGCCCTGGCAACTTGGATCACAGCAGCCCCCACTGTAGATTTGCCCACTCCAAATTGATTCCCGACTGACCTGTAGCTGTCTGGCATTGCAAGCTTCCACAGGGCTATCGCCACTCGCTTCTCAACTGTGAGGGCTGCTCTCATCCTGGTATTCTGGTGCTTCAGGGCAGGGGAAAGCAAGTCTCAAAGTTCCATGAAAGTGCCCTTACACATGCGAAAGTTTGGCAGCCACTGGGAATTGTCCCACACCTGCAACACAATGCGGTCCCACCAGTCTGTGCTTCTTTCACGGGCCCAGAATCGGCGTTCCACACCATGAACCTGCCCCAGTAACACCATGATTTGCACATTGCTGGGGCCCGTACTTTGTGAGAGGTCTATGTCCATGTCAATTTCCTCATCACTCTCATCGCCGCGCTGCAATCACCTCCTCGGCTGGTCCTGGTTTTGCTTTGGCATGTTCTGGCTCTGCATATACTCCAGGACAATGCGCGTGGTGTTCATAGTGCTCATAATTGCCGTGGTAATCTGAGCGGGCTCCATGATCCCAGAGCTATGGCGTCTGGTCTGAAAAGAAGCGCTAAACTGACGGAGGGAGGGGCGACTGATGACATGGCGTACAGGTACAGGGAATTAAAATCAACAAAGGTGGCTGTGCATCAGGGAGAATCACAAACAACTGTCACACAGAATGGCCCCCCCAAAGAGTGAACTCAAAACCCTGGGTTTAGCAGGCCGTTGACTTCATGGAGGGAGGGGGAAGCAAATTAATACATCTATTTTTTACATCTTAAGCTGGCAGCAGACGGTGCAGCATGACTGATAGCCCTCGGGATCTTCTGGGTGCTTGGCAGAAGATACTGTACTACAACTGCTAGCCATCATCGTCAAGATGGTTCAATAGGACTGCCGGCAGGACTGAGTCTCCAGGAGACAAGGCATGTCTGCCCAGGTGCCTCTGATTGAACTGGAATACAATGATGACAGATACCAGTCGTAATACACCATCTACTGCCAAAAGGCAAGGGGCTGCTGCTGTGTAGCAATGCAGCCCCACGTCTGCCAGCACCCAGATAGCCGATGAAGGCTACCAGTCATACTGCACCGTCTACTGCCAAAAGGCAATTAGCTGCTGCTGTGTAGCAATGCAGTACCACGTCTGCCGGCACCCAAATGACATATGGTGACAGTGAGCTGAGCTGAGCTGAGCTCCATGCTTGCCGTGGTATGTTGTCTGCACAGGTAACACAGGTAAAAAGGCGCGAATTGATTGTCTGCCATTGCTCTGACAGAGGGGGAAGGGCCTGACGACATGTACCCAGAACCCCCCGCGACACCATTTTGCATCATCAGGCATTGGGATCTCAACCCAGAATTCCAATGGGCGGCGGAGACTGCGGGAACTGTGGGATAGCTACCCACAGTGCAACGCTCCGGAAGTTGATGCTAGCCTCGGTCCTGTGGATGCGGTCCGCCGACTTCATGCACTCAGAGCATTTTATGTGGGGACACACACAATTGACTGTATAAAACCGATATCTATAAAACCGGCTTCTATAAATTCAACCTAATTTCATAGTGTAGACATACCCATAGATTCTTTCATGTATTTTCGCTGCTAGCTTAAATAATTTCCCCTTAATGCTGTGAAAAGTCTATTTGGTGAAAGGAAACAAGAAAGCATAAACAGAATATGGAATGGATTGCCCAGGGATAGATAACTCATTTTCCTTATTAGCTAAGTCATGAAACCTTCAGTTAATTCTCAAGATCTCACCCATCCAGGGAGTAAAATATTATGAATCGCCTACAATACGTATACCAAAAGAAAAACTGAACACTCACTAGGTGAGACAATTCGTAAAGGAATAGAACCAAAGTAAATATCTAAAATAAAGTGCTTCCACTGACACTCAGATCCCAATGTTTCAGGTTATTGAATGTGCCAGCTGCTGCATGCTCTGCATTGTTTACTTGGGGCATAACAGCAAATCACCCATCTAAGCATGATTTAATGCCTAGAGCATGGGACTAAGAGTAAGGTGATCTCAGTACTGAGTAATCCCGTTCATGCCACACACTTGCCATGAGACCTGAGGAAGTCATACACACACAGTGTCTCAGATTCCCCTCTGTACAAAGAAGATAGATAAAAATACTTACCTACCTCTCACATGGGTGTTGTGAGGGTCAGTTCTTTAATGCTTGCAAATTTTCCTCTCAGATGTGTGTCTTTTGCTTAGTTATGTGCCAAAAAAAAAAAAAATCACATCAATTTGTGTGAAACTACTGCAGTAATTCAGTGAGTTTATACTTGTGCAACCCTTTAAAAACAAGGTCCTAAAACATTAGTCTGATGAACCAATTTACTGGCTTTCAATAAAGCATCTTTAAGATACTTTCTGTTACATTTATATGACACAAGCTATATTATTTTAATAATCTGTGGTTGAGATATATGGTGATGAGGGAATTATTGCACACCTGGGGAGATAGTGTAATTAGAAAAGTGGCACAGTAGGGGAATGAAAATGATTAAAAAAGCTTCAGAAATTAACCAGTCACTGTTACAGTGATGTTTGTTTTAGGTTGCTGTAGGCGCATTCAAGTGAGAAGTAAGAAAGGAAAATCAAGCAAACTTGTGGTGCTATAAATAATTAAAACTTCTGGCCCATCATTTCACAAGGCCCACAAGGAGCAAGGACGTGCAACCAACTGGGTCAGACAAATGAATCCATCCACACAGCCAGTTAAGGAGTCTGCCTGAGCATAGCTAATGTGCTGGGGTAGGAATATCTGAGCAGGTGTAATTATACTAATGATTTATTGAATGTTTGATTAATTGGAAATTAAGTGAATGCATAGTGGCAGAATTGTCATAGCAAATCGCTCAGCTGTTTGGTTAAAAGGTGTTCTATCTTCCTTCAGTAAAGCAATTAAGAGCATCTTAAATCATGGTAAAGAATTATCTGTCCAGAATTATCTGAAGTAATGATATTTTCATGCATAAGGAAAAGAGTGAACAATATTGTATGTAATCAGAACTGGATGGTGTAACTGGTTGGAAGTGTTAGCCCCAAAACACGCTTGTTTCTCCACCTAGATATTTGGAGCGGCTATCTACAGAGAGAGCATCTATGGTGTGGACTGATAAGTCTTTAGGTAATGACTCTAGGAGAAGCCAAGCCTGGAGACCAGGCTTGATCTAAGAACTTTATTATAGGTTATCGATCATTTCTCTGTTTATAAAGCAAAATTCCAGGGAAGTCTTTGATCCACATTATTTTAGAGCAGGGGTAGGCAACCTTTCAGAAGTGGTGTGCTGAGTCTTCATTTATTCACTTTAATTTAATGTTTCGCGTGCCAGTAATACATTTTAATGTTTTTTAGGTCTCTCTCTATAAGTCTATATTATCTAACTAAACTATTGTTGTATGTAAAGTAAACAAGGTTTTCAAAATGTTTAAGAAACTTAATTTAAAATTAAATAAAATGCTGATCTTATGCCGCCAGCCTGCTCAGCCCACTGCCAGCCTGGGGTTCTGTTCGCCTAGGCCGGCAGCGGGCTGAGTGGGGCCTGCGGCCAGGACGCCGACTGACAAGGGGCCAGCAGAGCCGGGACCCCAGACCTGGGGGGGGGGTCAGAGGTCAGGGCAGAGGGCTGGGGGGCGTGGGGGGTGTAGGGCAGAAGGCTGAGTGTGTGGGGAGGTTCAGGGGTCAGGACAGAGGGCTAGAGGGTGTGTGGAGGTGCAGGGCAGAAGGGTGTGTGTGTGTGGGGGGGGGTTCAGGGCAGAGGGCTGGGGTGCTTGGCTCATGGGGGTGCTCCCAGCCCCCTGCCCTGAGCGGATCAAGGCAGGGGGCTGGAAGGAATATGCCCTGTTCCACCCCCTTCCCCAAGGCCCCATTCCTACCTCTTCTCTGCCTCCTCTACAGAGCAGCGAGCACACTGCCACTCATCCCCCTCCCCCTCGCAAGGGCCATCAGCTGATCGGCACAGGGAAGGAGAGGAGGAGGGGCTGGAAAGCACCACACTGGGGGAAGAAGCGGGGGAGGGGGGAAGCTTGGCTGCTGCAGGACCAAGCTTCTGCCTCCTGCCCCCGCAGGGGAGAGCGGTGGGTGGGGGGGCTGAGTGGGGCTGGGGCTGGGACCGTGGCAGGCAGCAGCGTGCCACTCAAAATCGGCTTGCATGCCGTGTTTGGGCCGCGTGCCGTAGGTTGCCGACCCCTGTTTTAGAACATGTTGGGAAAGCATACCTCAGATATGTCTCAGTTCAAAGCAAAGGTGATGCATGGGAGGGTATGCAGAGTCACGTGCCCACCCACCTCCAGATTTGCTGCTTGGCTTTTACTGAGCATGCTCAGTAACACTGCTGAAGCCAGCCGCCTTCACTCTGTCATTCTCCCCCCCACCCCGTCCCCTCTCCCGCCGCACTATTGGCAGGCACAGGTCATCTCTGGTTCAAAGATGCTTTCAAACAGCAAAAGTGGTGAGCTGTTGTTCCACTTTTAGTCTGTCAGTGAGTCCAATATCAAGTTCACTTAGCTTATAATTCAAAACACGATTTATCTTAACTGCTAGCATCACAAGCTCAGCCTGGTAAATGAAAACCAAGCTGTCTCCTAGCACATCATGACCAGCGGTAGCCATTTTTGGAACCAAAACTTCTCTTGCAGTCTTGTTAAGAAGGAAGGATGCAGAATAAAGAGATTACATGGAGTAAGTTTGGTAGTCAGCAGAAATCCTACAGCCAATGGTTGGAGCTCAAGGCACGAATTCTTTGCTCTTGTTCAGTATTTCTGCAAAAACCACAAAGAGACCATGATAGGAGCCTAGGAGGACCTTCCAGGGCATGGACCAGGGGACAGAGGGCACGCTTCAAATATTTATGTGCATATGTCCTGTCTAGGGTTGCCCAGCATCCGGTTTTCAACCAGAATGCCTGGTCGAAAAGGGACCCTGGCGGCTCCAGTCAGCACCACTGACCAGGCTCTTAAAAGTCTGGTAGGTGGCGCAGGGGACTAAAGCAGGCTCCGTGCCTACCCTGGCACTGTGCAGCTCCTGGAAGCGGCCAACATGATTCTATGGCCCCTACGTGCAGGTACGGCCGAAGAGGCTCTGCACGCTGCCCCCGCCCCGAGCCCTGGCTCTGCAGCCCCCATTGGCCAGGCACTGTGGCCAATGGGAGCTGTGGGGTTGGTGCCCGCAGTCAGGGGCGGCGCACAAAGCCATCTGGTGGCACCTCCGCCTAGAAGTTGCTGGGACATGCCAGCCACTTCCAAGAGCCACCTGAGATAAGTGCGACCCAGGGCCCACAACCCTCACCCCAACCCCCAGCCCTGAGCTCCCTCCCACACCCAAACTCTCTCCTAGAGCCTGCACCCCACATTTCCACCTGCACTCTGACCCCTCGACCAGAGCCCGGAGCTCCATCCTGCACCCCAAACCCCTCATCCCCAGTCCCACACCAGAGCCTGCACTCCCACACTCCAACCCCCTGCTCCAGCCCTGAGCCCCTTCCTGCACCCAAACTCCCTCCCAGATCCAACACCCTGCATCTCCTCCCGCACTCCTGCATCCCCAACCCTTCATCCCCGGCCCCACACCAGAGTCTGCACCCCCAGCCAGAGCCCTCACAACTTGCTGCACCCCAACCCCCCACCCGGTGAAAGTGAGAAAGGGAGGAATGCGGGGGGGGTGTGGGGTGTGGAGTGAGCGGGGGCAGGGCATTGGAGTGAGGCAAGGGTGTTCTGCAATCAGAAAGTTGGCAACTGTAGCCCTGTCACCAATCACTGTTGCTTATGCTAAACCTTCTTATGCAAATTATTTGTACTTATGTAAAAGGAGTAATCTGCTCCGAATGGGTGACACCGTGAACGGGCAAATGCAGTTTCCACTTGCATCCATTTGTGGGACAGTTAAACAACTTTCCCCTGTACTCACTGGAATTGGGCCTGATTTTTATGCTTATAGAAGCGATTAGTAACAAAGTTGGATTTTTTTTTTTAATTCACAAGCGGAATTCAATTCTTACTTATACAAAGCAAACATCACTGCCCAATTACTAACGATAATCCTGACCTACAGGACCTACCAGCTAAAGGAGGTGTTAGATTACAAATTTTGATTCCAAACTGACTATTCCCCCACAGGCTATATTGTACATCACATAGCATTTCCCAGCTCTATAAATTTTTGTAATGATCAAAACATTTCCAAAAATAGTCTGGATTCTTAACTTTACTCTCAAGGAGGCCTCGTCTTATCTACTAAGTTATCACTCATCATAACAGATCGTAAAAACTTTAGCTGAGAGTCCTTGGGTAAGCTTAGGCCTAATGAGAGATCAGCTAACACCATTTTCTGTCAATTCTATGCCCACTCTCACTTTGAGTGGCTCTTACTTCAAAACGCTCCCACTTCAACACCACAGAAATGGAAGCCTCTTGAAGGAGCATAAGTACAAGGGTAAGTGCATCTTGGACAAGTCTAAAATAAAACACTTCAGCTCAATAGCAGACTCCTTTCTATGATCCTGCTTAACCAAACAGCTTATTTAAGGTAAAATTAAAATTACCATTCTCCCACTATCCCCCCCCCCCGCCCCCCGTTGCAGAAACCTGCTTGTGCACTAACTTGTTAGCAAATTGACTTACTTAAATATGTCCTTTAGCTCACATCTGCAGTAACCCATTCAATCTGGCTTTGAATCCATCCACATTTTTTGTATAATTTATATTTATAGATAGGATCATTTACTACAAATGAGAACACATTTTCTCTCTCTCTCTCCCTCCCCGTCCCCCATGCCCGCACACACACCCTATCCCTGTGGCCAAATAATCTATCACACTGATTTATATGACATTCAAAGATTTAGTTCAAAGATCATACAGGATCTCAAGTTATAAACATCAAACAGCTTCAAGATACGCATGGAGCTGCTAATAATGTGGCAAAAGTGATATATACAACAAAAACAGTTAAAAACAAATTATTATTGAGGAATCTCTCAAGAGCTTACATAACTGCAAATAATTTCAATAGGACAACCAGTTGGCTCCACTAGTGAACAATTGAGAAACCCAATATATCATTGTATTTAATTGGATAATTGATGATCTTTTATTTCCAACAACTTCCCTTTTGTGTTGACAGTCAAAACAAAGAAGTCATTAGATCAGCAGGGGTTAACTCCCTTCTAATATGCTAAAGCCTTATGGCATCCCACCCAAAAAAGACAAAGAAGGCTGTTATTACCGGTTTAACATCCAGCTTTTGTAACTAAAGGCAGTATTTGAACAAGAACAGTTGCATTCAGAGACTGGAGTTGAATGAATCTGAATTAGTTTACTTGAGCCTATGGGCTCAACTCAGAGGCAATATGCCCAGAAAAGCAGTACATATTACTCATTGATTATTGTGGTTAAGTGAGTCTGAAGGGGGTGTTAAATTACACATCAAGAGTCCAAAAGCTGCAGTTAAAATAGGGAGTATGCTCTTTTAACTTACACGTTCACGCACGGTTAGTTTCTTTTACAGATACTCCCTTGCTTCCAGCCCCTCACTGTATAAGTTACACCAAGGCAGAAGACTCTCAGATTCTTTGCATCCATTCACAGTCCACACTACCTTACACATTGCCTCTGAATTTGGTCACACGCTGGCTGAAAGGGTAGCAGTTAACAGAAGTTGCCTGGGAAAAGCCCTTGCTGCAGTCTGCAAATATCCCTACAGTGCAGTGTACATTTACAGCAGTAGATAAATAATTGATTAAATTAACAGCTATACTCTGCAGATACCAACTGCAGATGTTGTGTGTGTGATCCTTCAAGCCTTATACACCCAGAGAGTTGTATTATTTTCAAGGAGACTACTGAAGTGATTACAGGCTGCAGTAAAAAATAAAGGAACATAGGATAATTCATTAATCCTATGGCCATGTCTGTTCTTGTGGCAGTTCTTGGGGTACCCAGGACTGAGAGTCACTTTGTTACCACCTGTCTCCAGAGTGAGATATCTTGCTTGTGCTTAGCTGGGTGTCAGCTTCCCAACACTGCCAGCCTTGTGGTCACTCAAGCACTCTCTTCTAGGATATGGTAGCCCTTTCTTTGCTTTGCAGGTTAACAGCAGATGCATCCCAGTCCCTAAATCCCTTTTAAGAATTTCCATGAGATATCCAGCCCATCACTGGCAACTCACAGAAATACCAGGTCTTCTATCCCCAAAGGAACAGAACACACCAGCTTTCAAGATTCAACTGCGCACCAGCACTTTGCCTAACATCATAGCACTTTGATGTTAGTGAAAACAAGAATAAGTTTATTATCAACAAGTCAAGATTCAAATGATAATGAGTAAGAATATTGGAAACAAATGGTTACATATAAAACAAAATTGTAACACACCTTTGTACCCTCATGTTCACCCATTTTACAGGACTGTGGTAAATTTTGTACAAAGTATGTCTTGTGAGGTATCATTTGAAAACTCATTTGCTGATCACTATTGTCCTGGTAAATTATGTGAGGCAACATTATATATAAAGTTATTAAAGATTCTACTGTATAACATTACTGAGATGTTTTCTAAGTTTAATAAAGCCGGCACAAACCAGTTCCTCAAAAAGCAAGATGATACCTCAGCCAGGTGTCCAACAAAATCAAATGAACTATCACCTGGTTAAGTGGCCATTCTACAGCAGGAAAAAGGGGGAGTGAAAAACCTACATTTTGGCAAAGAAACAGCAGGAGATTCCTGTCCCCCAAGACCTTCTGTCTTCTGAACTTCAGCTGGAGATTATTCTTGCTCAAGAGAAAGGACTATAAAAGGAAAGAGCAAATGCGCCAAACTACTCCTCCCTTTCTCTCTGCCCATGGCATCAACAACACTTGAAGGACAAGGAAATGTGGGAAGGATCCTGGCTGAAAGAATTCCAGCCAGTAAGACTGCTAAAGGATGTGGTGAGAGAAACCTTTGCTTTGAATTCACTTGTCTTGTTAAGTTAGGGTTACCATCCGTCCGGGTTTCCCCGGACATGTCCGGCTTTTTCAGCTGTAAATGGCCGTCCAGGGGGAGATTTCTAATGAAGTAGAAATGTCCGGGATTTCCCCCTTCCCCTCTTGCGGAGTGCGGCGCGGCTGATTGGATGCCTGGCCTGATTGAAAGCCGCTCGCAGCCACTAGGGCCTCTAGCAGCCAGAGTCCCTCCCCCTCCCCCGCTCCCTCATCCCCCACAGAGCAGCCGGCAGTGTTTGATTCCACATGGAGCCTGCAGTTCTCCCTTTGCCGGGTGAGTGGGGGGGAGGAGGGCAGGCGGGGGGGTGTGTAGAGGCTGCAGGGGGCAGGGCAGGCAGGCGGCGCAGAGGGGGCAGGGCAGGCAGGGGGCGCAGAGGCTGCAGGGCGAGTAGGGAGCAGGGGGCGCAGAGGCGGCAGGGGGGCATGCAGAGGCTGCAGGGCGAGTGGGGAGCAGGGGGTGCAGAGGCGGCAGGGGGGCGTGCAGAGGCTGCAGGGAGAGGGGGGAGCAGGGGGCACAGAGGCTGCAGGGGTGGGGGGTGCAAAGGCTGCAGGGTGAGGCGGAGCAGGGCAGGCAGGGGCATAGAGGCTGCAGGGGCTGCGGGGCGAGTGGGGAGCAGGGAATCACTTAGCAACCCCCAACCAAGATCAGAGAGGGAGGGAGGAGGGGGAATGCGGGGTGCTCAGAGGAGGGGGCAGAGTTGGGGCACGGACTTTGAGGAAGGGGTTGGAATGGGGGCGCAGAAGGGGTGGGGTTGGGGCGGGGCTAGGGGCAGGACCAGGGCCCTGTGGAGTGTCCTCTTTTTTAAATGTTTGAATATGGTAACCCTAGTTAAGTTAGGTATTAGTTTGCATTTTATCTTTTATTTCTTTGTAACCAAGTTCTCACATTTATGCCTCATAACTTCTAATCACTTCAAATCTTTCTGTAGTTAATACACTTTTTTTATTTAAATCAGTATGTGCTTGGATTAAAGTGTTTGGAAAATTTCATTTTAGATAATAAGATTTGGGAATATCATTTGCTATTAATGAAACGATGGACTTTATATGAGCTTGTGTTGGTCAGGAGGGTGCTGGGTAGTACAAAACACATGTTTATGGGGGAAAGTCTTGGACTGACAGTTTGCTGGTGTTGCGCATAGTGTAATTTATGGGTGTCTGGCTATAGCACTCATACAGAATAGCTAGGAGTGATTTACATGCTGGAGGCTGTGGAAGAGCTGACCAGGAGTGGTTGCTCTCACAGTGAAGCAGTGTAAAATAAATCCCAAGTTGGCAAATTGAGGGAATACAGCGGTCCATCAGTCCAGATTGTAAATGGGCATTAATTGTGTTAGCTTACAATGCTTAATTTAAACCCCAGCAGAGATATATACACATTTCTTACCTACTGTCTGGAGGAAAACCTGTTCCTCACCTTGGTTAGTGATTAATGCCTTGATACAGACCTTAAAAACATATTTTAAGTGTGTATACACACACACACACACAACTCCTTACATATTATAAATTCTCGGTATGATAGAAATTCTCTAGGAATTATTCTGGGGAAGTTCTATGGCCTGTGTTTTTAAGGGGGTCAGACGGGATCACAGTAGTCTCTTCTGGCATTGGAATCTATTAATCCGTATGTACATTTCACAAAATTATTAATGATCAATATGACCCTTGCTTGTAGTTAAGGCCTCATATGACATTCTTTGGAGAACCACAATTTATGTACCAGAATCAAGATATTCCTGTAAACCCCTTGCCACTTGGCATTAAGGAGTTCTTCAATCAGAGTTCCTTTCTCTCCAAAAAAGTTAACAGCTTTCTCTTTGAGAAGAAAGAGTTTCATGCCTTACAGTAATGGTGTTTCTTGGCGGTTTTCTGTCCGCAGGAATACTACTCATGTGCCCCAGGGCCTCAGGATCATCTCTGGCCATCAGTGTCTCTTGGAGCTGAGCATGCATTCCAAGTGTTATCGTGTCCCATAGTTAGGGCATAAGAGTTTCAGCAGGCCCAACTGTCCCTGAGTTCCTATGCCAATATAAAATCCAGATGTTAAAGACTCCAGATCAGTGAGTGAAAGGTGGGTCATGGAGAATAGGTCTCAAGGAAAATTACTTTCTTTTGTGAGTGATTGTCCATGTATTTCCACTCTTGGTGACACTCAAACAGTGACCCGGTAAGCTGACTGTGGAAGCTCAGAGTCTACTTAAACATTGATCATAGACATCTCTTTCGAAAGAGGAATTACATCTCAATGCTTTCACAAGTAATTAGCACTTTGTAAAATTATGGACTGAAGCTCACGTAGTTGTTTTACATATTTCTGAGAGGAGTATGCTTCCCAAGGAAGTGACAGATGCTGCCTGAGCTCTAGTAGACTGAGTTATAATCTGAGCCAGGAGATCTGAGCTGGCTAGCTCCTAACAGACTCTGATGCAAATGAACAACAAAAAGGCTTTTGAAATGGGTGAATAGCCTGCCCCTTCAACCTGCCTGCAAATGCTATAAAGAGTCTCGGGGAGAACCCACAGCTTAGATCTGTGTAGACAAAAGGATAATGCTCTAAATACATCTAACATACGCAATCTAGCCTCCCCCTAACGGTATGTGGATTGGGAAAGTTAAGTGGTAAACATATTGCCTGGTTAAAATGAAAATCAAGGACTACCTTGGCCAAAAAATGTGCATACATTAAGGTTCCACGGAGGAAGCAACTATCTAACTGGGGGGCGAGGGAGAGGAAGAGACACATAAGGCCCTGAGGAATTTGGTCATAGTTAGGTGGGAGAAAATGGTGTCTTTGTATAAGGTATGGCATGTTGATATAGCTAAGTGCACCCAAATGGAATTAAGTGCTAGTCCTGATATCTTTAACATAAAGAAAGAGCCCAAGGTGACTGATGTTGCTCTACCTATCTGGGAGAACCTCCCCAAATTGGCAGTGTATATGTAACCCTTCTGCCCATCTAAGTTGGCAGCAACAAGGGCCGGGTTCTGTATCTAGGGGTTCCATTTCAATAACGCAATGCAAAACCGGCTCGAGCCCCCACCCAGTGACCTGGGACAATTACATACCACCCCCTGGGCGCCTCTAAGAGGCAATACTTCCCCTCTCGCAAGCACAGAGTCTGAGTGTAACAGAAAATGTTTAATAACATGAGGTAAACGACATCAGCGTTAAATTGGAAAAACACCACAAACAGGCTTCATGAGCAAAAAACTCACCCCAGCAAATTGGGCTGTGTCCTTTCCCTTTGGTTCTTGAAACCAGCAACCCAAGGATCACCAAAGTCCCCAAAGTCCAACAACCCCCCAAAGTCTCTTGGGTCCAGCAACCCAAGGATCACCAAAGTCCCAAAAGTCCAACAACCCCCCAAAGTCTCTGTCCCTGGTCAGTGCAGCCCCAGAGTTCAAGCAGGGCGGGGGGAGGCACGCAGGGTGTTAAGGGGCACCTTACGTGATCCAAGGACGACCGGCTGCCTCTCCGTGGGGTTCCGCCGCAGCCTTCTCCACGAGCCGCTCCCGCCGTCCACGAACTGCTCCGGCAGCTGCTCCGCTCTGCTCACCGACCTGTGAGCCACTCAGCTCTGCTCCACTTCAGCCGTTCCTTCGGCCGCTCCCACAAGGCTCCGCTCTGCTCTGCTCGCGGCTTCTCCAGCCGCTCCGCCCTGCTCACCGACCTGTGAGTCGCTCAGCTCCGCTCCAACCGTCCCCATGAGGCTCCACTCTGCTAGCTGCTTCGCCAGCTGCTTAGCAATATAGCTTCAGGCTCCCCCACTAGTTAACACAGCCTCAGTGATCTCAGCTCTTTTGTGATTTCAGCTCATAGTAGGGGAGCCCCAGTGCTAGTGCACCATTGGCCCAAAGTGAATTCAGCTCAGCAGTCTGTAATTAGACTTCTAATGGAATCAAAGTTAGCTCTGACATTCAACAGTGGAGAGAGGAGGTAGTGCACTTGGTGTTTCAACCCCTCGGGGAGGGGGCCATACCATCAGGTACAAATACCTGTCCCCATCCTCTCTCTATTCACTGGGTTTTGTAACCCATGCCCCTTGTCAAGCAAGTGCTACTTAGGTAATGGTGATGGACTCACTCAGTCCTTCTGTCATACAACAGGTTCACTGCCCTTGATTCACAGAATCAGGGTAACAAAACTTTATTCTTCCTGCCCCAATAACAAAGAAACTGGGGATCCCACACCAGCCAAAGTAACCACTTTGAGTTGCTGTTGTTTCATGCCAGGCGAGTGGGTGTGCCTATGCAAACAAGATCAGCCCCTGGAGTTCTTTTCCACACTTGCCATAATTCACCACCAGATATCAGGGTAGAGCTCATCCTGACTCTGCTTACATCTATTAGCCTGGTGGAATTTTCTACCTCTGCCATTTAGCCAGCATTCATGCTCTAAGCGGGAGGGAAGCTGGATCTGGATGTAGGACATTCTTGCTGTTCTGGGAAATCAAGTCTGACTGACAAGATAAGTGTTCTGGAGGGCAAGCTGAAAATAGCATGAGGCCTGAGTACCAAAATTGCCTTGGGCATGCAGGTGCTATCATGATGACTATGTCTGAGTTTTGCCTGATCTTCCTCAATATTCTTAATAAGAGTGGAATAGAAGGTAAGCATACAGCAGCCATGGAAATCATGTAATAACGGACACATCTGATGGGGGTCCAGAGGCTAGGATGAGAACTTAAGATTTTTTTTTGGTTCCTGACTGTTGCAAAGAGGTCTACAGATAGTTGACCTAATTCCTGGAAGATTCTTTTATGAAGGAGAGTCTGTGATTGTCCATTTGCAGTCGATGGAGAACTCTTCGTCAATCGGCCAAGGAATTCTGTAGCACCAGGACATGTAGTGTTATGGGTGAGACTTGATTACACTGGTCTACAATTTTTGAGAAGTCGTCTGCTTCAGAGATAAAATGTGCTATTTATTATGTATTTTGATGTGCTGAATTCAAATATGACAATTAAAACAACTGATTGGCTACTGTTTCTAAGTTATTTAAGTTTTTACATTTTATGTCTATGTATATTGTGTAGATAGTAGAGTTTTAATCATAAATTGTAAACCTAGGTCTTTTCATGTGTTTATGGTTGCTTTACATGTAATATTTCACCTGTCCTGTTTATGTAACACATTAAAAATCAGCAAAAGGGTTATATAAATAAAATTGATTATGAAACAAAAGGTAAAAAACTATTATGTACATAGTTTAGTACTATTCAGTGTCTACTCGGCGCTTCTTGGCTTGTCTCTTGTATTCATTAAATGGAACATCTCTTGTCACTGTCCAGCAATAGTCTGCAAGCATTGATGGGCTCCATTTGCCCTGATAGCATTTCTCCATTGTTGCAATGTCCTGGTGAAATCGCTCACCGTGCTCGTCGCTCACTGCTCCGCAGTTCGGTGGAAAAAAATCTAGATGAGAGTGCAAAAAGTGTATCTTTAGTGACATGTTGCAACCAAGGCTTTTGTATGCCTTGAGGAGGTTTTCCACCAACAACCTGTAGTTGTCTGCCTTGTTGTTTCCCAGAAAATGTATTGCCACTAACTGGAAGGCTTTCCATGCCATCTTTTCCTTGCCACGCAGTGCATGGTCAAATGCATCATCTCGAAGAAGTTCACGAATCTGAGGACCAACAAAGACACTTTCCTTTAACTTAGCTTCACTTAACCTTGGAAATCTTCCACGGAGGTACTTGAAAGCTGCTTCTGTTTTGTCAATGGCCTTGATAAAGTTCTTCATCACACCCAGCTTGATGTGTAAGGGTGGTAAAAAAATCTTCCTTGATTCAACAAGTGGTGGATGCTGAACACTTTTCCTCCCAGGCTCCAATGACTGTCGGAGTGGCCAATCTTTCTTGATGTAGTGGGAATCTCTTGCACAACTATCCCATTTGCAGAGAAAACAGCAGTACTTTGTGTATCCAGTCTGCAGACCAAGCAAGAGAGCAACAACCTTCAAATCACCACAAAGCTGCCACTGATGTTGGTCATAGTTTATGCACCTCAAAAGTTGTTTCATGTTGTCATAGGTTTCCTTCATATGGACTGCATGACCAACTGGAATTGATGGCAAAACATTGCCATTATGCAGTAAAACAGCTTTAAGACTCGTCTTCGATGAATCAATGAACAGTCTCCACTCATCTGGATCGTGAACGATGTTGAGGGCTGCCATCACATCATCGATGTTGTTGCAGGCTACAAGATCACCTTCCATGAAGAAGAATGGGACAAGATCCTTTTGACGGTCACGGAACATGGAAACCCTAACATCACCTGCCAGGAGATTCCACTGCTGTAGTCTGGAGCCCAACAGTTCTGCCTTACTTTTGGGTAGTTCCAAATTCCTGACAAGGTCATTCAGTTCACCTTGTGTTCTTAGGTGTGGTTCAGAGGAGGAGGATGGGAGAAAATGTAGGTCCTGTGACATTGATGGTTCAGGACCAGAAGATTCATCCTCTTCCTCGTCTGACTCAAGTAAGAATGATTCTGGTGCATCAGGAACCGGCAGTCCTTCTCCGTGGGGTACTGGGCATATAGCTGATGGAATGTTTGGATAATGCACAGTCCACTTTTTCTTCTTTGACACACCTTTCCCAACTGGAGGCACCATGCAGAAATAACAATGCTGGTATGATCTGTTGGCTCTCTCCAAATCATTGGCACTGCAAAAGGCATACATTTCCTTTTCCTTTTCAACCACTGGCGAAGATTTGTTGCACAAGTGTTGCAGCATATGTGTGGGGCCCACCTCTTGTCCTGATCTCCAATTTTGCAGCCAAAATAAAGGTTGTAGGCTTTCTTAACCATAGTGTTTATACTGAGATTTTGTGATGCAAAAGTCACTTCACCACAAACATAGCAGAAATTATCTGCACTGTTCACACAATTATGAGGCATCTCTGCTCACTTTGGCTAAACAGAAATATGTCCCTTTGCAAAATCAAACACTGCCAAATAAGAGAGCTTGACACTGTATGATTTCTAGAACTGATATAGGGCAATTTGTTCAGCAGAGTGATGTAAGCTTCGTTGTGATTGCATCATCCATGACTTCTAGGAATAACATGATGCAATTCATATCATGTATGACGCAATACCAGCTTCAGATTGCATCATTCATTGTTTTGCCTAAAAAGCAAGTACCGTCCAAACCCAGTCATAGATTTGTTCATAGAACCAGTCAAAGATGTATTTTAGTCATTTCTGGTTTAAATTGAGATCCCTTCCCTTTATAACTGACTTATCCTCCGCCATTCCCAAGTCAAGGGTCGTATGTACTGACCTAATAGCATATCTTGAAAACTAGAGCCAATCAACAATTTTAAGCATAATTTTCGTTCTCAGTGACCCAGAGTTAGTAAAATTTGACTACATTTATTTCAGAAGCATTTTGGCTGTAGAGCAGTGTTACAGGTGCACCAGCCCCAGAATTACACAACCTCCTGGCACACAGATGATGTGCAAGCGCCTCCCTGTCTGTTTATATAAAAAGTTAGTGATTGTGTTATCTGTCATAATTTGTATGGTCATTCCTTGAATCACTGGAAGGAACATAATACAGCCTTGATTAACTGCCCTGAATGCTAATACATTCATGTGTAATCTTATCTCCTCTTCAGTCCATAAACCCTGAACCTTATGATGGTCCAGGTGTGCTTCCATCCCAACTGGGTCGCCGGGGTTTTGGTGGGAAGAGAAGAGATGAATAATGCTCCCCTGAATTCTTGACTGAAATCTCCACCAATTCAGTGAGGAAAGGATCTCATGAGGAACTTGCATTGACATGTCTACATGCTGTCCGCTTGGTAGGCACACTGACTTCACCCAGCTCTGCATGCAATGTAAGTGTTGTCTGGCATGCTGTGACAAGAATGTATAGGAAAATCATGTGTCTGAGAAGACAAGCAGATTTTTACACCGGTGTGTTGGATAAGGGTTGCTCTGAACTTGAATCTGCATAGAGGCAGGTAACCTCTGGCAGTAGAGGAATCTATCACTGCACTTGTAAACATTCTCTGTGCAGGGGTCAAAAGAGATTTTTCTTTGATAATTTTCAACCCTAATTCCATACTGAATCGGACAATCTTGTGAACCTAATTCTTCACTTACTGAGGTGACTCTCCTCAGATCAGACAGTCGTTGAGTTATGTACACACTATTATCCCTTGTTTTCTGAAGCTTGAGCCACTACCACTGATAGGCATTGGTTCAACTTCTCAGTTTGTCAACAATCCAAAGGGCAGGACCCTGTGTTGATAATTTTCTTGTCCTACCTGAAACCTCAGGTACTCTCTGTCAATAGCATGGATAGCAATATCAAAGCAAGCATCTTGCAGGTTGAGAGCTGCAAATCAGTCTAGTGGATCCAACAATAAAACTATTGAAGCAAGAGATCCAATTCTGAATCTGAAGTGGTGAATGAAGGCACTGAGTCTCTTGAAGCTGATCCTCTTTTTCTCTTTGGCATTATAAAATAATTGAAACCCTACCCACCAGACTGCAGTGGAGCTTCCTTTATTGTGCTGAGATTGAAAAGGGATATCTCCTCTTGAAAAAACAGTCTATCATGAGTGAGGCCTTTGAATAGGGATGCAGATTGGGAGTGGGGGATAGGGAGGGCATGAAACTGACATTTTTAAAACACAGCAGTTATGTGTGGTTCCATGCTTCCCAAAAGCAACAGAGGTAGTGTCCAAAAAGGGGAAGAAGAGGTAAAGATTCTGTAAAATAGTAATAACACAGCTTTTGATGAACACAAAAAAATGGATTTTTAGAAGTAGCTGAAGTGTGAGAGGCTGCTGATGCAGAATCTTGACGTCTTCCCTTTTGAAAGTGCTACATTTTCTTTTGAGACTTGAAAGTGCTAGGTGATTATCTCGGTCTAGAATAAGACTGGGTGTATGTGTGTGATCTTCCCTGCTTTCGTCTAAGATATGGTGTATATATTCCTAGAGAATGCAGAATATCTTGAGAGCCCTTCGGTGAGTCAAGAGCATCATCCACCCTTGCACTGAAGAGCTCAGCATCCTTGAAGCCTCAGCAATCTACTAGAATTCTTTGAGGGGGAGCAGTTTGTTAATATAGCGGATATAATGTACTTAGATTTTCAGAATTTCTAAATTAGCTGTTATCACTCAAGAAAGATCTTGAGAGTCATTGTGGATAGTTCTCTGAAAACATCCACTTAATGTGCAGTGTCAGTCAAAAAATTGAACAGAATGTTGGGAATCATTAGAAAAGAGCTAGATAATATGACAGAAAACATCATACTTCCTCTATATAAATCAATGGTACACTCACATCTTGAATACTGCATGCAGATGTGGTCTCCCATCTCAAAAAAGATATATTGGAATTGGAAAAGGTACAGAAAAGGCAACAAAAGTGATTAGGGGCATTGAACAGCTTCCATATGAAGAGTGATTAATAAGACTGGGACCGTTCAGCTTGGAAAAGAGACTACTAAGGGGAGACATAATAGAAGTCTATAAAGTCATGGACTAGTGTGGAGAAAGTAAATAAGGAAGCATTATTTACTTTTCATAAACACAAGAACTAGGGGTTACCAAATGAAATTAATGGGCAGCATGTTTAAAACAAACAAAAGGAATTATTTCTCCACACAACGCACAGTCAACCAGTGGAACTCTTTGTGAAGGCCAAGATTATAACAGAGTTAAACAAAGAAATAGATACGTTCATGGAGGATAGGTGCACAAATGGATAATAGCCAGGATGTGCAGAGATGCAAAACCATGCTCTAAAGTGTCCCTAGCCTCGGTTTGCAAGAAGCCAGGAATGGGCAACGGGATGGATGACTTGATGATTACTGTTCTCTTCATTTTCTTTGAAGCACCTGGCATTGACCACTGTCGGAAGATACGATACTGGGCTAGATGGACCATTAGTCACCCAGTATGGCCGTTCTTATGCCAGAGCAGGGATCAGCAACCTTTCAGAAGTGGTGTGCCGAATCTTCATTTATTCACTCTAATTTAAGATTTTGCGAGCCAATAATACATTTTAACGTTTTTAGAAGGTCTCTTTCTATAAGTCTATAATATATAACTAAACTATTGTTGTATGTAAAATAAATAAGGTTTTTAAAATGTTTAAAAAAATTAATTTAAAATGAAATTAAAATGCAGAGCCCCCCAGACAGGTGGCCAGGACCTGGGCAGTGTGAGTGCCACTGAAAATCAGCTTGCATGCTGCCTTTCACACACATGCCATAGTTTGACTACCCCGTGCCAGAGTGTGCCAGATGATTTTGACCACCTGTAACATGGCTTCATTAACAGAAAGTGCTAGGCAACTAGGCACAGTAGCATAGAGTATGACCAAGAGCTTGGGGGAGCCACCTCAGAAGGGACTGCACTATATGGTAGAGTATGTCTTGGAAATCTATAGAGTCATCTGTTTGAGATGAAGTGAACAGAATTACCACCATATCTAGGACAACAACAAGATGGGAACTTGTTCAATTTGTTTCTCTCTGAGGATGTTCTTCTGATAATTCCCCAGTGTGCACAGCTTGATGGGTAATAAATTGATCAACAGTAGACCCTTGTCAGGGAATGGGAGACAAAGTCCTAATCCTTGACGGGGTGCAGAGGGCTATCTGGCTGCATTCAACTATCCTATAGCATACATTCTAATTGGTGCAGATGTGCTCAGTACTGATACATCAGTAGCAATCAGTGGTACAAAATAAGTGTTCAGCAGCATGGATGGCAACAGAGACCATGACCTCTGCTCTGAGAAGGACAGTGTGGAAACAAGTGGTGCAGGGGTTGATGGTGCTGCAATACAAAGTAGTTGGCACTGAGTATGCTAGTACCACGGTGTACAGTACCAAGTGAGACACTGGTACAGGAAGCTCAGTACTGGAGGTAGTTGTACTCAGTGCCTGAGATCGTTTTGAAAGTCCAGTACTGCACACTCTCAGGGCTCCAGTGGTATAAATTTGAGGCTGTGAAGTCCTCTTAGAGTAAGGCTTATGAGGCAATTTCTGACTCTTCTTAAGCTGATCTGCCAAAAAGGATACATCCTTGTGTTTTTTGGGGTAGTGATCTACTTTCCACCCCCCTCCCAAGGTCTTGGAGCAATTTTTCACTGCCAAAACGCAATCCATAGTGAGGAAAGGTTTAGAGGCAAGGGGCTTGGGAGCTAACTGATTTGGAGGTAACAAGAGACTTCTGGGCTCAGTCCCCATTGTTCCAGGAGGGTCTCACCTACCTAGATATGATGCAGGCCACACAAACCAATTTAACAGAAACAACTTAAGGGACGCTGCCTGCTTCAACTTTTGGGTCCTGTCCCAAAAGGTCTTGATATAGAACATCCAGGAAAGTGTCTCCCTCTCCAAGACAAAATAGATAAAAGCCCTGCATAAATACAAGATTTATATCCACAGATATAGTGGACATATAGATATATGCAGAGATATAAATCAGAATGCATGGCTCTACCGGGAACTCAGATTAATCTGATGTCTATTCATATAGAAATTTCAGAGGTTAAAATTGGGTGAAGGAGAAAAACTACTGGGGTGAAGCCCCTTGCAGCTGAAATAAGTGACCTATTTAAACCACGTTCTCTGATTTTGTGAGACTTCTAATATACTTTCTCTCCAGAAGCTTTATCAATATGAGATTGCAATAGCAGATGACAAAACTGACCAGGGACAGAGTAGCCTGTGTTGTACTAAAGGCCCAGAAGGGGATATTGTATGGCTACTGTCTCATGAAAACAAATTTATAAAACAAGACCCAGTGAACAGTTATTACCTTTGAAATGAAGTATTTTTAATGTAGAATTATGATAAGCACATACAGGAGCCTGAAACCATGTACACATGGCTTTGGATGAATATATATATTTAAAAACCCAATTCATAAATTAATCTCTGCATACTACAAATATGCCTATCCTGGTGATATTTAGAGGTCAACAACACTGTAGCAGATATAGCTATTGCTTCCCACATTGAAACTGGGATGTGTGTATGTTCTTTCTACTATAGCTTTGGCAATATTGTGATGTATAAATATTACTGAAAATCCACATGGGAAAAAATGGCCATCTACTCCAAGGAAGTGAAATGTTTATAGAAGGAATGAGGTCCTCATAAAGCATGCCATTTCAAACACATACCTCTGATATCTTAAAGCTTTTCGCAAGGGATTTGCATTCTAGCATCACAAGTGCATAATCCTCAATGCGAATATTCCCCATTTAACCCTGCAGAACTGCCCACTACCATGCATTATAAATTGCCCTAATCAAGTATCTTCCACAATTCAGTGTTTCCTCATTCCTGTTTTTTTTGTTCATTACATTCAATGACCACACACTGTGTATATAATTATTGTCTCAGTTTGCACAGATTTCATATTTGAAATCAGATATGCAATCAGAAATAAACTCTCTCAACTTCTCTGTATAATCCAGCTAAAAATTAAGCATCCTTGTTATCTGCCAGTATCCAATTACCTATACCTCATGTGTTTTAAGATATAGACAATAAATACAGCATAAATCTTTGGAAGTTACAGACAGTGTAAAAGGGTGGGGGGAAAGATATTATAACAGCTTCATTGCTTTTTGTTTCTGTCTCAGCCAGGTGCCTAGGAGACTAAGTAAATTAGGAATCAGTGATGGAATGCACTACACAGTGCTTGAGATATTACAGCTCAAAGCATCCTAGTGCCAATTGTTGTAGCGATGAGGGCCTGCCGCTTGCCACCAGGCAGAAAGGTTTCATTAACCAACCCCTGAGATTTATTCTTTATGATGTTTTTGACATTTACACAAAATTTTTCATTTTTCATTACCCCAAGGAAAAACAAGGGGAGAAAAGAATAAAGGATCTTTCATTTGCCAGACCATCATTTAAAAAGACTGAGCTGTCTTTATGGAAGTTTTAAATGCAGTCACTTTTGATTTAGTACAGTATTATAATCAGTCAGGTACTATAGGAATTTTTAGACTCTAACTTATTTAGGGAATCATTGTAAAATGGTGTTCATTTTTTAAACATACAATTCATTTAAAACAAAATATTCTTTTACACCAATATAATCTTAAAAAAAACCATCAGTGTAAATATCCAACATCCAGTCCTTAAAACAGAGTAAGAGGAACAGGTCCTCTGCTGGGGTAGATCTAGGTAGCATCATTTACAACAACTGAGGATCTGGCCAAGAGCCTACGTATACACAGAAATTGACACAGAGATATGTGAAACCAATGTATCCAAATTAATCCAGTAAAATAATTTCCAGTTAAATAAAAACCTTCCAAATGTGAACCTAATGTGCTGTTCTTTAATCAAATACTGATTTCACAAGATCAGGTTGTTCCTTTCTGGGGGAAAAGATGACATCAATGATATCTTTTTCTTTAATTTGTTAAATTGTTTATCTGTAACTCTTGGCACTTCAAAAATATTAAACACACATGGAAACAACCAACTGGATCACTAACCAAAAAAAACCCAACAACCACTCCTTCCCTCCTGCCCCCCTCCCCCCCAAACCCCAACAATCTCTAAGGATGGAATTCAGCACCCCTGTACAGAAGGCTAACACAAAGGCTATACATCATTTAAGTGCTACATAAGCATTCATCATCACACTGCCCTCATACTTTTGCAGCTATGGAGTCAAGTGGGCAACTTTAAAAGACAAACTTTGGACTGCTGTTTAAAATTTTAATAGTTTCTTTCCATCCAAGTTTTAATTATCTAGCTTTTGCCTGCACAAATTACAAACACACTAAAACAAGCCTAACGTGAAAAAAGTCACAAGTTAAAATATTAATGTATTAACATAGCCATGAAAGTTGTACAGCCCCAGCATATTTTAAAAAAAGCTGAGCATTTGCATTGTGAAAGTTTAGATTTAACCCCTGACATTTTGTGGAGGGGGGGCGGGGGGGGCGGACACAGGAATCAATACTAATTCTACAAGGGGCTAAGAAAAAAGTAAACATACATACGTTCCTTTTCTTGCTATTATGGGATCCTGATGAAGACAGTTGATATAATCCATGCAATTAATCTGTATCAATTCAAAGTGTTTCTTATTCTTTAAAAGAAATTGGTCAAGATGAAGAGAACTGCAAATTGATTCCCTGCCCCTTCCACTTCTCAGATGAACCCATGTTTGAGAGCAGTTTATTGGTTTGTTGGTCACTGAAAGCTGAACTCTAGTTATCCTGCAAAGACATTGAGCGAATTTACAAGGATGAAAGACTATTCTACAAATTAGCATCACAAACAGAAAACATAGCAGATGTCTTAAGCTAGTAAGCAATTACAGATGCTTTTGTCTGAATACAGAAGTGACTAAATTTATAGGATGGCTTTTACACATCTGATATCCACTACAAACTAATGTCACAATATCATCTGAATTGCTTCTGGAAATGCAAGCAAACATGGACCATTTCTCATATATTTCCATCTGTCCAAAAAATGAGATTGCTTACGATGACTTCCTTAACCATGGAAAGTTGGTAATTACTAAAAAGAAATCTAAGTTGGTCTATTATATAATAAACAATTCTTACCTCTTTATGTGATCTGAAACACTTTACGCTCTACTCATACCACATATTTTTGCAAAGTATATTTTGTACCATAAAATATAACTAGTTATTAACAAAGGGCTGACTTCAATAAGGCCTCACGTGTGCTTAATGTATTTTCAGGATCAGGGCCATAGGGGCTATCACTCTGTGCCAACAGTATCATCCTTCCACCAGTATCAGCAGACAGATGTTACTTCTGCCATTGACATGTGGTCTTAAAATATGTTCTCATGATATAATCTCATCTTCAAAGGAATCTGGTTTTTACTTTAGTGATTTAAAAAAAAATCTTTTGTTAACTCACGGAAACTATGAATGAGTGAAAACAGAATTCAGACTCCCTTGAAAGTCTAGACTTAGAGAACACAGTAAAAAGTGTTCATTTGCATTTTAGATGACTTCATTTCAACTGTGTTCACATCCTTTTGGCATTTGCTTCCCACAAATAATCTTGCTAATGAGTTTACTGGCAACAGTTGTGGATGGACATAGCACATTTTAAGAAAAGACTAGAGAATATTTGTGGATTTTGTAATTTTATGTATTCATCTCCGAAACCTGAGTCTAAGCAAAATGCTCACTGAATCAAGGAACAAAAAAATATGCAATGTTATCCTGAACAGCTCAGATTTTAAATACTTACAACAGACTGCTCAAGAACAGTCTTCAAATCAAGAATTATTCATATAAATTATGTGGCAAATAAGATAATATATAAAAGCATATCACGCTGTGCTGGCAGACAACTTGTGGACAGAAAACATACAAATTTCATAAAATTATCTATGGAGGTTCTCTTATTGATGTTCATTATTGTAGCATGAGTCCTCCCAAGATTAAGAAGAATAAATTATGAATTGCTTGTCCACCTCTGATCAGACAGAACCTTCTGAATGGCCATTTCAAAACAAATCTGAATATAAAATAGAACTGCAATAGGACTGCAGTTGGCCTGAGCAAGAATCACTGTAGTTCTGACTTTATTCATATTAACATAAGTGAAAAAAAGGGTTTTGCTGTTCAATAAACTTTCCAAATATAACACCACATTTCTACGAACAGAAGACTTTTGCAAAAGAAAACATTTCTTCATTTAAAAACACAGGAAGAGCATTCCCTCTTGAGCTTACATTTTCATCAGCAAATGCAGAACCCAGTCAAATCACTTTTTTAAGAGCAGTATGAGATTTGGCATTACACTGTAATTTCAACATTAAGAAAGGAAGGAATTTATTGGAGATCTGTTCACTGAGTAAAGAAGGGAGGTACATATTTAGGAACATCTATTAGTGAAGCAAGACCCACCATGAAAAATAAATTAGAGGAGTAAGGTAATGGTGACTTACAATTTCACTTGCCCTGAATGGTGAATTTCATGGAATTGCAACAAATTTCTATTAAAAAAAAAAAAGAAGAAGAAGAAGAAGTTCCCTTCCTGCTGGAGAGGTGGAACTTCAACAGTTCCAGAGGGCAATTAGCCATAGTGAAATATCCTCCAGGATTCACAAGTGCTCACAATGCTAACATATACTGGGCACCCCTTAAAAACTGAAAATTAGAGGATTCCATTTTTCCCCATACTAGCTCAGAATCCTGGCCCAGAGATAGCCTAATGTGTTGCCACTGGAAACCTTTTAAACACTAAGGGCCGTGTGAACAATTGATAGATGCTGACCCAAGAGACCAAACAATGATTTGAATAGACAAGCACCAGGAAACTCCATTCATATACATTTTACAACTTCCCAGATTATCACTGTGAAACAGATGCCATTCATAAATTGTTTGGCCTTAGAATTTTTTATGAATATTCACTTAAAGTCCAAAGGCAAATCAACCTGCAAAAATAGTGATGGTAGCAACAAATGTAAGAATAGTGAGCATATAATAAGAACATTCATAGAATCACAGAAGATTAGGTTTGGAAGAGACTTCAAGAGGTCATCTAGTCCAACTCCCTGCTCAAAGCAGAACCAACCCCAACTAAATCATCCCAGCCAGGGTTCTGTAAAGCGTGGCCTTAAAAACCTCTAAGGATGGAGATTCCACTGCCTCCCTAAGTAACCCAATCCCGTGCTTCACCACCCTCTTAGTGAAATAGTGTTTCTTAATATCCAACCTAGACCTCCCCCACTGCTACTTGAGACCATTGCTCCTTGTTCTGTCATATGCCACCACTAAGAACAGCCTAGCTCCATCCTCTTTGAACTCCTGCCCCTGCCCCGCTTCAGGTAGTTGAAGGCTGCTATCCAATCTCCCCTTAGTCTTCTTTTCCGCAGACTAAATAACCCCAGTTCCCTCAGCCTCTCTTCATAAATCATGGTGCTGCAGGCCCCTAATCAGTTGCCCTCCGCTGGACTCTCTCCAATTTGTCCACATCCTTTCTGTAGTGGGGGGCACAAAACTGGACACAGTACTCCAGATGTGGCCTCACCAGTGCCGAATAGAGGGGAATAATCACTTCCCTCGATCTGCTGGCAATGCTCCTACTAATGCAGCCCAATATGCTGTTAGCCTTCTTGGCAACAAGGGCACACTGTTGACTCATATCCAGCTTCTTGTCCACTGTAATCCCCAGGTCCTTTTCTGCAAAACTGCCTCTTAGCCAGTCGGTCCCCAGCCTGTAGTTGTGCACGGGATTCATCCGTCCTAAGTGCAGGACTCTGCACTTGTCCTTGTTGAACCTCATCAAATTTCTTTTAGCCCCATCCTCCAATTTGTCTAGGCCATTTTGGACCCTATTCCTATCCTCCAGCATATCTACCTCTCCCCCCAGCTTAGTGTCATCCGTGAATTTGCTAAGGGTAAAATCCATCCCATCATCCAGATCATTAATGAAGATGTTGAACTTCAAGTACTTACAATAAAAATAAAGGAAAAAGAAGAGGAAAATGACTTAAAAAAACCCACAAGGCTCGGAATTACACGTTTTAAATTCCATTTTTGTTACACACACCTATAGACCTGATGGGACATGACCACTCATCCATTCATGTTAAAGGAGAGATCTAATTAGCAACATGACACAGAGTGCAAGTGATTAATATTCTTCATCAAAAGCACTACTACTTGCAACCAAAAACCAAGTAACATATTCCAAGGGCATCCATTTCAGTTTCTGAGAAATGAATTAGGATTCTAATCCACTGAAGAAAGGCTTCTCTGACCTGTGAGAAATCATCATAATAATACCAGCAAAGAGTCCTGTGGCACCTTGAATAATAATACCACCACCTAGCTCTTATATGACACTTTTCATCCTTAGATTTCCAACACTTTACATAGTCAGTATCATTATCTCCATTATACAGACGGGGAAACTGAGGCACAGAGCAGTGATGTGATTTATCCAAGGTCATCCAGCAGGTCAGTGGCAAAGTTGGGAAGAAAATGGAGGTCTCCTAAATCCAAGTTCAGTGCCTTATCGACTAGACAATGTTGCCTCCCCATAAGTAAATGCTGAATGTAACACGTACATGTTTCACGGACCTATTTTTCTCAGAAAAAGTGTCACAAGCACAGTAGGCCCATTCTTATTCTAATTGTTTTACTATATGGTTTCCCACCGAAGAAGGCATTTTTAATGAGTGCTGTCTACATGGTACTTTTAAAATCAAGTTTGGACAGTTTTCTAGAAGATATCCTCTAGTTCAAAAAGAATTTAATTCAGGGAAGTCCTTTGGCCTGTCAAACTAGATGATGACAATCACCCCTTTAAGACTTTATAATCCATTAATCTGTGAATCTATATTGCAAATGTCTTTTTGTATATTTGAAAATTGGACTGGGCTCAAGTTACTTAGGCACTTCTGAAGTTTTTATGCTAAGTCTCATTTTCTAAAGTAGCTTAGGCACTTAGGACCCTAAGTGCCATTCACTTCTGAAAACATGACTTAGGCACTTTTGTAAATGTTACCTAAGGTGATTATTCTCTCCAGAACTGGACAGACAGCAGATGCAGACATTCCATCTAGATCTAATACATAAATACTAGTAATTGAAAAACCATCAACTAACTACAGTAGTGAGTCTAGTACCTTTCACTTTGGTATTTGCTTCATACTTCAGTTATTTGCTACTTGTCTCAAGTTTCATGTCATGAATTATGTCTATAGATTGGAATGTATCTATCTACAATGTAGAAGCTGGATAAAATAATAAAATACATACCTTAAGACAAACACCTTGAAGTCCAATGAAGAGGCAAATGCATACAACTGGAAATTTAGCTCTAATTAGAATTATTCCTGTTTTCCACTTTATACTAGTGGCTCAAATTATATCTTTATGGGCGATATTTAAATAAATTATAACAAATACATTCTCGTGCAAGTTTTTTGTAATATCACTAATATTTTTTCAGTGCAAGAGAGAAGTACATTTTTACAAGGTATTCCAAGCTGTAGATATACTTTTGCAACATTACTATACTATATGATAAGTATTACAGATGTTGCTTCTAAAGGAGAAGGGGGCAGACACAATTTGTTAAGTACTTTCACTGGCTGTTCATCTGCCAAAGGACCAATCCCACTCAGCTGCATGACTTGCCTGCATTTAACATGTCTGACTAAATAGGCAGACCTTCTAGCATGCCCCATGAGTTACTGCAGTCAGGCTTTAATGGCCTGGCTAGAGGAAGCAAGTACCAGAGTTGAGGACCATCTACTTATCCCCAGGTGTCCCACCTGGGCGCTTACAGCAAGAGAAACTGCTGCTGAGCTATCACATTACCCTAGTCAAAAAAGGCACATTTATAGAAATGTCCATATAAGCATGTATATAATAACAACCTTGCAATGTAAGCCTAACTTATCTGGGAAGTGTTCATATATCAGAGTGATGGGCACTACAGAAAACTCTAAGATAGAAAAAGAGACATTTAGCAGGAAAATATCAATATTATAGGTAGCAAAATTACTACTTATACATGTAAACACATGTAAAAATATAATGATCACATTATAAGGTAAAATGTAGAATCTAGTGAATGAAATAACTTGTTTAAGAAATGGTATTTAAAAAAAATTACCTGTGATACATTTGCTTGTGTTTTAAACAAGCAATATAAAATTCATTGAAATCCTTTTGAGCAGGGTACTCAAACTAAAGAACATTTTCTAAACATTAGTTTTAGTCATGGCTAACTCCCAAAAGGAGAAATAAAACAAGCTTTGGTTTCAAAAAGATTATCGAAAGAAGATTAACTTGCTTATCATCAGCACCTCATAGAGTGATCTGTATTCATGTCATGTGAACTCCTTCTCTAATCAAAATACACGGTTCCTGCCCTACTCCCCTACCAAATTAAGTTGCATGGTTCTATCAAATGGATTAATCTTTAGAAGAATGAAAATGTGGAAAAACAAACCAACACTGTGCTTATTTCTCACTTAAATTATATGGGAGTAAAGTGCACGTGATCTGGAGCTGAAGTGCTCATCATTTTTGTAATTTTCAGGTGCCAGCCTGAAATAAAGATTCCATTTTCTCTTCCTTTGGTTTTAGTTTGTCTCCTCTTTAACTTTGTGACTCGCCTTCAATCACTTTCTTATTGGATGCATGCATACACATACCTAGGGACAGAGTGATCATTTTGACATATGTAGAGCTACTGTGTAATAATTTATGAATACTGTATGTTGACCTGGTTATTGGGATTCTTGCTGTATGATTATTGGGTTAAATCAATATGACTGTTTGGAAAAACAAGCAGGAAGCAAAACAAGACAAGCCACATCCTGGTAAACCTTTCAGGGTTGTTAAGAGACTGTGATTCTATCTCTGGGTGCCAGCCAAGTTACAATACTTGTTTTGCCATAGGGGGCTAATGCTGGGAGCCAACAGATCAAAAGGACTACTATCAGTTAAGGAAGCTATGTCTGTCAAGAAGTCAGGCAGTTGTTGTTGATGACTTGTTCTGACTGACACCCAAGCTAGGACTGCCTGCCCCATTGTCACAGGATGGTAGGATTTTAGGTAAAACAGACACAGACAGGTTGATTGTTGTTTTAACATTGCTTTATTCTTACTTGTAAGAGTAAACAGTTCTTTGGTGAAAGAAGGCTGTCTGGTCACTGTATTCACCACTGGTCACAGGCTTGGGAAAGGAAGAACCGGGGTGACAAATCCAGTCGGACTTGTTTGGGTAAGCACAGTTGATACGCAGACTCTAGCTCAGGGCTCAGTATAACAGAGTGTGAAAATTCCATAATTTCAGCATGGGAGATGTAAAGGCATGAGGCTTAATGCCCAAGAGGATGCACTTGGAGAAAACAGAAGGGGGATAGATGTGCAATAGCCCAGCAATCGTGGCATTCATATTTAGTTCCTCTTATGTTTTGCAAAATGCTACCACTTTGAGAGATATTTCCTACCCTTAAAGTAAACAGCACTACTGGAATCAGTCATCTCTCATACAATGGGAGAAATTTCAAGTGCAGCCAGTTTGTGGGAGTGTTTCACACGTATATCTATAATAATCTCAAATCAATAAAACTATGTAATGAATCAGAGTTAAAAATCACACAACCATGCAAATAATTCAGTTTTCTGATGCATATACTGAAGGTGATGGTATTATTGCAATAAATAAAGGTGTCTCAGAAAGGGTGTGTGTGTGTGTGTGTGTGTATTTCACATGTACCATCATGGTAATGGTTAATGCTTATAGATGGGTATTACTCTTGATGTCAATATTTCCTTAATTTATTTCCTATTTACTTTTTAGAACTGTAGTGAAGAAATATACTTGAGTAACCTTAACTTTAAGAAATCAAGAGAGACCGACTTTACACAGCCTCATTGTAGCCTTGATTCTGGTGCCATGCTGGCACCTCCAGATATAATGCGTGTGTACACACACACACACACACACACACACACACACACACACACACACAATGACTGAGTGGTTGAACCACAAGTGATACTGTCAGCCTTCAGCAAAAGAACACTTCAAATAAAAATTACATAAAATGTTTACTACCACTTAAATATGTTTCATTAATTCAGTTTAATTTGGCGTGCATATGCTGTCATTTTGTTCAAGGAAAAATAACTTGGAAATTACCTCTGAATAGTAAGATTTAATACAAGTGCTCCAGTTTTTCCAATTCAACTGTTTCATTTGTAGTAAAGCATAGCTATTTTTTAAAGTCATCAGTCATTTAAAAGATGTTTCACTATTAGGATTTTTATATACATAATGGGAATCACTTGACTGACTGCTCTTTTGACCAATACCACAGTCAATTTTCTACAGATAAAATAAGTCATTTATTTCAAGAAGAAAAGGGCATAGCAGCATTTTTTCTGTTATTTTAATTTGCATTTTAAGGGTGGTTAGATGGAGAAAGAGCCATCGGGGGGGGGGGGGGGGACAGAGAAAAGGACATAAATTAATAAATATTATACATATGCAGAAACATTAACTAATTGGAGATAAGGTAAGCTTGTAGACTAATTATAGTAAGGTGATATAAGGAACGATATTGTACCCGTAATATTGAGCAACTACATTCTAATGGAGATGCCCTAACTTAGCTGATTTTTTTTCAAGGCTACTTTCACGATCTGTTGACTTTAAAGTAGGAGAGTCTTTTGAATTATAAACATTTTCATAAAGAACAAAGCAATTCAAGTAACTCACATAAAGGGACACTGCCAAGTAATTTAAACTAAAAATTCCAATCTATCTTAAAACTTCTACAGCATGGAAAGCACCCTTTGGATCAAGATATTCAGCTCAATAGCACACATCTCTCTGTTTGGGATCTACAAGAACGCAATGTCTATAGTTTTTCTGTCTTCTCCGGTGCGACTGAAGCAGCAAATGATTAATGCCATATTAGAATATTCCATCACTGATGATGTCACACAGTGAAGTGCAGTTAAAATAAACAAAGAAACAAAACAAAACAAAAAAAAAACCAGTCACACTGCCCTTAAAAGTTAGAAAAACAAATCAAGACCATTCCATTTTCAGTCTGGTAAAATTATCAAAGTAACAGGGAAAGGCATTTTATTTTCAAGCATTTAAAAGGCTGTTTCCAAGAGTGGAGGGTCCAAAAAAATTTCTATGGAAGCCTTTGACAAAGCACTTCAAAGTAACAGTGTGCATAAATTGTTCATAGTTGTATGTGGGATGTTGTGGAGTGTGTTCTACATGCCTGCGTGCAGGCACATCTACTGGTATGTTTTTCAATGCCTTTGAAAGTGCTTTAAAATGTCTGGTTACGTAATGCCCTAGGTTTTCAATTGTCATTAATATTTCAAAGCAGGTAAAGTAGGTCTAAACAGTTAGGCTGCATTAAAAGAAATAAAATCTGAACACAGCCATTCATCAGGGAGCAAACAAGTTGCAGTGCCAGGTAGTAAGCACAAGTTCAGAGCCCCCGCCTCTCAAGTCTAACTGAAACTCTGCACATTTCTGAATCTTGGGGAGGAAGGGAGTGGGAAGTCTGTTTTAACATTGGAAGAAGGAATGGAGTGACTTGATCTGTGGCTATAGAAGAAATTGAAAGGTACATCTTTCTTGATCCAAGGGTAAGGTTTGAGGATGCAACTAAAGTTGTGATTTGTATTTTAGGCCTCACTCTGCCAGAGGCTTCCTGTCTGTGTATGGAAATGTTTTCAAAAAGTTTGTATGTTTTAGGGGGGTGACGGATGCTAGGGGGGTGGCAGTTCTTACTTGAGACATGTACGGTCTGATTCACTGAGCACTCATCTCCAATTGAGTTCATTGGGATCTACAGACATTCAGCATCTTTGAAAAGCAGACGGTACGTATCCCAAATTAGACATTTATATTGAAGCACTCGAATCAATGGACACCTCTTAAAATATAGATTTGAACTTCTCTGACTCTCAATTTACCCATCTGTAAAATATTCCAAACATATGGGAGAAGGCATAGCAGAAGACCATAGAATGGGCTAGAGAAATAATCAGTGGATTGGGAGTGCACAGGTCCAGCGTTCTAATCTCCACAAAATCACTGACTTGCTGGTCAGCCTTTAGCAAGTCATTACACCTCTCTGTTTCAGTTTCCTTCTCTGTAAAATTAAGGTCATGATACCTCCCTCCCTCCCTCCGAGAGATATTGCAAAGATTACCTAATGTTTGTCCAGCACTTTGGTTACACAAAGTATTTTACTTGTATTATTAACATTTATTCAAGTGCAGTAGGATCAGATGGAAAATGGTACAGAATAAGCTCTAAAGAAGGAAAAATTGAATGACTTGTGCAGATGATCTGTAACTGGCAATATGACAATACACAATCTTCTCCATGGCCTGATGACTGTGATGAACAAGTGCTACAATAATTAAAATAATAATGAAATACAATACTTTAGAAAAATGAGGTTTTAATTCCTTTTTCTAATTGTTAACAAACTACATGAGTGCATTTTTTATCCTGCACTGCCATCTTCTGGTTATATAAACTAAACCACCATTATATGCTAGAATAGAGATGATTTAGAAAATTTTAAATTAAAAATTGACCAAGTTGTAGTATTAAATGCATGTTATTAAATCTGAAAGTCAGTGGAAATAAACTGCAAATTGACAAAGCCACTTATCTCCTTTTTAACACTGTAAAATTAGAGGTTTCAGAGTAGCAGCCGTGTTAGTCTGTATCCGCAAAAAGAAGAACAGGAGTACTTGTGGCACCTTAGAGACTAACAAATTTATTAGAGCATAAGCTTTCGTGGACTACAGCCCACTTCTTCGGATGCATATAGAATGGAACATATATTGAGGAGATATATATACACACATACAAAGAGCATAAACAGGTGGGAATTGTCTTACCAACTCTGAGAGGCCAATTAATTAAGAGGGAAAAAAAAAAACTTTTGAAGTGAAAATTAGAGAAAATAATAGAAAGGAAAGTAAACAATCTATTTATGAGTTCATTTTGCACTCTGCCATGCTGGGTACTAGAGTACTTTGTTTCTTAAAAAGGTCAATATTCTCCCCCTAATTTTTGGAATTGAGGCTACTTACTTTCAGCGGGTGCCTAATAGTAGTCTGGAAATGTGAAAACACATTCACAGAGAAATAATGGAGTTTCATTCTGGATCTACAATTGATACCTGTAGGATAAAACCTGGCATGCAGTATCTTGATTTTAAACAAATTATTGACTAGTTTTAAGAAACAGAAGGATACCAACTGTAAATTATAGAAATGTATGTATTCTTGTCACTTATAACATTTTCTTTTAAAATAAAAATTAATTTCAGACTCTAATTCAGGAAAATGGAAAACAATTTTAAAAAAACCAACAGATGCTTAATGTAGAATAGCAACAGCTGGATATGAACGGTGAGCATATTAAATAACAATATCAAATAGTCTTTGTATGCAGGATACACTTATCCTGCTTGATTAAACAGATTCATAATTCTGTAAGTAGTCACTGAGGTGCTACACAAGCAGTTCTCAAACTGGGGGTCCTGACCCAAAACGGGGTCGCAAGACAAGTGTAAGGGGCTCGTGAGACAGTTCTGAAGACAGAGCCACCACCAGTGCAGAAGTAAGGGTGTCATGGTATGGGTCGGGGGGAAGGGGAAAAGAGAAGAGAGTCATCAAAGCCTGAAATATTTTCAAAGGGAGCCACAGCAAAAAAAGTTTGAGAACCCCTTCACTACACTATGCCACATCAGCAGGTAATGGCAAGGATCTTTATATACTAGTTGATGGCTGGATGCTGAGTGAATTAAAGCCAAATTTTCAAATTAGGCAGTGAGGTCCAATTAAACATCAGATTAAAAGTGCTTTATTTTGAGAATGCAATATTAAGAACCCACATTAAAAATGTTTGCTCCCATCTAGTAGCTGCATTAAGTGTTTGCACAAGTTAAATGTAATTGCAGCTAAAACTACAACCTTCTGGCTTATAGGCAGCCATTTTTTAAAGTGAGCTGAAGCATTGGCCTCTACTAGGGGCTGTTGCATACCCATGCTGTGCTTCCCTAAACTTGAGGTAGACATTCCTCAGCACACACTACTGATATATTCTCAATGCAAACATAATTGCTCCAAAGGAGCTAGTTTAAATACAGGAATCCATATCCACTTGACCTTAGTGAATAGCTGTACAAGGTGTTGGTTCTCAAGATGAATATTTTGGACTGAGCTTGGGAGGAATTGTGGACATAGAGATGTAGATACAAATATATTTGGTTTTAGTTTTTTTGCAAGTACCAATGATTCTGGAAACTGCAGGTGAATGCACCTGGAAGCTAAATTTAGTTTATAAAAGAAAGTTTAATTCTAAGGCCTCATCAGTAGTTTTGTCTGAAGTTTTCCCTTGTTCCAGACATAATGGCCAACTTCACAGAAGGAAATTAAGATTCTAATGTATGAATGACAATGTGTAGAGGATGGGGGGTTAACTTGTTGGAAACTAGGGAACATTTAGGGAGAGGCGAGATCTTTTATAAAAAAGGATCATGGAATCAAAACACAACCAGACTTCTGCCAGAGACAATTAGGGAAGCCTGAGAGAGAGGAGAGAACTGGTAGATACTAAGGAGCACTCAGATAAAACAAAATATGGTAGAAACATCAGAAATACACATTATGTATCCAATAGAAGGGAAATACAAACAATAACTGCCCTGGCACTGGAGAAGGGTCAGACAGTAAAAGGAAGAGTCATGGTTGGTGTTCCAGATAACAGACTTCAAAGGCCTCTCTACCTACCTAAGAGATGAAAAGGCAGAAATGGTGAGCCGCAATGCCTTTCACTGGAGGGAGATCTAGACAAATAATATTTTTGAGATCAGACTGGGGTAAGTACACTCAAATGAGATATCTTAATATAGGACTATAAAATATATAACTGTGGGAGATTAGGTTGCTGAGGTCACAGAACAGCATTTTAGATAAAGGTTTCCAATCAAAAGAAATGTTATGGATGGAGAAAACAATGAAGACTAACCTGTACAGACAGACATTTCAGGCCACAGTTATACAAATATAATAGGTAAGGTGCACTAGTGACCTCTGGCTCTGATGAAGTCATAGTACATGCAGAAAACAGAGAGATCATATCACGAATATGGTCAAAGTAGCCATGTGGTGGCCACCAAAGCTCCAACACTAGCAAAAGAGTACAAAGATGATGAGATTTCTTTTCTCCTTATAAGAAGTTATCTGTTTGAATAAACTTACTGCTGGACAGGTGGAGAATCTCAACTGTTTAAGAAATCAATTAGATTAAAGTAATGAGATCAATCCACAAATGGTAGATTTTTCTTTGTGTACTTTACAGGTTGTATGTTTGTGGTGACCTGATGCAGCTGTTCATAGCCCATTTAGCAGAGTTTTCCTCCCTGCTCAGTAAGCTGACTCACTATGTGTACACTTCACCATAGCCATACCTCAACACAAGATGTGTTCCATAGCAAGCAGCTGTAACAGGCAATCCCCCATGGCCCCCAAAATAAATGAGCAACAGGCCTTTCCCAGTATCTCATTTCTGGAGCCCCCCACCATACTACTCCACATATCTTTGTAGGTCTTATGACACCAAAGTAGGAGGTCCAAAAAGGAGGGAAATGTAAAAGACCTCTTGGTCATTATTTTTGGGGAGATTCCCTGTTATAGCTGTCTGTTATGGTCCACTAGTGTCCTGGGTTGAGATTTGGTTGTGTTAAGTACCTATTGTGGTACCATAGGACCTGCTAAAATATGCGGATTAATTGGGAGGAGGAAAAAGACAAGAGACATACCAGCACCATTCAGTGAAATCTCAAATCTGGCGGGGGTTTTGAATGGCAGCACTGCATGATCTCCATGTACCACCAATCCAGTTGAACATGAAATGCTGAGGTTCATAAAGGTAGGGTTACCATAATCCAGCAAGCAAAAAAGAGGACGGGAGGAGCCCCGCCCCTGTCCTGCCCTAGCCCTGCCCCATCCTGCCCTAACCCCGCCCCCGCCCCTGCCCCTCCCACTCCCCCCCCCCTCAGAACCCCCAACCCTCCCCCCACTCCTTGTCCCCTGACTGCCCCCTCCTGGAACCCCTTCCCCTAACTGCCCCCCAGGACTCCACCCCCTACCTAAGCCTCCCTGCCTCTTGTCCCCTGACTGCCCCCTCCTGAGACCCTCCCCCCATCCTAACTGGCCCCCTAGGACTCTACCCCCTACCTGTACCCTGATTGCCCCAACCCTTATCCACACCCCCACCCCCAGACAGACCCCTGGGACTCCCACGCCCCATCCAACCACTCCCCACCCCCTGACAGCCCCCTCCCCAGAACTCCCGACCCATCTAAACCCCTCTGCTCCCTATCCCCTGACTGCTCCGATCCCTCTCCCCACTCCTGCCCCCTGACAGCTCCCCCCAGAACTCCCAACCCCCCCCTTGTCCCCTGACTGCCCCCTCCTGGGACCCCTGCTCCTAACTGCCCTCCAGAACCCCACCCCCTACCTAAGCCTCCCTGTTCCTTGTCCCCTAACTGCCCCCACCTAAGACCCCCCCCAAATGCCCCCCAGGACCCTACCCCCTACCTGTACCCTGACTGCCCAAAACCTTATCCACACCCCCACCCCCAGAAAGCCCCTCCGAACTCCCGACCCCCCGTCCCTTGACTGCCCCCTG